>NC_133328.1:14508408-14857479 GCF_042186555.1 Aquarana catesbeiana | reverse complement strand
TTTCCCCCTGTGCCTTGGGAGAATAGGAAGGGGGTGTCACTGAATCATTCCACATCCACAGAGGAAGGAGAGTGGGGGTATCCCAACGCAGATAAAGAGACAGAGAGAGGGGGGGTGAGAGGGAGGGAGAGAGAGAGGAAGAGAGGGGAGGGGGGAGAGAGAGAGGAAGAGAGGGGGAGGGGGGAGAGAGAGAGAGAGGGAGGGGGAGAGAGAAGGAGGGAGGGGAGGAGAGAGAGAGGAGGGAGGGGGAGAGAGAGAGAGAGGAGGGAGGGGAGAGAGAGAGAGGAGGGAGAGAGAGGAGGGAGAGAGAGAGAGAGAGGAGGGAGAGGAGAGAGAGAGAGGGAGAGAGGGAGAGAGAGGAGGGAGAGAGAGAGAGAGAGGGAGGGAGGGAGGGAGGGGGAGAGAGAGAGAGGGAGAGAGAGAGAGGGAGGGAGAGAGAGAGAGGGGGAGATAGGGAGGGGAGATATGGAGAGGGTGGGGAGAGAGAGGGAGGGGGAAAGAGGGAGTGTGAGAGAGGGAGGGGGAGAAGGGAGTGAGGGAGAGAGAGAGGGAGGGGGAGAGAGAAGGAGGAGGAGAGAAAGGGAGGAGGGAAAGGAAGGGAGAGGGAGCGAGAGAGGGAGGGAGGGAGAGAGGAAAGAGAGTGAGGAGAGAGGGAGAGCGAGAGGGAGGGAGGGGGAGGGAGAGAGAGAGGGGGAGGGGGAGAGAAGGTGGGGGAGAGAGGGAGGGAGGGAGAGAGCGAGGAAGAGAGTGAGGGAGAGGCAGGGAGAGAGGGAGGGAGAGAGAGAGGGAGGGAAAGAGAGAGGGGGAGGGAAAAAGGGAGGGAGGGGGAGGGAGAGAGAGGGAGGGGGAGGGAGAGGGAGGGAGGGGGAGGGGGAAGGAGGGAGAGGAAGAGAGGGGAGGGGAGAGAGGGAGGGAGGGAAAGAGAAGGTGGGGGGAGAGAGGGAGGGAGGGAGAGAGCGAGGAAGAGAGTGAGGGAGAGGCAGGGAGGGAGGGAGGGAGAGAGAGAGGGAGGGAAAGAGAGAGGGGGAGGGAAAAAGGGAGGGAGGGGGAGGGGAGGGGGAGGGAGAGAGAGGGAGGGGGAGGGAGGGGGAGGGGGAGGGGGAGAGAGGGAGAGGAAGAGAGGGAGGGAGAGGAAGAGAGGGAGGGGGAGAGAGAGAGGAAGGAGAGAGAGAGGGAGGGGGAGGGAGAGATAGAGGGGGAGGGGGAGAGAAGGTGGGGGAGAGAGGGAGGGAGGGAGAGAGCGAGGAAGAGAGTGAGGGAGAGGCAGGGAGAGAGGAGGGAGAGAGAGAGGGAGGGAAAGAGAGAGGGGGAGGGAAAAAATGGAGGGAGGAAGGGGGAGGGAGAGGGAGGGAGGGGGAGAGAGGGAGAGAGGAAGAGAGGGAGGGAGAGGAAGAGAGGGAGGGGGGAGAGAAGAGGAGAGGAGGGAGGGAAAGAGAGAGGGGGAGGGAAAGAGGGAGGGAGGCGGAGGGAGGCGAGAGAGGAGGGGAGGGAGAGGGAAGGAGAGGGAGGGGGAGAGAGGGAGAGGGAGGGGGAGAGATGAGAGAGGAGTAGAGGGAGGTAGAGGAGGAAAGGGAGGGGGAGAGAGGGAGGGAGGGGAGAGAGGGAGGGAGCGGGGAAGGGAGCGGGAGGGAGCGGGAGGGAGGGGTGAGAAGAAGGGAGAGGAGAAAGGGAGGAGGGAGGGGAAGAGGAGAGAGAGGGGAGAAGGGAGATGGGTGAGGGAAGGGAGAAGGGAGGGGAGAGGGAGAGGAGAGAGGGGAGAGAGAGGGAAGGGAGGGGAGAGAGAGGGAGGAAGGGGGAGAGAGAGATCTCTAGCCCCATTCCTGTCTGCAGCCCCTCCTGTGTACCATGTCCCAGTCTGCAGTGCTGTCTGTCGGGAAACCTGTGTGTAATGCTTGGTACGGTACCCTCCATTGCCAGCAGGATGTTCATGACGGCCAGCAGCAGGCAGGGTCCATTCTCATTCTGGGTGGGGATAGTGTCATGCTCCTTCCAGAGGATCTGTTTGCTTTGAGATGGAGTGGTCCCTGGTTACCTTTACCTTCCACCCTTCCTCGTTTTCCGACTCCAGTCAGCCTGTCCTCCAGTCCTGGGAGGTCTTTAGAGCTCTTCTCCCTCCAGGACTATCGATCCTTGCAAGCCTCGCTGCTCAACTTGCCCGCCAGGCCCGGACTAGGACAAAAAATAGACTGAGCAGCCCATGATAGCGGTCCCTTCCCCACTCCCCGGCCTGAGAGACCCCCGCAGCAGCCGGAGTGAAAGGAGGGGGGAACCTAGCAGAGCTGCCCTGGGGTGAGGGGGCCAGAAAAGACAACAGGGGTGGCAGGGAGCATGGGAGTGAGGCTGAAAGCAGCAGAGGGAGGGGGGCTGAGAGTGTGGGGGGGCAAGAGCACTGGGGGTGGGGGAGCCAGGGAGCAGAGGGGATATGCAGGGAGAACTGGGAGGAACCAGGGAGCACGGGGCAGTAAAAGAGTTGGATAGGAGGAGCTCCAGTGGATGGATCCCATCCCAGCGCCTGCTGCAGCCTGGCCGACCGCCCAGAGAGAACGTGAGTGCCCGGCCGTGCCGCCCTCCTGTGTGCCTGGATTGGCTGCAGCCAATGAACGCCCGCAGAAGAAGCGGTCATTCAGCGGCTGCAGGAGGAACATGAAAGGATCAATTCCTCCATATGCAGCTGTCCCCGCCGATCTCCAATCCAGGCACACAGGAGGGCGGCACGGCCGGGCACTCACGTTCTCTCTGGGTGGTCGGACAGGCTGCAGCAGGCGCTGGGATGGGATCCATCCACTGGAGCTCCTCCTATCCAACTCTTTTACTGCCCCATGCTCCCTGGTTCCTCCCAGTTCTCCTGACCCAAATAGGCAGTCCGGCCAGACGTAGAGAGGCCAGATGAGCGTCGCGGGCTGAAGGAGCAGCCCGTGCTGAACTTGGACATGGATTTGTGGCCCACCCGGTGTGCCCTATGGCAGCCCGCACGGCTTTTACAGATGGCACCTGGAGCCTGTTGGTCAGTCCAATGATCGAGCAGAAGGCAAATTAGGTGGCCGCGAGGCCCCTGTGAGTGCGAGGCCTTAGGCGGCCGCCTAATTTGCCTAAATAGAGAGCCGCCTCTGATAATAGCGTTTGACTGTGGGGGGGGGGGGGGCATTAGAGTGTAAGCTCCTCAAGTACAGAGGCTGATGTGGCTGGCTCAGTGTTCTCTGTACAGCACTGCGGTATATGTCAGAGCTATATAAATGTATAATAATAATAGTTTGTGACTGTGTGTGTGTGTGTGGGGGGGGGGGGGGCATTAGAGTGTAAGCTCCTCAAGTACAAAGGCTGATGTGACTGGCTCAGTGTTCTCTGTACAGCACTGCGGTATATGTGAGCGCTATATAAATGTATAATAATAACAGTGTGTGACTGTGGGGGGGGGGGGGCATTAGAGTGTAAGCTCCTCAGGTACAGAGGCTGATGTGACTGGCTCAGTGTTCTTTGTACAGCACTGCGGTGTATGCCAGAGCTAGTGTGACTGTGGGGGGGGGACATTAGAGTATAAGCTCCTCTTATAGAGACTAATGTGAATGGCTCACTGTTCTCTGTACAGCACTGCGGTATATGTCAGAGCTATATAAAATGTATAATAATAGTCTGTGACTGGGGGGGGGACATTAGAGTGTACATTTTTGTTTAATAAAAATCTTGTTGACATACAGCTTGTTAATAAAAACGTATTTACATATATACAAAAAATAAGTAAAATTAGAGTGCAAGCTCCTGTGGTGCAAGGACTAATGAATAGTCGATGGCTCCTTTGTCCGGGGACCCTGGCAATGATTCTTCCACCGATTTCATACGGATTTCCTGGCCGCTGGGAATGAAGGGCCGGTTCTCAGGCTGTCAATCCCGGCTTATTACACATATAATCTGCAGTCATTACCTTCTGTGAATTGCTGTGGGTCATATCTAATTAAAAACTCCTTCAGCAATTCTCCAGCCCTGTGGTTAGGAGGTCTGTGAAGCGTTGCGGCCCATGTCTCACGACCCTTATCCTGAGCAGATGAGGCCACCCATTGTCCTGGTGGCAGGAATGCTGGGCAGACACCCCCCCCCCCCCACCTGGACAGAGGTCACCCTGCTGGACATGCTGTTCTATGGAACACCTGCACCTGTATCCAGCTTTACAGTGATGACATGCTGCTGATTCCCTGAATAGAAACCTGTAGTACAATTCTGTATTTAGAGGGGGTTCCCGAAAAAAAATAATAATATTGGAGGGCATCGGAACGCCCGCTTTCCTGGCACAGTGCTGGAATTGTAATTGTCAATTGCAGCTCCACCTTCTGGTGAGATCTGGTATAGTAGAAGAAGAAGTTGTTACAATAATTTGCTAATTCCTCTAGCATTCTCTAGAATCAATATTTTACTACTGCCAATAATAAAACTACATTTGTTCAGAAGAGAAACTAACCCTGAGAACTTTTGTTTCTGCCCCAATTTGAACAGAACACATGTACATACAAACTCGCTGGATAAATGGCTATGCATTTTTTTTAATAAATAGGGCTTCTTAAGTGATACTAAACACACACTGTTTAATTTACATTGCCCCTTCTCTTTCTGTATGTGGATGATGGCGCTGTAATTTTTTTTAATAGTACCTTCTTCCTAATCGATTTACATCTGTCACATGACCGGCTCTCTCCCAGCCTGTCTGCAGGGAAACATAAGCAGGAAGAACTTCTAGTCCTCTGCTGCTGGTCACATGTTCAAAAAAAAAAAAAACAGCCTTTGGAATACGGAGTAAAAATAACTAATTGATATCAATAAACTGTTTTAAATTGACATACCAATATAGAAGTCAAATATTTATTATTTTGTGGAAATGACATGGTGTGGATGGATTTCTGTCAGTCACAGGCTGCTGGATTGGGCTGTCTCTTTGCTGAATATATGGGATGTCTCTTTGCTATATGGGGATGTCACTTTGTTGGACTGGGATGTCTCTACACTAAATATATGGGGATGTCTCCTTGCTGATAATATGAGGATGTATCTTTGCTAGATTGGGATATCTCTTTGCTGAATATATAGGGATGTCTCTTTGCTGATTTGGGATTTCTCTTTGCTGAATATATAGGGATGTCTCTTTTGCTAGATTGGATGTCTCTTTGCTGAATATATAGGGATGTCTCTTTCTGAATTTGGATGTCTCTTTGCTGAATATATAGGGATGTCTCTTTTCTGAATTTGGATGTCTCTTTGCTAGATTGGAATGTCTCTTTGCTGAATATATAGGGATGTCTCTTTTCTGAATTTGAATGTCTCTTTGCTAGATTGGGATGTCTTTTTGCTGAATATATGGGAATGTCTCTTTGCTTATTACGGGGATGTCTCTTTGCTGAATATGTGGGGATGACTTTTTGCTGGATTGGGGTATCTCTTTGCTGGATAGGGGTGTCTCTTTGCTGATATATTGGGATGTTTCTTTGCTGGCTTGGGCTTTCTCTTTGCTGAATATATGTTGATGTCTGTTTGCTGGTATGGGCTGTCTCTTTGCTTAATATATGGGGATGTCTCTTTGCTGAATACTGTATATGAGGATGTCTTTTTGCTGAATATATGGAGATGTCTTATAGCTGAATTGGGATGTCTCTTTGTTGGATTGGGCCATCTCTATGCTGAATATATGGGGGTGTCTCATTGCTGGATTGGATTAATTTTCATACTTTAAGTTATAAGACTTGGTGGGATGGTCAGTGGGTGGCTTCAGTGGGATGACCAGTGGACGACCCTGGGGAATGTCAGTGGTCAGGCCCGGGGGGGCTAAGGCCTAAAGCTGTGCCCACATGTGTGACTCTATAGTCAAACTGGGCTGCTCTGATGTGATAGGGAGGAAATGCTCAGCATAGAAAGTCACTGAAAACTGAGAATGTGCAGCATTTATACCACAGCTGGAAAATCCCTAGCTGCATTGGGAAGTTGGACAGAAGGGGGAGATAGAGAGCAGCAGGATCAACCAATTTTTTTGCAGAATACAGAAAACAAATCTCATAGTGACTGAGTATGAACAGCATGTAATACACCATTTATTGATAGTTTTTTATGATGTGAGTTTAGTGACACTTTACAGATGATGACCAGGCTGATATAAAGTCACAAATTAAAGGTTAAGTCCACATTCTGACAGCATGCTTCTTGAGTTCTTGTTATACCCATATTTAGGGTATAGCATGAAGTATGGCCTCATGTACTCTATATTGTCAAAAGTATTGGGACACCTGCCTTTACACGCACATGAACTTTAATGGCATCCCAGTCTTAGTCCGTAGGGTTCAATATTGAGTTGGCCCACCCTTTGCAGCTATAACAGCTTCAACTCTTCTGGGAAGGCCGTCCACAAGGTTTAGGAGTGTGTCTATGGGAATGTTTGACCATTCTTCCAGAAGCGCATTTGTGAGGTCAGGCACTGATGTTGGATGAGAAGGCCTGGGTCGCAGTCTCTGTTCTAGGTCATCCCGAAGGTGTTCTATCGGGTTGAGGTCAGGACTCTGTGCAGGCCGGTCAAAACCTTGTGGACTGCCTTCCCAGAAGAGTTGAAGCTGTTATAGCTGCAAACGGTAGGCAAACTCAATATTGATCCCTACGGACTAAGACTGGGATGCCATTAAAGCTCATGTGCGTTTAAAGGCAGGCGCGACCCAATACTTTTGACAATATCGTGAACCTTCAAATTCTAAAATACATGGTGGAATTCAGACAGCGTAATCTAATCCTAGTGTCCTGAGGGTAACGTCCCAGACTGATGTACAAATGCAACATAGAGAAAGTGGACTTCAGTTAAGACCCTCAGGAGACCAAACAACACTTAAATAAATGAAACACTTAAACAATAAATATACACAGATATATAAAATCCTAAGTATTTTATTATATCAACATTAAAAATGACAAATACAGTATATAATAAAAAAAAGTATATACAAACTATAGAAATAGCGCCTAAACAATCAAACCCAAACAAGCTGCTTCATCAGAACAGGGGCGCCAGTCTTCAAAGTATTTCCCCCCCTATAAAATAATCACATTATGTTGCTTTACACTCTGAAATGAAGACAGACACAGTTCTTGTTTGATCCAGCTGTATTTACTCAGTGCAACTTATAATAACATCAAAGTTAAATATATAACACCACCATCTCAGAACAAAATAAAAAAAAAAAATTCAAAAACAGAATCACTGAGTTGGAAAAAGGATCACCCTCCTTGTGTCAGTATTTTGTTGGACCCCCTTTTGCTTTAATTCCAGCCTTTAGTCTGTTGGGATTGGTCTGTACTAACTTTGTACATCCAGACTTTGCAATATTTGCCCGCTCTTCTTTGCAGAACTGCTCAAGTTCAGTTACATTTGATGGTGACCATTTGTGGACTGTAGTCTTCAAGTCATTCCACAGATTTTCAATGGGGTTTAAGTCTGGGCTCTGACTAGGCCATGCAAGGACATTCCCTGTCTTCTTCTTCAACCACTGTGTGGTCACTGTTGCTGTGTGGTTTGGGTCATTGTCATGTTGGAAAGTAAACCTTCTTCCCATTGACAACTTTCTGGCAGAGGGCAGCAGATTTTCCTCAAGAATTTGACGGTATTTTGCCCCACCCATGTTTCCTTCTATCCTGACAAGTGCTTCAGTCCCTGCTGCAGAGAAGAACCCCCATAACAGGTTATTACCCCCTCCATGCTTTACTGTAGGAATTATGTTATTTGGATGGTGAGCTGTATTGGATTCCCACCAGACATATTTGGTGTTGAGGCCAAATAATTAAATTTTAGTCTCATCTGACCATCATCATCATCAACAACATCTTTTTCCATGTGGCCTCAGAATCTTCGAGGTGCATTTAAGGTGGTCAGATAAGACTAAAATTTAATTATTTGGCCTCAACACCAAACGATATGTCAACAGACTAAAGGCTGTAATTACAGCAAAAGGTGGTCCAACAAAATACTGACACAAAGGGGGTGATCCTTTTTCCAACTCAGTGATTCAGTTTTTGAATTTTTTTTTTAAAAAATCTTCCCTGCCATGTTAGTGTTATTTCTTTTACTTGGATGTTACAAGTTGACTGAGTAAAATACAGAATTGGGAACTCAGCACAGGGATGGTTGGAACCCCTCATAATGGGCACAGCAGGTGTACAGACCCGGGAACTCAGCACAGGGATGGTGGGAACCCCTCATAATGGGCAAAACAGGTGTACAGACCCGGGAACTCAGCACAGGGATGGTGGGAACCCCTCATAATGGGCACAGCAGGTGTACAGACCCGGGAACTCAGCACAGGGATGGTGGGAACCCTTCAAAATGGGCACGGCAAATGTACAGACCCGGGAACTCAGCACAGGGATGGTGGGAACCCCTCATAATGGGCAAAACAGGTGTACAGACCCGGGAACTCAGCACAGGGATGGTGGGAACCCCTCATAATGGGCAAAACAGGTGTACAGACCCGGGAACTCAGCACAGGGATGGTGGGAACCCCTCATAATGGGCACAGCAGGTGTACAGACCTGGGAACTCAGCACAGGGATGGTAGGAACCCTTCATAATGGGCACAGCAGGTGTACAGACCCGGGAACTCAGCACAGGGATGGTGGGAACCCCTCATAATGGGCAAAGCAGGTGTACAGACCCAGGAACTCAGCACAGGGATGGTGGGAACCTCTCATAATGGGCAAAGCAGGTGTACAGACCCAGGAACTCAGCACAGGGATGGTGGGAACCTCTCATAATGGGCAAAGCAGGTGTACAGACCCAGGAACTCAGCACATGGATGGTGAGAACCCCTCATAATGGGCACAGCAGGTGTACAGACCCGGGAACTCAGCACAGGGATGGTGGGAACCCCTCATAATGGGCAAAACAGGTGTACAGACCCGGGAACTCAGCACAGGGATGGTGGGAACCCCTCATAATGGGCAAAACAGGTGTACAGACCCGGGAACTCAGCACAGGGATGGTGGGAACCCCTCATAATGGGCACAGCAGGTGTACAGACCTGGGAACTCAGCACAGGGATGGTGGGAACCCCTCATAATGGGCAAAGCAGGTGTACAGACCCAGGAACTCAGCACAGGGATGGTGGGAACCTCTCATAATGGGCAAAGCAGGTGTACAGACCCAGGAACTCAGCACAGGGATGGTGGGAACCTCTCATAATGGGCAAAGCAGGTGTACAGACCCAGGAACTCAGCACATGGATGGTGAGAACCCCTCATAATGGGCACAGCAGGTGTACAGACCCGGGAACTCAGCACAGGGATGGTGGGAACCCCTCATAATGGGCAAAACAGGTGTACAGACCCGGGAACTCAGCACAGGGATGGTGGGAACCCCTCATAATGGGCAAAACAGGTGTACAGACCCGGGAACTCAGCACAGGGATGGTGGGAACCCCTCATAATGGGCACAGCAGGTGTACAGACCTGGGAACTCAGCACAGGGATGGTAGGAACCCCTCATAATGGGCACAGCAGGTGTACAGACCCGGGAACTCAGCACAGGGATGGTGGGAACCCCTCATAATGGGCAAAACAGGTGTACAGACCCGGGAACTCAGCACAGGGATGGTGGGAACCCCTCATAATGGGCACAGCAGGTGTACAGACCTGGGAACTCAGCACAGGGATGGTAGGAACCCTTCATAATGGGCACAGCAGGTGTACAGACCCGGGAACTCAGCACAGGGATGGTGGGAACCCCTCATAATGGGCAAAGCAGGTGTACAGACCCAGGAACTCAGCACAGGGATGGTGGGAACCTCTCATAATGGGCAAAGCAGGTGTACAGACCCAGGAACTCAGCACAGGGATGGTGGGAACCTCTCATAATGGGCAAAGCAGGTGTACAGACCCAGGAACTCAGCACATGGATGGTGAGAACCCCTCATAATGGGCACAGCAGGTGTACAGACCCGGGAACTCAGCACAGGGATGGTGGGAACCCCTCATAATGGGCAAAACAGGTGTACAGACCCGGGAACTCAGCACAGGGATGGTGGGAACCCCTCATAATGGGCAAAACAGGTGTACAGACCCGGGAACTCAGCACAGGGATGGTGGGAACCCCTCATAATGGGCACAGCAGGTGTACAGACCTGGGAACTCAGCACAGGGATGGTAGGAACCCCTCATAATGGGCACAGCAGGTGTACAGACCCGGGAACTCAGCACAGGGATGGTGGGAACCCCTCATAATGGGCAAAGCAGGTGTACAGACCCAGGAACTCAGCACAGGGATGGTGGGAACCTCTCATAATGGGCAAAGCAGGTGTACAGACCCAGGAACTCAGCACAGGGATGGTAGGAACCCCTCATAATGGGCACAGCAGGTGTACAGACCCGGGAACTCAGCACAGGGATGGTGGGAACCCCTCATAATGGGCAAAGCAGGTGTACAGACCCAGGAACTCAGCACAGGGATGGTAGGAACCTCTCATAATGGGCAAAGCGGGTGTACAGACCCAGGAACTCAGCACAGGGATGGTGGGAACCTCTCATAAAGGGCACAGCGGGTGTACAGACCCGGGAACTCAGCACAGGGATGGTAGGAACCCCTCATAATGGGCAAAGCAGGTGTACAGACCCAGGAACTCAGCACAGGGATGGTGGGAACCTCTCATAAAGGGCACAGCAGGTGTACAGACCCGGGAACTCAGCACAGGGATGGTGGGAACCCCCCATAATGGGTACAGTTGGTGTATAGACCAGAGAACTCAGCACAGGAATGGTGGGAACCCCTCATAAAGGGCACAGCGGGTGTACAGACCCGGGAACTCAGCACAGGGATGATATATATATATGATGATATATTTTGCTTCTCGATATTATTGCATCTAAATATAATATAACATGTAAACCAATTGGGAGCTAATGAAGTAGAAAACAAAAGTTCAGTTGCTCTTTGAATTTCAGTGTCTTGCCTCTTCTGTTGTCACACCTGTGCGGCCCATCTCTGGGTTCTCTTCTTGTAGGATACCAGCATACAAAGTGAAGTGGCCGTGGGTGGGGGATGGGATGGGGGGTGCCCATGCTGGTCTCTCACATTCAGGGTGTACTAAACATAGCGGAGTTCTCTCCTCTACAATCCTGGCTCATTTCATCCCAAGAGAGCAGCAATTCCACCTGCGTTCCCTGCACCCCTCCCCGTTCGCCACACATCAGTCGTTCTGTTATTTGTTATTTGATGTTATGACACGTCCCGTCACAGGAGGCATGAAAGGAACAGCTGGGGCAATTATTGGGGTCTATTACCCTGTCACTCACAGTGCCCCGGCCTGGAGGGGCTGAACCTGGCTTCCTCTGACTAATGCACAAACCATGGCATAGGATAAACGGCCGCAGAGCAGTGACATCATGCACGTTATGCATAAAACATGCCAAAAATCTCAGCGTGTATGGCTTATTTTTTCTTGGATTAAACCTAAATGCACAGATAAAAACAAAATACAGTAACTCACAAAAGTGAGTACACCCCTCACATTTTTGTAATTATTTCTTCTATCTTTTCATGTGACAACACTGAAGAAATTACACTTTGCTACAATGTAAAGTAGTGAGTGTATAGCCATTAATGTCTAAACTGCTGGCAACAAAAGTGAGTACACCCCTAAGTGAAAATGTCCAAATTGGGCCCAATTAGCCATTTTCCCTCCCCGGTGTCATGTGACTCGTTAGTGTTACAAGGTCTCAGGTGTGAATGGGGAGCAGGTGTGTTAAGTTTGGTGTTATCGCTCTCACTCTCTCATACTGGTCACTGGAAGTTCAACATGGCACCTCATGGCAAAGAACTCTCTGAGGATCTGAAAAAAAAAAGAATTGTTGCTCTACATAAAGATGGCCTAGGCTATAAGAAGATTGCCAATACCCTGAAACTGAGCTGCAGCATGGTGGCCAAGACCATAACAGGACAGGTTCCACTCAGAACAGGCCTCGCCATGGTCCACCAAAGAAGTTGAGGGCACGTGCTCAGCGTCATATCCAGAGGTTGTCTTTGGGAAATAGACGTATGAGTGCTGCCAGCATTGCTGCAGAGGTTGAAGGGGTCAGCCTGTCAGTGCTCAGACCATACACCGCACACTGCATCAAATTGGTCTGCATGGCTGTCGTCCCAGAAGGAAACCTCTTCTAAAGATGATGCACAAGAAAGAGCACAGTTTGCTGAAGACAAGCAGACTAAGGACATGGATTACTGGAACCATGTCCTGTGGTCTGATGAGATCAAGATAAACTTATTTGGGTCAGATGGTGACAAGCGTTTGTGGCAACCAGGTGAGGAGTACAAAGACAAGTGTGTCTTGCCTACAGTCAAGCATGGTGGTGGGAGTGTCATGGTCTGTGGCTGCATGAGTGCTGCCGGCACTGGGGAGCTACAGATCATTGAGGGAACCATGAATGCCAACATGTACTGAGACATACTGAAGCAGAGCATGATCCCCTCCCTTTGGAGACTGGGCCGCAGGGCAGTATTCCAACATCATAACGCCCCAAAACACCTCCAAGACCACCACTGCCTTGCTAAAGAAGCTGAGGGTAAAGGTGATGAACTGGCCAAACATGTCTCCAGACCTAAACCCTATTGAGCATCTGTGGGGCATCCTCAAATGGAAGGCGGAGGAGCGCAAGGTCTCTAACATCCACCAGCTCCGTGATGTCGTCATGGAGGAGTAGAAGAGGACTCCAGTGGCAACCTGTGAAGCTCTGGTGGGTTAAGGCAGTGCTGGAAAATAATGCTGGCCACACAAAATATGGACACTTTGGGCCCAATTTGGACATTTTCACTTAGGGCTGTACTCACTTTTCTTGCCAGCGGTTTGGACATTAATGGCTGTGTGTTGAGTTATTTTGAGGGGACAGCAAATTTACACTGTTATACAAGCTGTACACTCACTACTTTACATTGTAGCAAAGTGTCATTTCTTCAGTGTTGTCACATGAAAAGAGAGAAGAAAATATTTACAAAAAGTGTGAGGGGTGTACTCACTTTTGTGAGATACTGTATACAGTGTTCGGCATAAATGAGTACACCCCCTTTTGAAAAGCAAGATTTTATCATTATCTCAGTGCACACAAGAACAATTTCCAAAACTTTGAAAAAATTGAGTTTTATAGAACATTTGTTTAGCTCCATTACATGAAAGTAAGGTTAATAATAGAAAGATTACAAAATCTTCAGTTCTACTCAAATTAGTTGATGCAAAAATGAATACACGGGTAGAGGGTGGAACCAAGGGACGTTGGTTGGAGGTGGGCAGAGGGTGGAACCAAGGGACGTTGCTCTGAGGTGGGCAGAGGGTGGAACCAAGGGACATTGCTCGGAGGTGGGCAGAGGGTGGAACCAAGGGACGTTGCTCTGAGATGGGCAGGGGGTGGAACCACGGGACGTTGCTCGGAGGTGGGCAGAGGGTGGAACCAAGGGACGTTGCTCTGAGGTGGGCAGAGGGTGGAACCAAGGGACGTTGCTCGGAGGTGGGCAGAGGGTGGAACCAAGGGACGTTGCTCTGAGATGGGCAGAGGGTGGAACCACGGGACGTTGCTCTGAGGTGGGCAGAGGGTGGAACCAAGGGACGTTGCTCGGAGGTGGGCAGAGGGTGGAACCAAGGGACGTTGCTCTGAGGTGGGTAAAGTATGGAACCAAGGGGCTCAGAAGGGGGGAGTACCTGCTCCTATTTTCTCTGAGAAAAAAAGCCCTGCCCAAATGCGACAGTATAATGTGCTTTTTGGGAAATATGAACTACCCCTTTAGGGATCAGCACAGTTTTCCACCAATCACAATCTCCTGCAGCCTTTTTTTCAGTCACTTCTTGTCTACATTTTTTTTCACACTTTTGATGGCTGGGAGGGTTTCCTGATGATGACAACAGTAGACCATGCCTGCGTAATATGTTGGCACGTTCACTTGTGGTCTCAAGGTGACAACTCAGAACCCAACTGGGAGACAGGACCAACCATTGTCACCCCTATAACAGGAAGGACCTTCATAGATGGATCACCAGGAACTATTTTAATAAAATCTTCAGCTTTAAAAAGATTTTAAAAATACTTTTGCAAATAACATTTAACACGTTGAAGCTTTTGTGAGATTTCGGGGATGGTATTTCCATTTTCATTAAATAGGAAGGATCAGACACTCGCCCTCCACTCCCGGTGCTGACATCAGCTCTGACTCCTCAATGAATTATGAGCCAGGAATGTCAGGAATCTGGGGTTTAGCCCCAGGAAGAGATACTTGAAGAAGCACCAACAAATTAACCCTTTCACCATCACTGGGGCCCAGATGAGCTGAGTCGCGGTTTACCCATTTCCGCATGATTAAGCCAGATTCTGAATCCACCTGAAGGCGCGGCCCCTTAATCACTGAGTCTGAAGTTATGGAAATTTCTGCATGTTTTCGATGGAATTTTTCCATGTTTCCTGAAGGTGATATTCTGCAACGGTGATTTATTTACAATGTTGTATTTTTCGTCTTTAAGAGATGGAAATATGGGACTCCTTTTGGCTCTGACCTTTTTTTTGGGGGGTCCTTAATGCACAAAAGACACTTGTAGGTCTATTTATTAGAAATTCACCAGTGAATGTGTATGTACATCCCATATGTGGAAAAGCCAATGTTTCCTGTGCAGGGTGTATGTTTTTCATTGATTTATCACAGAAAATACTGCATATGGCCACTAGATGGCGCTAAGTATTAGAGAAAATTTCTATGACACTAACAGCCATCTAGTGAACAAATGTAGTATTTTCCATGTGATATCAATGAAAGACAATCAACCAGCACAGGAAAAAGCCTACCCTGTTTCCCCGAAAATAAGACCTAGCGTGATTGTCGGTCATGGCTGCAATATAAGCCCTACAACCCCAAATAAGCCTTAGTGCTTGTAGGTCTTATTTTCAGGGTAGGGCTTATTTTCGGGAGAAACAGGGTAGGGCTTATTTGGGGGGCAGGGCTTATATTGCAGCCATCACCGACAATCACGCTAGGTCTTATTTTCAGGGAAACAGGGTAATAACATTTGCTTTCCACACCCATTCAAAATACACATATTACTGTGGCTTACTGATAGTAATGAGTTCATCGGAACCCGTAGAAAACTCTTCAATGACAACAGGCCACTGGCCCATATCCAGTTAGGTATTTTGAGTCTGCAGCCACAGGTAACAAAGAGACGGGATACTGGTGACATCATTGACCTACATGGGCGTATTAGGACAATGCCATTGACCAAGTATGGTCATGTGCTCCCTTATAATTATACAATTTAAGATTGCAGTTGCAAGATTTAATTTCTGTCTCTGTACTTTTCAAGGCCCTGCTGCCTGACCTGTGCCCTAGGACTCATGCGAGTCTATGCCACTTTTTGTGCGGCCTTTTGGGCCCCTGATAATACTAATCTGAGTTTCCTTATTGGCGTGTTATAACATTGATTTCTAGCAGTCTCATGTAATATGTCTCCAGTCTATGACTGTCTCCTGAAGCATGTCCCCAGTCTCCAACAACTCCTATAGCATGTTCACAGTCTTTGACTATCTCCTGTACCATGTCTGCAGTCTCTGACCATCTCTTGTACCATGTCTGCAGTCTCTTATCATCTCTTGTATCATGTCTGCAGTCTCTGACCATCTCCTGTATCATGTCTGCAGTCCCTGACCATCCCCTGTATTATGTCTGCAGTCTCTGACCATCTCCTGTATCATGTCTGCAGTAACTGACCATCTCCTGTATCATGTCTGCAGTCCCTGACCATCTCCTGTATTATGTCTGCAGTCTCTGACCATCTCCTGTATCATGTCTGCAGTAACTGACCATCTCCTGTATCATGTATGCAGTCTCTGACCATCTCCTGTATCATGTCTGCAGTCTCTGACCATCTCCTGTATCACGTCTGCAGTCTCTGACCATCTCCTATATCATGTCTGCAGTCTCTGACCATCTCCTGTATCATGTCTGCAGTCTCTTATCATCTCTTGTATCATGTTTGTAGTCCCTGACCATCTCCTGTATCATGTCTGCAGTCTCTGACCATCTCCTGTATCATGTCTGCAGTAACTGACCATCTCCTGTATCATGTCTGCAGTCCCTGACCATCTCCTGTATTATGTCTGCAGTCTCTGACCATCTCCTGTATCATGTCTGCAGTAACTGACCATCTCCTGTATCATGTCTGCAGTCTCTGACCATCTCTTGTATGATGTCTGCAGTCTCTGACCATCTCTTGTATCATGTCTGCAGTCTCTGACCATATCCTGTATCATGTCTGCAGTCTCTAACCATCTCTTGTATCATGTCTGCAGTCTCTGACCATCTCCTGTATCATGTCTGCAGTCTCTGACCATCTCCTTTATCATGTCTGCAGTCTCTGACCATCTCCTGTATCATGTCTGCAGTCTCTTATCATCTCTTGTATCATGTTTGCAGTCCCTGACCATCTCCTGTATCATGTCTGCAGTCTCTGACCATCTCCTGTATCATGTCTGCAGTAACTGACCATCTCCTGTATCATGTCTGCAGTCCCTGACCATCTCCTGTATTATGTCTGCAGTCTCTGACCATCTCCTGTATCATGTCTGCAGTAACTGACCATCTCCTGTATCATGTCTGCAGTCTCTGACCATCTCTTGTATGATGTCTGCAGTCTCTGACCATCTCTTGTATCATGTCTGCAGTCTCTGACCATCTCCTGTATCATGTCTGCAGTCTCTAACCATCTCTTGTATCATGTCTGCAGTCTCTGACCATCTCCTGTATCATGTCTACAGTCTCTGACAATCTCTTGTATGATGTCTGCAGTCTCTGACCATCTCTTGTATCATGTCTGCAGTCTCTGACCATCTCCTTTATCATGTCTGCAGTCCCTGACCATCTCTTGTATCACGTCTGCAGTCTCTGACCATCTCTTGTATGATGTCTGCAGTCTCTGACCATCTCCTGTATCACGTCTGCAGTCTCTGACCATCTCTTGTATGATGTCTGCAGTCTCTGACCATCTCCTGTATCACGTCTGCAGTCTCTGACCATCTCTTGTATCACGTCCATAGTCTTTGACTTTATCCTATTGGGTCTTTGTTATCTCTGACATAACATTTTCACTGAATTTTATGAGTGGCCCATTAGTGATGTCAGGGACCCGACTTGAGGCCCCCAATGTCAAGAAAGTTGACCACTGCTGCCATAAGGCACACTGCCTGGCTTTGAAATTGATGCAGCAGCCTACAAGAGACGTTAGGAGCCAGCGTTCAGTATATCTTACCAGCAGCAAACACATAGAACTGAACTAGTTTTGGGTGGAACTGACGTTCCAGATAGTCTCTTTAGGTCTTGACTTATGAGGTCCCTCATGCAGCAGCGGCAATGTACATCCACAATAATATCATATGTCTCTTCCTCATACTATAGATCTAACCCTGGGACATGGCTCGGGGGGGTCTTCTTTGTGCTTTGAAGTGGCTACAATACATAAAAACACATCAAAGAAATGCTGGGAACTCGATGTGCCTGGTGTGTGCCGCGGTCTCTAGAATGCTCCTGATTACAGAGTGTTTATGTGTTTGTAGCTGGTTTTTATGAGTGTTTGTGTTGTTTAGGTGCGTGCGCGGGGAGCAGTGTGGAATTTTGCTGTTTGTATGATGGACTCGTCTGATTTCTCACTATAAAGTGATCACTTTATGTCACGCAGGTGTAAGGAGGAACATTAACACCCAGGGGTGAGCCTGCAATCCGCCCAGCCGGGACAGCTGCATCAGGAACTTTGGAGGGAACAGAATGGTGGGAATTTATTGAAGATGTCAGGTACAGGGCAGTGGCGGCTGGTGGGTTCTTCTTATGGGGGGGCAGCAAACAACCAAACTACCTCCCCCGGCAGCGTGGCACTGAGACAGCACCCCCCCCCTCGCCAGACTGCGCGGCACTGACAGCACCCCCCCTCCTCCTGTGGGCGGTCTGGCACTTACCCGCTCGTGTGGCGGGGCTGTGGTGTCCTCTCCTCCTCTGCTGGAGTGCCAGCAGCGGCGACTCTGGTGTTTGCTCCTCAAGCTTCCTCCACCGCGTGTCTCCTCTTCCGCCAAAGCACTAGGCATCCAATAGGATCGCCTGACGCTTTGGCCAATCGGGAAACAGGTCTCAAGACCTGCCTCCTGATTGGCGGGGAGGAACTTTAGTGTGAAAGTAGCGAAAATTCATTCGCTATCGTCACACAACTGGGTGGGCTCGGACTGCAATGTTCTGCGCTCCGAGCCCACCCTTTTTTGAAGCCTATAAGACCTTCTGGCACCAATCGGGTGCTTCAAAAAACACCTCCCTCATGCCATTGGAATCAATAGTCTGGTGGCTGATATGTAGGTCAGGGAGCCGGACGCATGGGTAGGGGTGGCGGCGCCCATGCGCCCTCTATGGATAGGCCACTACTGGTACAGGAGTATTTAATGGAGGACCTTAGGACTTGATTCACTGCGTAAAATATTTTTCTCCTAAACTTCCCTAATCAGACAGGTGGAAAGAAGTCAGAAACAGAGTATTTTCAACATTATGGAGGGTTCATATTGGAGGTGTGATATCCCAGATGGAAAGGAAATTAGAAAGGTAGAGAGAAGGACAAAATCCGATTATTTTCTACCAAATGGATGATCATGTTGAAGGTGTGATAACCTAGTGGTGGGTGCAATCAGTGGTGTCACTAGGGTTAGTGTCACCTGGTGTGGTAAAACACTGTAGCCCCGCAACCCCCACAGGTGGGCCGTCCATTAAGAGCTCACGGGCACGGCCCCCCTATCCATGCGTCCGGCCCCTTTCAGGGTGCCGGATGCATGCATTCCAATGGGGGTGAGTTTTTTTTTTTAAGCACCTGATTAGAGCCAGAGGCTTCAAAACAGGATGGGCCCGGGGCGCAGAGAACGCAAACTGAGCCCAACCAGGGGTGTTTAATAGCGAATTAATATTCACTATTGTAACGCTGATCCTCCTTCCGGCCAATCAGGAAGCGGGTCTTTGAGACCTGTCACCCGATAGGCTGAAAGGCCACCTGCCACCTAGATAGGGTAAGTGCGGGGATTGAGGTGCTGCCCGTCGCTGGGGGGGGATAGTTGTTTGCTGCCCCTCCCCCAAAATGAAACACCAGCCGCCACTGCCCTTCCCAATGGTTTCACCCCCAAACCTACCCCTCAGCCAGGACAGGGAGTATGGCACTGAGCAGGCTAGCACATTGGCATGACTCCCCACCCTAGCTTGCTACAGTGCTGCTTAATGGTATCATCCCACTGGTGGGTGTCACCCGGGTGCGTTCCGCATCCCCCACACCCCCATAGCGAGTCTATCGGTGTAATCAAGTTAAAGTAGCTTAGAAGCAGGTCAAATGCATGTCAGAAGAAAGTCAACAGGATGTCATATACAGCTGTCAATGATCTCAGAATCTTCCCAATATCCCCCAGATACTGAGTACAATGTAAATGAGTAGGGGGTACATTACTCATTTACACCATACATAAAGGTCTTTATTAGAATAATAATGTCCCACAATGCCCAAAAATTGTCTCCCACAATAGCTAAAAATTATGTCCCATCCCATCATGACAGTACTCTCTTACTGATACTCTCGCCAGTAATTGAACAGCAATGCCTCAATGCTTTGCTGTCATTCATAGAAGTATAGTGGTTGCTAGGATGCCAGTGTCTGCTGGTACCCTAGCATCCAATTACACATCGCCTGCCCCATTTACTGCTGGTTGGGGGATTCCCAGCAGCTGAATGTAAACAG
This sequence comes from Aquarana catesbeiana, assembly GCF_042186555.1. NCBI lineage: Eukaryota > Metazoa > Chordata > Amphibia > Anura > Ranidae > Aquarana > Aquarana catesbeiana. The sequence goes on along the minus strand of NC_133328.1, from coordinate 14,837,701 downwards.
CTGGATTGATGTCATTGACCAAATATGAGCAGATGGCTATGCACATGGTAGACTGAAGAACAGAAGAGTATTTTCTACCTTGTGGAGGCTCATGTTGGAGGTGTAATATCCTAATAGTGAGTTTAATCACAAATGTAGAAAGAAGGTCAGGATCAGGGTATTTTCTACCTTGCGGAGGGTCATGTTGAGGGTATGATTTCCCAGAAGTAAGTATAATCAGAAAGGTAGAGAAGGTCAGGAGCAGAGTATTTTCTGCCTAATGGAAGGTCATTTTTAAGAGTGTGACATCTTGGTGGTGAGTGCAATCAGAAAGGTAGAGAGAAAGACAGGAGCAGAGTATTTTCTATCTTATGGAGGGTCAAATTGGAGGATATGATATCCTGGTGGTGGGTGTAATCAGAAAGGTAAAGAGGTCAGGGGTACTTTTCAATCTTGGGAAGTGTCACGTTGCTGGTGTGATATCCCTGGTGGTGAGTGTAATCGTACAAGTTATGGAGGGTCATGATGGAGGATGTGATATCCCCAGTGATAAGTATAATCAGAAAGCTGGAAAGACCAGGAGCAGAAAATCTTCTACCTTATGGAGGGTCATTTTGGAGGGTGTAATCAGAAAGATAGAGAGAAGGTCAGGAGCAGAGTATTTTATATATTATGGGAAGTCATGTTGGATGTTTTGATATTCCAGTGGCGAGTGTAATTAGAGAGAAAGACAGGAATAGAGTATTTTCTACCTTGTGGAGAGTCATGTGTGAGGGTGTGATATCCCAGTGGTGGGTATAATTCGAAAGGTAAAGAGAAGGTCAGGTAGGCCTCTCATGCGACCCTTGCTTGGCACCAAACAAGGAGGGAAACATGGTGGACATGATTACTAATCACCCCACTTACCCCCTTACAAACTTATGGGGGGTCATGTTGGAGATGTGATATCCCAGTGGTGAGTATGATCAAAAAGGTAAGGAGAAGGTCAGGTCAGAGAGTTTTCTACCTTATGGAGGGCCATGTTGGAGATGTGATATTCCCAGTGGTGAGTGAAATCAGAAAGGTGAGGAGAAGGTCAGGTTAAAGCATTTTCTACCTTATGGAGGGCCATGTTGGAGATGTTATATTCCCGGTGGTTAGTGTAATCAGAAAGGTAGAGAGAAGGCCAAGTCAGAGCATATTCTTTCTTATGGATGGCCATGTTGGAGATGTTATATCCCCGGTGGTTGGTGTAATCAGAAAGGTAGAGAGAAGGTCAAGGCACAGCATTGTCTACCTTATGGAGGGCCATGTTGGAGATGTGATATCCCCGGTGGTTGGTGTATATAGAAAGGCAAAGACAAGATCAGGTCAGAGCATTTTCTACCTTATGGTGGATCATGTGGTAGGCATGATATCTCAATGGTGTGTGTAAAAAGAAGGTTGTGAACATAGTATTTTCTACCTGGTAGAGGGTCATGTTGTAGGGGTGATATCCCAGTAGTGAGTGTAACCAGAAAGGAAGCAAGATGGACAGGAGCAGAGTATTTTTCACATTATGGAAGGTCGTATTGGAGGTGTCATATCCCGATGGTGGGTGTAATCAGAAAGAAAGAGACTTGGACAGGGGCAGAATATTTTCTAGGTTCTGGAGGGTCATTTTGAAGTCTGTAATAACCTGGTGAGTGTAATCAGAAAAGGAGAGAGAAGGACAGGAGATCTAAACATTTTTGTTTGATTTCATTGGTCTTTTAAAAGTGTATCAAACGAATTTTTTAAAATTCATTTCTTTTATTCTTTATTTCCAATTAGTTGATAACATTTTAAATAAAACTTTCAACAGCATCAGACAATTGTTTAAAAAATATATATATATTTTTTTTCCTTAATAGAAAAGTTGATGAATCCAAAAATAAAAGATGCAGCAGGAGATCAGAAACAACGGATGGAAAATGAGGATAAACAAGTATTTTATTTTAAAATTGCAGTCGTATGCATTCTACTTTATAATTTCCACATCATGTGATAGGTCCACTTCATCATCAGCTTGTTTCGTCTTGCCAGACTTTGGAAACTTCGAAGACAGATAATTAATGAATATCACCGCAAAGTTCAGATTTGCTGATTCCCGATCGAAACATCCCATCGTTGTGGCACGTGCAGACCTAGCCAGGGTCTTCTCGGGCCTGTCATGGTGAGACTGTTGGTGTGACTCACTCTGTGTCAGAAGTTTTCTGGAAAATCCCAAGTAGTAGAGATTACAACCTGTAGGCCTCGGATCATCCTCCCAAAAAGAGCTCAGCAGGAAGACAGGCCTCTTCTTACAGGAATTTGTCACTTCAAAGACAAGAGGTGGGCTGCCTATTTTGGCCTGCAGTTGTGACATTTTGTAAGGAACACATAACCTTGATGAGAAGGCATGCAGACAACCCCCGGCAGTAGGAATTTAAGGTAGAAGTCTTGCCTTCGGGCCGGATAAGGCATCTGGGAGATGTGCTGTCACGGAGGAGGGTCTGGGGAGAGGAAAAGGAGGCCAACTCTGGAATTGATTGTAATTAAGCTCATTGTTGGTGTTTATATGGTTATTAGCAGACATGAGTCCCATCTAGGATGCTGCAGTTTTCACACCTCATAAGGGCCATCTCAAGTACCTGCTAACTGGCCCATCTTCTCCTAGACACGGTCATTATTTCCTCAGCTAGGACAAAGGTTCTTTTCTGCTTCTCTCTGTGGGATGCAAAGAACATACAGTATCTGTTTATTACTAGACTCTGCAAGGCGGAGTTGGGTATTTTTTTTGTGATGTATTTAGGAGAAACAAAAAGCTAGCCATTCACCAAAATTTCACAAGGGAATTTATAAAAATTTGTTTTTCAAAGCATTTGATAGACACATCAATTTTTTAAGGAAAATCCTGAAAAATGTTTGCTCGCTTGCCATGCCTGTGTTTCAAATTTTTAAGAACATCCTAAAAAAAATTGTCTATTGCCATGCCAGTGTTTCAAATTTTGCAAGAAAATCCTGAAAAATATTGCTTGATTGCCATGCCAGTGTTTCACATTTTGAAAGAATATCCTGAAAAAAAATTTGTTCAAAAAAATTTAGCTTGATTGCCATGCCAATGTTTCAAATTTTGTAAGAAAATCCTGAAAAATGTTGCTCAATTGGCATGCCAATGTATTGAATTTTAATTTTGATTTCAAGGTGCGCATTACAATAAGTACAGTTTTTTCCTGAACGAAAATTATATTCACAGTTTAAACAGAACAGAATTTTGTTCATTTGAGAAAAAAACATTTGCTGCTCTTTCGATTTTCTTAATCACTGTAGTAGAAAACGATCAACAATCTGACTCTATTAGCTATTAGCAAATCTAAAGAACATACAGAATATTAATTTTTCTGAACAAAATTCTTCTGGTGTATGGCCAGCTTAAGATTGTTATCCAAGCTTTTCAATTATAAGATAAATATCAAGAAAAATATTCTAAAAACTGTAGGTGTATTTTTTTTTAACATAAACTTTATTTAAATTTCAAAACAAACATAAAAGCAGTGGTACAATCTCATCGACCATACATCAAGCACCTATTGATATCACAATCCAAACAGCGTTATTAAGGCGCATTGTTACTAAAATATTCCAGCAGGAAAAAAACACTATCAGGAGCCTATTAAGGTATAGTTAGGAGCACCTGGGAAGAGGGGGGTACAACCCCAGCCACTTGGGGGAGGGGAGGGGGGGATGCAGGGGAGGAGGGAGGGTTCCACTTCAACTGTATAGGAGAATTACCATTTTTGAGCCCTTTGCATATTTCTGCCTATCTTAGGTTATCAATATTGCTGCTCTGCAATCCGAGCCCTAATCCAGAGGCAGCCATTGCTCACAAACCGATGCCGCCCATTTTTTATCAAACTTTTTTGGGCAGTTTCATCCCCTGTACGTCAGATTGTATAGGGGGAGCGCCAGGTCTATCAGAGTTTGCCATTGTTGGACAGAGGGGGGAAGGGGCTTGTTCCATTGTAGAAGGATTGCTTTATTTGCATAGAAGGTTGTGTAGAATACAAATAGCTTTTTAGATTGCGGGGCCTCTAATGTGTCGCAGATACCCAGTAGCAAATGGTATTGGGTCACAGGGGAGCCTAAGTTTGCCTATGGAGTTTATAGTCCCTGACACCTTCACCCAGAAGGACCGCAGCTGCGGGCATGACCACACCACATGAAAAAAGGAGCCAACCTCTGCACCGCATCTATGGCAGGCCGGTCGTCTGTCAGGGTATATTCTAGCCAGTCTCCCTGGGGAGTAGTAGACCTGATGTAGGAACTTCAGTTGGGTAAGTCGTTCTCTGACCAAGATCATTAAAGGATGTACTGTTGGATGCCCTCTTCCCAGTCATCATCGCCCAGTTTGGGGATGCCATGCCGAGAATAGCTGTGAGACCTTAGAGGTATCCAGTCCCACCAGAATAGAATAAAGAGCTGAGAGGACTCCACCCGCTCTGGAGGCCTTCAGTAAGTTTTCAACATCTTGAGCCTCCAACCTAATAGCTTGTGGAAATTGGGCCTGGAACGCGCGACGTAGCTGTAAGTATCTAAATAACATGTGGTTAGGCAAGGCTCGGATCCGCTTGAGGTCATCAAAGCTAAGCAGTCTTCCATTGGACACGTCACCCAAGGTTTTAATTTCAAACTGAGCCCATATCACTGGGATGGATTCAAAATGGTGTAATCGGGAGTTACCCCAAAGTGGGGTGTGTGGGGACCAAGTATCTGGTTTCACCACCTTGGACTGGACCACATCCCACACCTTTAATGTAGTACCCATCGGGGTGGTAATGCGGGGGTTGGACCGGGGTCCTCGGTGAATGAGGTTCCTCAATTCGGCATAGGAGCCCAGCAGAGCCACCTCTAAGCTGGTAGCCAGATTAGCCAGTTCTTCTGAGAGCCACGACCAAACCATGACCATGACCATGGCCCAATAATATTTAAGAAAGCAGGGTAGGGCCAGTCCTCCCAAGGAGGTCGGAAGCTGGAGTGTCGCTTTTGCTATCCTGGGTGTACTACCATGCCATATAAATGAGGTGATTATACTATCCAGTTTATTAAAGAAGGTTCTTGGTATAGAGATCGGGGTCTGCCTAAAGAGACACAAAAATTTAGGGAAAATTGTCATTTTAATAAGATTAAGGCTGCCAACCAAGGTAAGGGGCAGTGTTTTCCAGACAGTGCATCTGCCAGTCAGGGAGGAGACCACCGGGGTCAGGTTGAGAGTAATATACTGTGACGATCTCTGTGTATTCCTGTAGTTTTTGGGATGTGCAAATAAAAAGGATTTTGATCTACAGTGGTGTGCGGCCATTTCTTCTAAATTCATTGTGTGCGGAGGCGAGCTGAGGCGAGCATCTACTGGATCATTAGGCTTCCTGGTCTCACTTGGAGCAGCGGGTATGTCTTTTTCCATTGCAGATCTCTGTGTATTATGACACCTAAGTACTTAAATTGAAAAACTTGCTGCAATGTGTCATCCGCAGGGGACAACAGAAATAGAACCGACTTTCCCCAGTTAATGCGGATGCCAGAATACCGGCCAAATGTGTCAATAATGTATAGGGCCGCACCCAGAGAGTTGCTCTCATTCCTCAGATACAGAAGGGCATCATCGGCGTAAAGGGAGATTTTCTCCTGCACCGGGCCTATTCGTATACCACATACTGCATCCGAGGAGAGTATTAAAATTGCCATCAGCTTAATGGCCAGAGCGAAGAGGGCCGGAGACAGGGGACATCCCTGTCTGGTTCCCTTATGAAGTGGGAATGGGGGGAAAGTGTCAATCCAGTACGTACTCTAGCCATAGATATGGGTCGGTAAGATGTGCATAGTTCAGGGTCTTTGTCTGGCTTGGGAAACACCACATTGATTGCCTCGGCCATGGAGGCAGGGAGAACTTCCTCCACCAGGGCTTGGGTCATCATGGTATGCAAACTAGGCAACAGCTGTTCTCCGTACTGTTTATAGAACTCTGGGGGTAAACCATCTACCCCAGGAGTCTTCCCCGCCTGTAGGGCACCCAGAGCTGCACCTCCTTGAGAGTGATTGGGCTGTCTAAACTGTCCCTAGCCAGTGTAGTGAGCGTAGGGAAGGCTATCTGGTCCAGATAGCTTCTCAGTTCCTCATCTGAGTACCGCGCCTGGGATAAGTACAGGGATTTGTAGTAGGAGGCAAATTGAGCATTAATGGCCTGTGGGTCTATCTGAACTGTCCCATGACCATCCTTAATGCGAGCTATGCTAGTGACCGGTTGTTGTTCTCTAGCCAACCAGGCCAGGAGCCGTCCAGTTTTCTCCCCCTGCTCGAAGATGCGCTGTGTTTGAGCCAGTTGGGTTTTTTTGGCCTTTGCTGCCCTGGGGATGGTTGGATTGTTCCTGTCCATCCACATTGTCTATGGGCATCCTTCGTTCAGTCTTGGAATTATTGGCTGTCTCCTGCAGATGATGAAAACAATTACTGGCATTTTAAGTGGCTACAAATTGGTTTTATTTCACTGGAGGATATGTCATTTTCATTCCTCTCCCATCTCACCTTATCACAGAGCCCATAAAGATGGGAAGATAAAGAAGAAGGAGGACCTACAAGTACATGTCACAATCACCGGTCATTGGACACGCAGCCTACAGCTAGGCAGACGCAGGGAGATACATTTCCAGATAACGTGACCTACGTTTCCCTGTTCTCCAAACTGCAAGATCTGTGTACACCACTCATCTTGAAATCAACCTTTCTCAAACTTTTTACCATGGAGGAACCCTTGAAATAACTTTCTGGTCTCAATGAACCCTTGCTAATATTTGCTATATATACAACTCACTGTACATTATTGTGATGGTCACCACTATTGGTGGCAAATGTGAAGAATACCTCATTTGACTACTCCTCGACTACTGCAACTCCATCCTCATTGGCTTACCTCTAAATAGGCTATCCCCGCTTCAGTCCATCATGAACGCTGCTGCCAGGCTCATCCACCTCACAAACCGCTCAGTGTCTGCTATATCCCTCTGCCAATCCCTCCATTGGCTGTCACTCAGTCACCGAATTAAATTCAAGATACTAACTATAACTTACAAAGCCATCCACAACCTGGCCCCCAGCTACATCTCTAACCTAGTCTCAAAATACCAACCTAATCGTTCTCTTCGATCCTCCCAAGACCTCCTGCTCTCAAACCTACTTGTCACCTCATCCCATGCTCGCCTTCAGGACTTCTCCAGAGCCTCTCCCATCCTCTGGAATGCTCTACCCCAATCCGTCTGATTTTCTCCTACTTTATCCACTTTCAGACGATCCCTGAAAACTCATCTCTTCAGAGAAGCCTCTCTGGCCCCACCTAACAACTGTACATTTATCTTCTCAATCAGCACATCACCCACAGTTATTACCTCTTGTATCTCTTGACCTTCCCTCTTAGATTGTAAGCTCTAAGGAGCAGGGCCCTCTGATTCCTACTGTATTAAAGTGTATTGTATTTGTACTGTCTACCCTCAAGTTGTAAAGCGCTATGTAAACTGTTGGTGCTATATAAATCCTGTAGAATAATAATAATAATAATAATACCTCCTTTAATATAGCTAAAAAGATTATTGGTGTTTGGGGTCAGTTATCTAAGAGACAGAAATTTTTCATTGCTCAAGAACCGCTAGCAACCTCTGGAACCTGCAGCGGCCTTGTAGCTGGAGAGGAGGTAAAGAGGAACATAGTTCCTCTATGCTTTCCAGGGTCACTGGGGAAGCAATCAGGTTGGATGCTACCCTCCCATGTGACTCTGGCAGCCATCTTGGGTCAGGCAGAGCCTATTTAGGGCCCTAGCTCCCAGGCTTGGTGCTCTTTTGACAAGCTAGTAGAGTAGGGAAAGGTACTCTACCTGATAGGGACAGTACTCATTGTAAGGTAAGTGTCAGGGCTGGGCTCTCTGCCCTTCCTTCTCTGTGCTTAGGTTGCTCAGCTGTCGGTTAATTGCCAGTACCCATCGTTCCACAATGGCTTACCTGTTGATCATTTGCTCGTCAGTCAAGCCCACAGCCAGCCCCTTCTGGCTATTTAAACTACCTGGTTCATTTTATCAATTGCCTTCGCCTTGGTCAACATATCTAGAGACTCTGCTGCCTCTGACTACGCTGATCTCTGGCTTCCTGATTTCCTGGCTTGTTCTGAGTATCCGATTTGGCTACTAAACCCTGGCTATGTTTTGACTACGTTTACCAGTTGTACCATTTTTACCATTTTATTAAAAGGTTTGATTTTTACTGCATTTTTTGTCTATGTTTGTTTTATGGTTCCTGACAGTATGGTTCTGAGCGAGGAGGGTAAGAGTAGGGTCCTGGACATCTTCCCTTACTGTAAACCCTTGTGTTTTTTCACCTTAATGCATCCTCGTTTTACTCACCTGAGCCCATTCGTTCCCTTGGCGGAGGCGCACTCTACCTCTCTGCCCGGGGTTCTCAGCTCTTGATTGGATAGATTCATAGCAGCGCAGCCATTGGCTCCCGCTGCTGTCAATCAAATCCAATGACGCGGGCGTCGGGGGCGGGGCCGAGTCCGGTTTTCTGTGTCTATGCACGCAAATGCTGGACTCGGGAGCGTGTCTGCAAGGTAACCCCCATGGAGAGCGCTTCTCCGATGCAAGGAGGAGCTGCAAGCACCGCAAGGGGACCCTAGAAAACGAGGTTCAGGGCCACACTGTGCAAAACTAACTGCACAGTGGAGGTAAGTATGATATGTTTGTTATTTAACAAAAAAAAAAACAACCCCTTTAAACCCACAAGCAGTGGCGTCTCCAGCTTTCTCATATTTAGGGGGGGCACATGGGGGGACAGGGACAAAAGTAGGGGGGCAACTATAAAATGCATATAGAGAGAGAGAGAGAGAGAGAGAGAGAGAGAGAGAGAGAGAGAGACATGTAGATATAGATATATAGATATATAAATATATACTGGGGCCCTTTACTACGACCCCACAACGGCCCTTTCACATGTTCTGCAGTGACTATCAGGGTTGCAAAGATTGTCTTGCCACCGGGCCCTGGTGTTCAGCCACTGTGGGGTTCCCCAGCCTCCTCTTGCTGTCCCGCCCCTGCTATTGACAGCGTTGGTCTGGCATCTCTTGGAATTTACAGGCTGGTTCTCCTGTCCTAAGGATGGGAGAAATCAGTCTGTTTTTTCAGTAACTGAGAGTCCTGGTGGAGTCCTTCCTGCAACTCGCTCTTCTCCCTGCCAATGAGGATGCAGGGGAAGGAGCAGATCGGGTGGCCGTGGTTGTGTGAGCGCTCACATTATGCAGTGTCAGCAAGCAGAGGGAGGGGGGAGGAATCACCCGCAGGAGCTGACTGGGGACTCTCTCCCTCTTAGACATTTATTTTTTTTTATTTTTTTATTGGGGGGGGCACATGGTGGGGCACAGCATAATGTTGGGGGGTCAGGGCCCCCTCTGGCCCCCCTAGGGACGCATTTGCCCACAAGTGTACCCGGTACCCGGTTGGGCAGCCTTCCCACTGGGTTTGTTGTGAACTGTTTCTGTATTACTTCAATACAAGTCTTCTATTGCACCTGACTGTGTGATTTATTCGCCTTTGCACCACACTGCACCTTATCTACAAGCTTGATAAGAGCTTGGGAATGGAAATGTTGGTCGTATTACATAAACTTTATGATGAGATAAGTGAGGTTGGTCTATAGCAGGGGTCTCCAAACTTTCTAATCAAAGGGCCAGTTAACTGTCCCTCAGGATTTAGGGAGGTCAGACTTTGGTCAGCGGGAATAGAAAACACCTTGGCATCAGTGGAAGTGAACAGTGCCTCATCATTGGTTTTATCGGGAGGAATAGTGCCTCATCGCTGGTGTCAATGGGAGGAATAGTGTCCTATCATTGGTTTTAGTGGGAAGAATAGTGTCCCATCATTGGTATTACTGAAAGGAAAAATGCCCCATCATTGGTATTAGTGGAAGTAATAGTGCCCCATCATTGGTATCAGTGGCAGGACTAGTGCCCTATCCTTGGTGTCAGTGGGAGGAATAGTCCAACTTCATTGGTGTCAGTAGATGGAATGTTGCCTCAAGGGTTGGATAAAGGCAAACAAAAGGCCACATCCGGCCCACAGGCCGCAGTTTTGAGACCCCTGGCTTATATAATGGAGAAGACCAAACAGAAGGTTGCAGCACACAAGTTTCATTCAAAAAGATTTGGCATACAGGTGTCCGTTTATGAAGCAGTGATCAGCGGTGATCCCGAGGATCACCGCTGATCACAGTCCATAAACAGTTTATGAAACAGTGATAATCGGGGGAGAACATGTTTGAACTTGTTCTCCCGCCGATTATCTCTACACACGGAGAATTCTCATGAATGACACAGTAGGGCCAGTTTATGAAGCGGTGATCTCACCGCTTCACTGGCGATCTGAGTCAAAATTCACACTCCCAGGTTCACCAGCTCAGAGGTGGTGAATCGGGGAGTGAAGAGGAAATCTGGGGGGATCTGAGGGGGAAGGGGGAAGATTTTTAACTTCCTTATGCCTCGTTCAGACCCCCCAACACTGTTAGCATGTCCCCTTGTCATATTTATGTGTATACATATATACATATAATGTGTATATGTATATATATATAATGTGTGTGTATATACATGTATATATAATGTGTGTGTGTGTATACATATGTATATAATGTAGGGGGACTCATTATTTTATTAACATTAATCGTCCGTGTATTGAGCGGTGATAATTTATCACCGCTTAATAAACTGACATCTCTGTATTTCTGGTGCTGTAATCTCGTAAAGTCTCACGAGATTCCAGTATCAGGGGCCGTTCTCCACTGTTTGAAGCATTTGTAGATCTCTTCACTCCTCCGAAGGTGAAGCGATCTACAAAGCTTCATAAACTGGCACACAGAGGAGAAAGATCTTCACTGTGAATGCCGGAGAACGAAGCAGTGAATAGATTTCACTGCTTCATAAACGGACACCACAGTGTAGTAATGCAAGAATTTCAAGCTTGATAGAGAGCATGGGGCTGCTCCGAACTGTGCTGCAACCATAGGCCTCATGCACATGGTTGTCTAGAACAATGTTCTTTAATCAGGGTGCCTTTTGGGTTCATTTGGGGTGATGTGAATATGGGATGCAGTTTGTCCTGTATTTTCACACCACATAATGGGTTGCCATGGTGAGGTTGAGATGGTCACTAGCACTATGATGATAAATGATGCTCTAGTCTAAAGCCAGGGCACAAGGTATCCTTGGTTGTTATGGTGCTGGTGGCCAGCCTGCCTGCAATGCATGGCAATGATCTGGAGTGACCGGCATGCATTGTCACCCCTAGAATTCAGAAGAGGATAGAAGTGCACCTCTGTTTAGATTGTTTCCATCTGTCATGATGCTGGGGCTCTGCTGGGGAAAAGGGGAGACTTTGAAGGAGAACTCTGATATGGTGAGGGGACTTTCATGTGATAGGTGGCTTCAAAGAATAGGGGGCTCTTTTGTGATACAGGAACCCCTAATGTGATTGAGTGGGTAGGGCAGGTCCATTCATTTCAAACACAAATGCACAGATCTAAACCAAGCCTTAGTCCAGGCCTGTGCAATGTATGTAGAAATGTCTACTTGTCGTGTCCATTGTGTGAACAACACAGGGTGGCAACACAGTTCCAATTGATCTCCTCTTTTGTCACCTTGTCCCATGCCTCATGCACCATAGATGGAGGCTACAAGTGTTTAGGCCAACAAACATTGCACAGGCCTTCTCTACTGTTGTCACCATCCGGAAAAAAAGGCCAGGGGAGTTTTCGAGAAAAAAATTGGGAAAAAGAGGTGGAAAAAATGTATGTAAAAAAAAAACCCAAAAACAAAAAACTACAGCTAGCCATTCACCAGTAGAACTTTATTCAAAAAATGGTAAGGAAATTGTAAAAAATCATTCCTCAGAGCATCCAATCTTGCCATCACTGAGGCAATGAAATTTTATCCAGACTTGTTACTTAAATGGAAGCCCCAATGTATTAACCGGTTCCCAACCGCCCACAGTACAGTGCCTTGAAAAAGTATTCATATCCCTTAAAATTTTCCACATTTTGTCATGTTACAACCAAAAATGTAAATGTATTTTATTGGGATTTTATGTGATAGACCAACACAAAGACACGTAATTGTGAAGTGGAAGGAAAATGATAAATGGTTTTCAGCATTTTTTATAAATACATATCTGAAAAGTGTGATGTACATTTGTATTCAGCCCCCTTTACTCTGATACCCCTAACTAAAATCTAGTGGAACCAATTGCCTTCAGAAGTCACCTAACTAGTAAATAGAGTCCACCTGTGTGTAAATGAATCTCTATAAATGCAGCTCATCTGTGAAGCCCTCAGAGGTTTGTTAGAGAACCTTAGTGAACAAACAGCGTCATGAAGGCCAAGGAACACACCAGACAGGCCGGGGATAACGTTGTGGAGAAGTTTAAGGTTAGGTTTTAGGTTATAAAGAAATTTCCCAAGCTATGAACATCTCAGGGAGCACTGTTCAATCCATCATCCGAAAATGGAAAGAGTATGGCACAACTGCAAACCTACCAAGACATGGCCGTCCACCTAAACTGACAGGCCGGGCAAGGAGAGCATTCATCAGAGAAGCAGCCAAGAGGTCCATGGTAACTCTGGAGGAGCTGCAGAGATCCACAGCTCAGGTGGGAGAATCTGTCCACAGGACAACTATTAGTCGTGTTCTCCACAAAATTGGCCTTTATGGAAGAGTGGCAAGAAGAAAGACATTGTTGAAAGAAAACCATAAGAAGTCCCATTTGCAATTTGTGAGAAGCCATGTGGGGGACACAGAAAACAAGTGGAAGAAGGTCAAATGAGATCAAAGTTGAACTTTTTGGCCTAACACTAACTAAAACTAACACTGCACATCACCCTGAACACACCATCCCCACTGTGAAACATGGTGGTGGCAGCATCATGGTGTGGGGATGCTTTTCTTCAGCAGGGAAAGGGAAGCTGGTCAGAGTTGATGGGAAGATGGATGGAGCCAAATACAGGGCAATCTTAGAAGAAAACCTGTTAGAGTCTGCAAAAGACTTGAGACTGGGGCGGAGGTTCACCTTCCAGCAGGACAACGACCTTAAACATACATAAACAGCTACAATGGAATGGTTTAGATCAAAGCATTTTCATGTGTTAGAATGGCCCAGTCACAGTCCAGACCTAAATCACATTGAGAATCTGTGGCAAGGTTGAAAAATGCTGTTCACAGACGCTCTCCATCCAATCTGACAGAGCTTGAAATATTTTGCAAATAATGGGCAAAAATGTCCCTCTCTAGATGTGCAAAGCTGGTAGAGACATCCCTAAAAAGACTTGGAGCTGTAATTGCAGTGAAAGGCGGTTCTACAAAGTATTAACTCAGGGGGGTGCCATACAAATGTACCCCCCTCACTTTTCACATATTTATTTGTAAAAAAAAAAAATGTAAAAAACATTTATCATTTTCCTTCCACTTCACAATTATGTGCCACTTTGTGTTGGTCTATCACACAAAAACATTTCAAGGGGTATGAATACTTATTCAAGGCACTGTACATTTACTGCGGGCTGGCAGCACAGGCGGGCTGGATGACGTACGTGTACATCACCCAGCCTGTTCAGGGTTTAGGGTGCACTTGTGCGCCCCCCCGAATCCGTGCTGTAATTTGCTACATCATTTTTCATGCATGAATTTGTCAGCGGGCCCCGGCCAATGATTTTGACAGTAGACATGCTGATTGGTTGTAGCCAATCACAGAACAGACTCCTGTGTTTACAAACACACAGAACTCTGTGTACTGTGAACAACGATCACGCTGTTTCTTCTCCCTGCAAAAAAAGGGAGAAAAAACAGTCAGATCTGTAAGTAAAAGTAGCACACATTACACTTGTTAGGCACACAGTTAACCCCTTGATTGCCCCTAGATGTTAACCCCTTCCCAGCCAGTGTAATAAGTAAAGTGTCAGTGTATAGTGTTATATCTGATCACTGGATTAGTGTCCCTGGTGATGTCAGTTAGTGAACCTCCCAGTGAGGGTCTGTTAGCGTAGATTGCCCGCCACTTTATCACAGTCCCACAATGGGTCGGTGATCACCGCCATTACAGTATAGCATCTATAGCTGTGTAAATTTCAGTATATATCCCATAGTTTGTAGACACTATACCTTTCACAAAAAACAAATAAATATTGGCTTATTGGGATTTTTTTTATTAGCAAAGACATGTAGCAGAATACATTGAGCCTACATTTATGAAGAAATTATGAAAACATTTTTTTTGATTGGATATGTTTTAGAAACAGAAATAGGAAAATAGAATTAACAAAAAAAAAAAAAAAAAATCTGTCTTAAAAAATAAAATGAAAAACGAAAACAGAAAACTCTATTAGTGTGAAAAAAATTGAATACATTTAATTTGGATACAGTGTTGCATGATCGCGCAATTACCAGTTAAAGTAGCTCAGCGCTAAATAGCAAAAAACGGCCTGGTCATGAAGGACGTTAAACCTTCCAGAGGTCAAGTGGTTAAAACAGGTTTCTTTTGTGCCTAGAACATGCAAATTCCGAAAGTCGCATTCACAGTTTGAAAGATTTTCCACCCCAACCCCACTAACCATTAGGAAATTGAATAGACTTTCGGAAAAAAAAAAATTTTTTATACAAAACTCTACTAGCGTATGGCAAGCTTTAGTGCCACCCAGTTAGGGTTTGGATCTACTTTAGCATAGTTTGCAAAGAAAAAGTGTTGCTGTATTTTGCTGATGGTAATGTTGTCTATCGTTACAATCAGATACAGAGGATATAAAAAGTCTACACACCCCTGTTAAAAAAACAGATTTCTGTGATGGAAAAAGTTCTGAAATTATTTATCTTTGTCTCATTTTTTTACACCTTTAATGTAACCTATAAACTGTACAACTCAGTTGAACAAAAAACTGAAATCTTTTAGGTGGAGGGAAGTAAGAATACAAAAAATAAAATAATATGGTAGCATAAGTTTGCACACCCCTACACAATACTTTGTTGAAGCACTTTTTGATTTTATTACAACACTCAGTCTTTTTGGGGATGAGTCTATCAGCATGGCACATCCTGACTTGGCAATATTTGCCCACTCTTCTATACAAAAACATTCCAAATCTGTCAGATTGCATCTCCTGTGCACAGCCCTCTTCAGATCACCCCACAGATTTTCAATGGGATTCAGGTCTGGGCTCTGGCTGGGCCATTCCAAAACTTTAATCTTCCTCTGGTGAAATCATTCCTTTGTTGATTTGGATGAATGCTTTGGGTCGTTGTCATGCTGAAAGATGAAGTTCCTCTTCATGTTCAGCTTTCTAGCAGAAACCTGAAGGTTGACTGGTATTTGGAACTGTTCATTATTCCCTCTACCTTGACTAAGGTCCCTGTTCCAGATGAAGAAAAACAGCCCCAAAGCGTGATGCTGCCACCACCATGCTTCACGGTGGGTATGTTGTTCTTTTGGTGATGTGCAGTGTTTTTGTGCCAAACATATCTTTTGGAATTATGGCCAAAAAGTTCAACCTTGGTTTCATCAGATCATAAACACATTTTCCCACATGCTTTTGGGAGACTTCAGATGTGTTTTTGCAAAATTTAGCCGGACCTGGATGTTTTTTTTTGTCTTGTCACTCTACCCCATAGCCCAGACATATGAAGAATACGGGAAATTGTTGTCACATGTACCACACAGCCAGTACTTGCCAGATATTTCTGCAGCGCCTTTAATGTTGCTGTAGGCCTCTTGGCAGCCTCCCTGACCAGTTTTCTTCTCGTCTTTTCATCAATTTTGGAGGAACATCCAGTTCTTGGCAATGTCACTGTTGTGCAATATTTTCTCCACTTGATGATGACTGTCTTCACTGTGTTCCATGGTATATCTAGTGCCTTGGAAATTATTTTGTACCCATCTCCTGACTGATACCTTTGAATGAGATCCCTCTGATGCTTTGGAAGCTCTCTGAGGACCATGGCTTTTGCTGTGAGATGCGACTAAGAAAATGTTAGGAAAGACCTACTAGAACAGCTGAACCTTATTTGGGGTTAATCAGAGGCACTTTAAATGGTGGCAGGTGTGTACTGACTCCTATTTAACATGAGTTTGAATGTGATTGCTTAATTCTGAACACAGCTACATCCCCAGTTATAAGAGGGTGTGCACACTTATGCAACCATATTATTTTAGTTTTTATTTTTACTTCCCCCCTCTAAAAGATTTCAGTTTGTTTTTCAACTAAGTTATACAGTTTAGAGGTCACAAAAGTTCTGAAATGATTTATCTTTGCCTAATTTTTTTTTACATCACAGAAACCTGACATTTTAACAGGGGTGTGTAGACTTTTTATATCCCCGTATTTTGTATGTTCTTGGTGCCATAATTGGAATGGAGGAGTACATAACTGAAGACTGGGTACCAGATATCTGTCCTTCATCTCTTGGTACCTTTATGATATCACTATCTGCAGTTTCTTGTAGCTCCTTTCAAGTGTAGCTGTGGTCTACAAGTCTAATCCTGCACTGACCCTGCATGAAAGACTTTTGAGACCCTCCATGGGGTCGCGACCTGCACAACTGCCGTCCCATTGTGCGCCTCTAGCTATGAGATCTTTTTGAAGCCAAGTCTAGTGTGTCTAAAGATTTTTTTTTTTTTTTGAAATGATGAATTCATTGCCAAACAATTTAGTTTGTGTAAAAAAAAATGAAAATAAATAAACCTGGTTTGTAGAAGTCTTAGTTCAGAGGTTGCCCGGGACTAAACATGACAGCCGGTAGCTTGTACAACATTGTGAGACTGTCAGAAGCAAGGGAAAGTCAACAGCATGGTCATTAATAATCCAAGAGGCAGCAGGACGGCGGAGGTGAAGCGCAAAGGCGCGGCACGTGGCAAGCTGACACAAATTCCAGTGGTTTCAAAAAAAGGATTCCATGCAGCAGAAAGTCCGGGAAGAACAGCAGAACATGAAGAGCTATTTGTCTGAGTCTGATTAGGGGAGGGATTTTTTTTTTAAAAACTAAGAACTACAACCAAAAAAATGTATGACCAAATAAAAGATAAAATAAATTCAAAAAGCACCTATTGCTGCAGTACTTACCTTCAATCCAGGTCTGTTCCTTCCAGTATTTTTTTTTTCTGCCACTAGATGTCCTTAGTCCTCCAGGTTGAACGACAACCAGCATTGTTCAATCCCATCTCTCTGTGCCCATGCCGTCATTGACCCATGACCCCCATGTCCACCCTTACCTCATCCATGACTGGCTAGTGAAGTAGGAGCAGTACAGAGATTCAGCACATTTTAGGAGGGCAGTCAAACGTGACCTTGCCAGCCTGAAGATGGCGCGGGGTCAGTGTGGCTCCTGATCCTAAGGTGTACCAGCTGCCAAACAGCATGGCAACATTTAGCCTGGAACATTGCATATGCTCTGGATCACTTGGGTGGGGCTGCTGGTTGGAGGATGAGTCCAGTGAGGGGGAGGGGGATAAAGGTAACTGCATTATCACCAAAATACAGGACACAGAGTGGCACCACCAGCTCCAGCGGTGTGCCCCGTCCCACAACTTTCCCAGCCACCAGCAGATTGACCAGTGTGCCTTGAAGGATATAAAAATTAGACAAACAACAGTCCTTGTGCTATAGTCCAATGGGTCCACAACAGTAACACACTGACCGAGAGTGATAGTCCTCAAGGAAAAGAGTTATTGAAAAGTCTATCTGCACACACTGCCTTGCAGCTGCGTAATCAGCGGGGAACTGATAGCTGTAGAAACATAAGGGAAAAACGAGCGCACAGGCTCATGGTGCAATAACGTTTGTTTAATTGAACTGAAATAAATTTGAAGCACTTGCAAACATAAGATGAACACATGCATCAAATTCCTGCAGTGGGGAACCCTACATAGGGACCCATCCGAGAGCTTGGTGCCTGGATAGTCCAAAGGATGGATAGATGGCTGTGTTCACGAACTCCTCAAGCAGCCGTCGACAGGCTGCATGCGAGCCGCTCACTTTCTCCAAAGGCCAGAACAGAGCTGAAACCACCTCGAGCAGGGAGAGACCGAATGAATCAGGCTGACAAAGGATGCTGTGTGGTTGCCAGGACGACGCTTTTCAGATGGCGTGGCCTCCTTCCTCAGGTCCCTTTTCTGGCCGGCTGGCCTTCAGAGGAAGTGAGCGGCTCGCATGCAGCCTGTCGACAGCTGCTTGAGGAGTTTGTGAACACAGCCATCCATCCATCTTTTGGACTATCCAGTCACCACGACGCTTGGATGGGTCCCTATGTAGGGTTCTCCACTGCAGGAATTTGACGCATGTGGGGCTGGGTTCTTCTGAATACTCTAGGCACTTTGTACAGGATCACTGTTATACGCATGAGGTACCTTTATTGTTGTGCCATTTTCATCAATGCCCTGGGACAAGGCTGAGGTTTCCATTGGGAAATACTTGACCTTAAGGCAGGCCTCTACTGTGATAAGCGTACACTGTGTACAATTGCACCGTAACTGTTCTCCAGCGAACTCTCGAATCTCTGTGACAATGCACACCTTCTCTGTAACTTGCATTCAGGAGGGACACACTGACCTAATGTCCACATCCACCTGTCCAGTGTTTTCCTCTACCATTCCCAGTAGCGGAGTGGGCCACCGCCGTGCACCTTGCGTGGGCTCCACATGTGCGCTTAACTTGGCTCTCAAACTTTCGTAACTCTGTATAGGATGTAAACCTCTGCAGTACAAATCTGCTCCTGAAGCTATGGGAGACAGACAGGTGATAGTAGATGTGCCGACAACATCTCCCTCGCTGCTAGAGGCCATTCCACCTATAACAGGTACACAATACTGACAGGCTGCTTGTTAAACTTACGATACCCAAACTAACCACTTACGTCTTCACACTGTATTACTCTCATACTGATGTCTTCATACCCCAAGTACCTTAGTGGCCTGAACCATGGGGTGGTGCCGGTTACTTGCATTACACTCCTTTGAGTAACTTCAGACCAGGCAGGAACAAGGATTCAAAACTTTACTTGAAAAGTAATTACAAGTCCAACATTCCAACAACATACTTCCCTATTTCCCTAATCCTAACTATAGGCTATGTGCTGCCCCGTCTTACTTGCAAAGGTAGAGTCCATGTACAATACAGAGTCCATCAGATGCATTCTTCCAGTGCTGGTGTCTTTAGGGCAAATCCCAGGTTCTGATGACTTTACATCCAGGTAGTGTTCAGCAACATTCTTCTGTTCCTCGTGGGTGTTGTCCTCTGTCTCATGCTCTTACGAGCATCAGCCCAGATGTGGTCCTGGACCTTGTGGAACTCTCAGCTCTTTAATCCAAGGCTAGGAACTCTCCTCAGCCTCTTCACTGGGCTTCTATCGGGGTAATTCTTCATGCTGGAACACTGTTCCATATTTATATCACAGGATTTGTGGGCTGGACCCAAAGAAGAATCAGTAACCACAATTGTTGCAGACACACACAAAAATGTAGTTGCGGGGACTGTAGGGTCTCTGAATTGTGAACACAGGAATATGTAGCCCACCAAACTGCAATCCAGTAATTTAGCACAATATAACACAGCATAGCACCATATAGGAACTAATTCTCCATACACAGACTTTCAGTTCTTTCGAAACCACTCCAACACATACTAAGAAATGGCTGCTGGACTCCCAACCTTTTATATCAAGGGGACTAGCAGATAACAACACCCCCATAATTGATTTGACCTAAGTTAGACTGCTTTGCAATACATCATGATTACAAATAGTGTTGAGCCACACTGCCCTGGATTCAGTTTGGCAGGGTTTCCGTTCAGATGCCGGAAAAGAGCTCTAAATATAAATTCCAATTTACTGGGCTCATATGCAGAGGGGTGTCAAAATAGCATTGTTATTATCATTGATATTACATATTCTGACATGTTATGACTTTGAATGTTGGCTATCCTGATACTTCTATTGTCACAATGTAACAAACAATATGTTTTGTCAACTTCCTATTGTTTAATTTTGTAACATTGTCTTGATGAAAAGATGTTATCCTTATCTGTAAACCCAATTAAAAAATTCAATAAAATAGGAATGAACAAAAGAAACATGTACTAATCTCTACTCCAGGAGTAGTTGTGGGGGTCTGCAGGCGGGGGCTTATTGTAGTCTGGAAGCTTGCCAAGAACATTTCTCATAGCCACAGCTCTTTGCAAATTCACAGCTCTTTGCAAATTTTTTCCACCCACATTACCCATGTGCACTGTACCCATAATGTACACACCAATGTTCCTCCCACCAGAATGCTTGCTAAAGCTTACACAGTTACTCAAGATCCCTCACATGCATGGCAAAAGAAGTCTACAACAACATCTATAGTAAACAAAGACCTGTATTCCACCAAAATGGAACCATCGCGTTAAAGCGTCCTACACCGGTCGCCATCCATATCAAAATTTTCAATTGCTAGAACTTTGACTCTTTTTAAGGGTAGACCTTTTAGTCACTTTATTTACCTGCCTGACTCCCCCAGTCCCCCATCAGTGACACTGCCTTTACTATTGCCAACATCTCCAGTATTCTTTAAGTAAAAGAGAAGAAAGCACCACAAAGTTCTGTAGCGTTCACTCCCACAGGTGCCCGCAGTTTAAGGTCCCTGGACCTTTTCTTGTCATTGCACCCACAGCCAGGCACACAGGCAGTCACTCCTTTAGCTCAATTAACAGTCTAGGGGCTATGCTTTTCTGAGATATTTGTATTTGTATAGGAGAAAAGTAACTGTGGGATACTCCAGTGACTCTAGTAGCAATTTGAGGACACTAATCTTCCTACTATTATTGTGAGCAGGGTCCTTGTACTGTACAAGCAAATAGTGGACTGAGCTATACCGGGACACCAAGCACAATGTCCCCTTTGATCAATACTGACTTTAGCACCGGAGTGATAACAGCAGCACACAATCTCAGGGATCTCTTACTCCACTGTGTACTCACTAATGTCCCTCAATAATTGGACACTACCCTCCAATATCTTTCAGACACCTCTCCAGTGATACCAGACCAGATCCCCAGATGAAAGTCCCTCAGTCAGCTCCACCAACTTTGAGCAGAATGCCCCTCCCTGCTAGCCCAGCTGGGACTTTGATAAACAACAGACACACAGCAAGCCTGCCCAGGTGGGCAGCAGCCCTCCAGGCCCAGATCTCCTCCTCTAGGACAAGAACCCCTTCTGCTCCAGGTCTCATAGTGTTTATGCTCCTTCCCAGCCACCATCTGGGCACCTCTCCCCAGGGATTGGCCAGGGCTGTCATGAATATTCAGCTGACTCTCACAGAACCTTTCCAGACAGACAGGAGGAAACAGCCAACCTTGCAGCCAGTGAAACATAGAACAGACCAAATCATCACTTGCCGCACAATTGATTACAGCAAGCCAGTAACTAAATGTACCTAACCTAGCACCTGTCTAGGAGGGTGCTTCAGTTCTAACAGTCCAGAAAGCTTTTAATATGAAATGCAAACATTACCGTGGGGGTACACAACTGCCCCTTTCACCAAGGTTTAACTTTCTAGTTGGAGGAAGCCTGGACACAAGAAGAGATCCCTAAGGATATCAACTAGTATGTAGATAAGTAAAACCATTCTAGCAGCTAAAAGAAGGGGGCAATGGACTCTCAATCTCTCAAATGGGACTGTTAAAATCTTGTGGTGCACTTTACTTTTTCACTCGAAGACCTTACCTTAAGGACCATGTGTGTGGCCATGGCCTTTATGTCAAAAACTAAGACTGTACTCCTTTGTGATATCAGCTAGGATGGAGTCCAGGGCCTGACTCCCTTGTTTCTTTAACATCTCCAGTAAGACACATTTTGCTTTAATAACCAAGCACTGAAATATCACAAAGGAGATGTAGCACCTACTTCATGAAGGTAATTCCTACCGATCTTTAGAAATGAGATCCATTTTATGATCCATTTTATGAGACAAATACACAGAAGTTACCACAAGTTGCTCTGTTTTTATATAAGCTCTAAAAGGAACGACATGAAATTAATTGCTGTGCTGGGATTTGGAAGCCGAGATCCCACCCAACCACAGGCCTATACTTAGTGCCAGCCTAGTATGTTGCCATCTGGCTCATGGAAGGTCGGTGTCTTTTCTTTCTCTTTTTTTTTTTTGTGATGGCCTCTAATTGCCTTGAGCAACATTTTGTGGCTTTACCTTCTTCTGCCAACGTACATTTTCATTAGGGATTTCTGTTTGATTTGAATCCAGTCTGCTGACAACAGCAACAAGTTTTCCACCCTTGATGTCTTCATTTTGTTGTGGTGCCAAATTCTATTTGTTTCTTTGTTCCGACTTTACGACGTTACTAATCGCCCCGTGATTATGTCTTCTTATGTGCGATCATCCCAGTTTGCAGCTGTGTGTACCTTAAACCTTGGAGGAGATGATGACAGTGCAGAATTCGCCACATCTCTCCGGCGCAAGGTGTTTGGTGCTTTGGTTTTATCATTTGGGAGATAAAAGGCAGTTTTTAAAGGACCAACCTAAAAAGGGTAATATAATATAATTTTCTGCTACTCTGCCATTGTTGTTCTTCTGAAAAAAACCCTAAGATTCCTTCAGAGGTTGCTATGGGTTTCTTGAGCTGTGGCTGATTGGTGTCTGCATTGTTCTGGGGTCAACACCCCTAGGGAGAACCAACAGTGTAACATGAATGATCTCTGTTTTTAAAAGGTGACATTCTTCCTCCTGACAACCAATGTAAGGGGCATTTCCCATTTCATTACCAATGAACTAAAGTTAATAAGGGTTCCCCATGATCTGAAAATTATTTTAGGGTTTCCTCTGGGATGAAAAGGTTAATAAAGGCTGAATTAGTTTTTTTTAAAAGGAACCTAAGTTCCCCTATTTCTTACTGAATTCTGTGGCCTCTTAACACGCTGGGACCCAGGTCATCTTTCTTCTGCACTACAGAGTAAGAGGGTCTTTCATTGAGCACCCACACCCATCCCTGATGATATGAATTCTTCCTATTGGCTGAAGGTTGACTCTATCAGTGAGGTCCTCATGTGATGACCCAATCATGTCAATTGATGATGAAACTCATAGGGTGGAGCTATGGGTAGAGCTATGGCATGTGACATCATCACGCTGGGTATCGCGGCCATCTTCTTGGTTTGAAACTTCAAAACCTTGTGACATGCTGGATTTGCTTTGATACATGTGTATAGAGTTAATAAATAATAATTGTGAGTGATCATTTTTACTACATCATGAGCCAGCTCTCTTTTTGATTTATATGTCTTCAGGAATTGATCCTTTGTCCTGGTGGAGTGATGTTCTAACCTGGAAATGTGCCGATAACATTCAAAAGCTTGGGACTAAGGTGATTGACTGTATGGATTTTTTGCATGAGCACTTTTGACCGCTTAATTATTTGGTGGTCAACATCTGGTGGTAAGTGGATGTGGGGCTCATTTACTATAGCGCTGCAGCGCTAATTAGTGCGAATTAGCGCTAATCGCGCTAATTAATGCTAAAACGGTATTCACTATAGCGCTGGTAAAAAAATACTCCCAAAATAAAATTTACTATAGTTCCCTGAAACCAAATAGCGCCCAAACCCTTACTCTGCTAAAACCTGGAGTAGTTCACATGGAAATAATATTTAGAGCATGATATAATTGCCTAAATGGTACTGAAATATGCGGTATATTATATGAAGATAATCTGTTTTTAAACTGTGTGAAAAAGTGATTTCTACACTGAAATATCGTTAAAAGTCTGAGAAGAGATAAATTCCCCGTTTTTGTACAACTAGGTGTCAACACAACTGAGCATGCTCAGACCTGCAAATAGCTCTCATTTTAGCTCCAGTGTCTTTTTTACAGGGTGCTATAGTAAATACCAGAATGAACGCTGTGTTAAAGAGCATTTTTTTGGGAGTGAAGATCTGCGCTATTATATTCCAATGCAAGTTTTAGCCATTGATTCTAATGATACAATTGTAACTTCCCCAAATAAATCCTTTTAATGTTGAGGTGAAATGTATCTTTCTCTGGAATAAATTTTCCTTTGCAGAATTGTTGCTTCTACTTAATCTATTTTGTTTTTAAGAATGCTACAATGTGGAATGTATCAAATATATTTTTCTCTGTCACTTTCACTTGTTACTCTCCATCGCAACAATCTTTACCCAAACTCACACAGGTGTCTTTAAAAACCACAAACAATACCATTGCTGATGTAAATTTAAAACGAGTTACAATTTTTTGTGCTTTTTATTATTTCCAAATAATCATAATTTGAGCCCAAATAATGTGATATGTGTACCAACATCAGAAATCAAAATGTAATTCCCAAACATGTGAGGGTAATATCACTATTCTACACTCACCCACAAAGAACCACCAAATATCACAGAATAAATCAAGAAGAATAACTCTTGAGTAATGTAATTCCATCACCTGTATATCAAAAGAAATGCAGTATTTATGTGTATTTATGTGTAGGAGGTTTTCACATGTGGCAGCTCTGTGGCTTAAAGATTAGAACTTCTGCTTAGCATCCCTGAGCATCTGGGTTCAAATCCCAAACATGCTGCTTCATGTAGAGAAGTTGTCTCATCTCCCAGGTCCTAAAACTATGTCTAAATGTAGTATTTATGTGTAGGAGGGTACCACCACCATTGTAAATCTTGCCAGATACACTATCTAGCCAAAAGTATTGGGACGCCTGCCTTTACACAAACATGAACTTTAATGGCAGCCCAGTCTTAGTTCGTAGGGTTGAAAATGTATTTGGCCCACCCTTTGCAGCTAGAACGGCTTCTGGGAAGGCTAAGAAGGCTGTCCACAATGTTTAGTGTGCCTATGGGAATGTTTGACCATTCTTTAAGAAGTGCATTTGTGAGGCCAGGCACTGATGTTGGATGACAAGGCCTGGCTTGCAGTCTCTGCTCTAATTCAGCCAATAGGTGTTCTATCGGGTTGAGGTCAGGACTTTGTGTAGGCCAGTCAAGTTCCTCCACCCCAAACTCACTCATCCGTGTCTTTATGGACCTTGCTTTGTGCACTGGTGTGCAGTCATGTTGGAACAGGAAGGGGCCATCCCCAAACTGTTCTCACAGTTGGGAGCATGAAATTGTCCAAAATATCTTGGTATGCTGATGCCTTAAGAGTTCCCTTCACTGGAACTAAGAGGCCAAGCCCAACCCCTGAAAAACAACCCCACAACATAATCCCCCCTCCAGCAAATGATTTGGACCAGTGCACAAAGCAAGGTCTATAAAGGTCTATAGAACACCTTTTGACTGAATTAGAGTCCTGACCTCAACACAACAGAACACCTTGGGGATGAATTAGAGTGGAGACTGTAAGCCAGGCCTTCTCGTCAAACATCAGTGTCTGACCTCACAAATGCACTTATGGAAGAATGGTCAAACATTCCCATAGACAGACTCCTAAACCTTGTGGACAGCATTCCTAGACAAGTTGAAGCTGTTATAGCTGCAAAGGGTGGGCCAAATGAATTTTGAACCCTACGGACTAAGACTGGGATGCCATTAAAGTTCATGTGCGTATAAGGGCAGGCGCTCCAATACTTCAGACAATATATTGTATATTGCTTGTGACACTGAGCATGGCTATGGACTTAGGACTGGTTCACACCGCAGAGATGCAGACAACATGTGTGAGGCCGCCTGCTGGCTAAATGGGTAGCACTTCTGTCTAGCAGCACTGGGTTTGCTGGTTCAATTCCCTAACTTCCTAATTCTTGTGTTGAAGTTTATATGTTCTCCCTGTGTGTGTTTCTCACCACAATCCAAAGACATGCTGGCATTTTATTTGTCCCCTGCGACAAAATTTGAAAAAAAAATGGCGTGGGGTCCCCTCCAAAATCCTTACCAGACTCTTATCCGAGCACACAACCTGGCAGGCCGCAGGAAAAGAGGGGGGCGAGAGAGCACCCCCCTCCTGAACCGTACCAGGCCACATGCCCTCAACATGGGGCTTTCCCATGAGACATGGCTCGGGGGAGAAGACCACTCAGAGCTACAGTATTTTACAATAAGGGAATTGTCAAAAACCGGTTAGTTTTTTGTCACATTTCACTGCTTTTTTTTTTTCGGTGAATGGGTAGGGGTACAATGTATCCGATACCCATTCACATAGGGGGCAGGATCTGGGGGCCCCCTTGTTAAAGGGGGCTTCCAAATTCCGATAAGCCCCCCACCCGCAGACCCCCTCAACCACCGGGCAAGGGTTGTGGGGATGAGGCCCTTGTCCCCATTAACACGAGGACAAGGTGTTTTGGGGAGCCCAAAAGCACCCTTCCCATGTTGAGGGCATGTGGCCTGGTTCGGTTCAGGAGGGGGGGCTCTCTCTCGCCCCCCCCCCCTTTTCCTGCGGCTTGCCAGGTTGCGTGCTTGGATAAGGGTCTGGTAAGGATTTGGGGGGGGCCTACGCCATATTTTTTTTTCAAATTTTGGTGCAGGGTTCCCCTTAATTTTTATACCAGACCTGAAGGGCCTGGTATGGATTTTGGGGGGACCCCAAGCAATTTTATTTTTCATGCGGGGTTCCCTTTAGTTTTCATACCAGACCCAAAGGGCCTGGTAATGGACTGAGGGGGGAGGCTCGTTTTTTTCAATGATTTTTATCTATATTGCCTGCATCCAACAATACATTTAAAAGACATTTTTTTCCTTTAGAAATGTCATTTTGCTGCGGTACTGTGCTAAACATGGGAAAGATGCGCTACTTTACAGGCATACTAAGGACACCCCCCAGGCACGATATTTAAAGGAATATTTAATTTTTTTTGTTTTACTTTAAGCATTATTAAAATCCCTGCTTGAAAAAACAGCCATTTTTAAATCTTTTTATTGCACTGATACATGTCCCTGGGGCAGGACCCAGGTCCCCATACAGTTTTTATAACAATAACTTGCATATAAGCCTTTAAAATTAGCACTTTTGATTTTTCATGTTCGTGTCCCATAGATTTAAACAGTGTTCACACACATTTTTTGACTGTTCGCAAGTTTCATATAAAAATCTATGGGGCGTGGCCACCGGATGACATCAGCAGGAGACCCCACCCCCTTGTGACATCACTGACCCATCATGCCCCGGGCGGTGAAGTCACAAGGGGAGGGGTCTCGGAGTGACGTCATGCGCCCCCATCGTAGCATCGGAGGAGGTTCGTTTTTTGAATGTTCAGCGGGAACGGTGGAGGAGAAAGACCGGAGGACGTAACGGGGAAAAAGAAGCCAGAGGAAGATAGAGAAGACCGGAGGAAGATGGAGGAAGAAGTGGAGGAAGAAGCAGCTGGACGAAGAAGGAGAAAACCGAAGGAAGACCGGGGAAGATGGAGGAAGAAGCGGGGAAAAGAAGAAGACATTCTTAATAAAGGATTTGTGAAAAACCGGCTATTGTCTTTTGTCACATTTCACTACTTTTTTTTTGGGGGGGGGGGTGGGATCTGGAGGTCCTCTTGTTAGGTCTCTTGGCTTTGTGCTGTGTGTGGTGAATAGATGAGCTTGGGCGTGTTATTTAGATATACCGTATTTATCGGCTTATAACACGCACCTTAACTTTCAAAAAGGAAGTTTCAGGAAAAAAATCTTAAATTTTAAATAAAGAACTATGAAGCAAAATAAGGGTCAGTGCCCATCAATGCAGCCTAATCAGTGCCCATCTGCAGCCTCACAAGTGCCATGAATGCAGCACCCACTGTATTGCCATGAATGCAGCACCTACCATATTGCCATGGATGCAGCACCTACTCCATTGCCATGAATTCAGCACCCACTCCATTGCCATGAATGCAGCACCCACTCCATTGCCATGAATGCAGCACCCACTCCATTGCCATGAATGCAGCACCCACTCCATTGCCATGAATGCAGCACCCACTCAATTGCTATGAATGCAGCACCCACTCCATTGCCATTAATGCAGCACCCACATTGACATGAATGCAGACTCACCATTGCCATCAGTGCAGCCTGATTCATGCCCATCTGCAGCCTTGGAGGAGACAGGGAGGGGGCGGGACGTGCACCAACAGACATACTGGAGAAACTCCTGTTTTTATCGGCTGCCTCTTCAGTTGAAAGTCCCGCCTCCTATGATGGACAAAACAGTTGTCCAATGGCAGTGCAGGAGACGGGACTTCCTTTTACACAGGATGCCGTGTAAACAGGAAATACTCCTCTCCTGTATGAATGGCACTCGTCCCGCCTCCTCCAAGGCAGCCAGCATATCTATCTTTTGTGGCCCCCAGGCGCTCAGGGATTCATTGTGGGCCACAAAAGATATATGTGTCAAAATTTCCAGGCGGGCCATTCAAAACCGGAACGTGGGCCGCGAATTGGCCCGCGGGCCGCGATTGGCCCGCGGGCCAGACTTTGGACATGCCTGTTCTAGGGCATAGAGAGGAGCAGAGACCATCATTTCCTTCGCTCATCTCTGTGCCCAGCCACCGACGGCGCCGGATCAATTTTTAGGCTTCCCGACTTGCCTTACTAGCCTGAAAACCACCGGGACTACCCGTCCCGCTGCTTCTAAAAGTGACCCAGCGGTGAATCCACCTCTCAGAGCACTTTTATGAGAAAGGCCGACGCCTGAAGGAAAAAATGATACAGGGTTATGGCATCTAGCTGCAGTCATAACCCCAGTATTTAATGTTAAAGTAATGATGTATTTTCCCAGTTAGGCGGTTGGTAAGTGATTATAAATCAAACTATAGACTTGACGCAGGTATTTCGCCTTAGCAAAATAAGTCAGCTCTTCTTCTGATGTAACTTTGTACTTACATCCCAAAATCGTCAAGATTCTTGCCCTCGGCTCACACTCCATTTAGCCTCTTACAGCTTACAGATATGATCATTAAAATTCAACCATGTAATTATAATTCTTAGACAGCATTAAAAGATGAGATACTGTGTTGTTTTCCATCTTCGCCTTTCAAAAATAACACGGCAAAAACATCTAAATTATCGGATGGAAGGACAACCTTTGTGGCTTTGGTAAGTCTGGTGGAACTTTCCTGACCTTATGAACAGGGCCGCTGGTGATCTCACCTTGTGTGGGCAGTGAATGTTTAGAAGAAAGGATTAAATGAGAGACTGACACTTAAGATGCGGTGAGACGTGAAGATACGGGGTGTAAAAGTGGTTTTAAGTGGCATCATTTTCTCAGAATGCCGGGTTTCTTACATTTCTGAGACTTTGAAATAAACAAAAAAACACAATCTGCAGTACACAAGACATTTATCAACTGTATTAAAGTACAGTATCTCACAAAAGTGAGTACACCCCTCATATTTTGTAAATATTTTCTTCTATCTTTTCATGTGACAACACTGAAGAAATGACACTTTGCTACAATGTAAAGTAGTGAGTGTACAGCTTGTATAACAGTGTAAATTTGCTGTCCCATTAAGATAACGCAACACACAGCCATTAATGTCTAAATCGCTGGCAACAAAAGTGAGTACACCCCTAAGTGAAAATGTACAAATTGGGCCCAAAGTGCCAATATTTTGTGTGACCACCATTATTTTCCAGCACTGCCTTAACCCTCTTGGGCATGGAGGTCACCAGAGCTTCACAGGTTGTCACTGGAGTCCTCTTCCACTCCTCCATGACAACATCACGGAGCTGGTGGATGTTAGAGACCTTGCGCTCCTCCACCTTCCTTTTGAGGATGTCCCACAGATGCTCAATAGGGTTTAGGTCTGGAGACATGCTTGGCCAGTCCATCACCTTTACCCTCAGCTTCTTTAGCAAGTCAGTGGTCATCTTGGAGGTGTGTTTGGGGTAATTATCATGTAGGAATACTGCCCTGCGGTCCAGTCTCTGAAGGGAGGGGATCATGCTCTGCTTCAGTATGTCACAGTACATGTTGGCATTCATGGTTCCCTCAATGAACTGTAGCTCCCCAGTGCCGGCAGCACTCATGCAGCCCCAGACCATGACACTCCCACCACCATGCTTGACTGTAGGCAAGACCCACTTGTCTTTGTACTCCTCACCTGGTTGCCCCCACACACGCTTGTCACCATCTGAACCAAATAAGTTTATCTTGGTCTCATCAGATCACAGGACATGGTTCCAGTAATCCATGTCCTTAGTCTGCTTGTCTTCAGCAAACTGTTTGCGGGCAAGTTGGACCCACGGGAGGGGTTGGTGGTGGACGGATTGCCGCCCCACCAAAAAAAATATACCACCAGCCGCCACTGGAACCTAAGGGGTTAATCCTCCTCATTGTTTAAAAAGGCTGTTTGATCCTGTCTCCTCTGTTCATCCGCTTCTTAAATTGTCCCCAATATATCTGCTGATAGAACAGAGGCTGGGGGTCAGGCTGCACATGCTCAGATTAGTATGTATTGCTAGAGAGTTTTTTTTTTTTTAGGGAGAGTGCATGTGATCAGCACAGGGCCAATCAGCACTGTCCAGACAAAGGGTCAGGGGCCCTGCAGCCTCATAGGGCAGTCAGAGCAGAATGAAAACTCCTCCTACAAGCTTTAACCAGACACTGATAGAAGTCACAAGACTGCTAAATACTGCTGATGAGAAAAGGTGTTTAGCAGTTTATATTTACTAAAATAATTGCATTTCCGTGTTCTGTGTGCCGTGGGAGATCAGATATAGAGAATGCAGGGTCCTGGGGAGACCAGATATAGTGAATGCAGAGTCCTGGGGAGATCAGATATAGTGAATGCAGAGTCCTGGGGAGACCAGATATAGTGAATGCAGAGTCCTGGGGAGACCAGATATAGTGAATGCAGAGTCCTGGGGAGACCAGATATAGTGAATACAGGCTCCTGGGGAGACAGATATAGTGAATGCAGG
Source organism: Aquarana catesbeiana (assembly GCF_042186555.1). NCBI lineage: Eukaryota > Metazoa > Chordata > Amphibia > Anura > Ranidae > Aquarana > Aquarana catesbeiana. Next base: position 14,806,802 of record NC_133328.1, on the reverse strand, counting down.
CTCCTGGGAGACAGATATAGTGAATGCAGGCTCCTGGGAGACAGATATAGTGAATGCAGGCTCCTGGGGAGACCAGATATAGTGAATGCAGGCTCCTGGGGAGACCAGATATAGTGACTGCAGGGTCCTGGGGAGACCAGATATAGTGAATGCAGGCTCCTGGGAGACAGATATAGTGACTGCAGGCTCCTGGGGAGACCAGATATAGTGAATGCAGGCTCCTAGGAGACAGATATAGTGAATGCAGGCTCCTGGGGAGACCAGATATAGTGAATGCAGGCTCCTGGGGAGACCAGATATAGTGAATGCAGGCTCCTGGGTAACACTTTAAAGTCAGGGAACATGTTCTTATTTGCTGTTATAAATGATCTTCTACAATTGTTGTGCACAAGCCTCTACGCATACTTCCCCTACTATCTTCTCTCTCTTGTTCTTTTTACAAAATGTTTTTCACAGTGTTGCCAACAGGGCCGCTATTAGAAATCATGGGGCCCCATACAGCCCTCCTGACGGGCCCCTCCAACCCCGCCTACATCCCACCTAGCGGGGTGCAGCGGAAAAGCAGCACTGACTTTACTCCCACTTCCTGTGCCCATCTGTTAACCTGATTGGGCCCAGAGAAATGTAATTTAAGCCCTGGTCAGCAAGTAGGAGTAGGGGTGTGGCCTAGTAAAATCCCCCCCCCGTTTAGCTGATGGGGCCTGGGCTCGGTACAACAGGACTGGTTGTACTGCCTTATAAGAGGCCCTGGTTGCCAACCCCCCGCTGCATTTTTTACTGATAAAACATGGAAAATATACTGGCGGAGCACATTTTTTACTGCCAACCTGAAAAATTACAGAAACTCTTAATAAAAACTAAGACAATCGATATTTTACCACTTGCCGACCAGCCGCCGTCCCGGCAGCCATTGTAGCTGTACGTCGGCTCCTTTAAGCGGCATAGCAGGGGCGTGCGCCACTGCACTGCAGAGGTGCCAATGCTCGTGGCCGACGGTCACGATGACCGCCGGCCACGAGCGATTGTGGGCACGACAGGCAGAACAGGGAAGTGTGTGTGTAAACACACAAATCCCTGTTCTGTTCAGTGAGGAGAGACAGATCGTGAGTTCCTAATAGCTAAGAACCACGATCCGTCATTTCCTCTAGGTCAGTCCCCTCCCCCTACAGTTAGAACACACACAGGGAACATAGTTTACCTCTTGATCGCCCGCTAGTGTTAACCCCTTCCCTGCCAGTGACATTTATACAGTAATCAGTGCATTTTTATAGTACTGATCGGTGTATAAATGACAATGGTCCCAAAATGTGTCAAAAGTGTCCAATATGTCCGCCATAATGTCGCAGTCCCGATAAAAATCGCAGATCGCCGCCATTACTAGTAAAAAAAATAAATAATAATAAAAATGCTATAAATCTATCCCCTATTTTGTAGACGCTATAACTTTTGCGCAAAGCAACCAATCAACGCTTATTGCGATTTTTTTTTACCAAAAATATGTAGAAGAATACATATCAACCTAAACTGAGAAAAAATTTGCTTTTTAAAAAAAAAAATGTGGATACTTATTATAGCAAAATGTACAAATGATTGTGTTTTTCTCAAAATTGTCTCTCTTATTTTTGTTTATAGTGCAAAAAATAAAAACCGCAGAGGTGATCAAATACCACCAAAAGAAAGCTCTATTTGTGGGAAAAAAAGGAAGTCAATTTTGTTTGGGTACAACGTCGCACGACTGCGCAATTGTCAGTTAAAGCGACGCAGTGCTGAATCACAAAAAATGGCCCGGTCATTCAGCAGCCAAATCTTCCGGGGCTGAAGTGGTTAAAGGAACAATTTTTTTAAAAGACTTTTTTTCTTTTGCATCTTAGTGTTAAATGTGAGATCCGAGGTCTTTTTGACCCCAGATCTCAAATTAAGGAGGTCCTGTCATGCTCTTTTCTATTACAAGGGATGTTTACATTCTTTGTAATAGGAATAAATGTGATCCAATTTTTTTTTTTTTTTTAACGGGACAGTGTAAAAATAAAAAATAAAAAGTAAAATAAATAATAATAAAGAACTTTAAAGCGCCTCATCCCTCCGTGCGAACGCATATGTAAGTCGTGCCTGCAGATTAAAACGGTGTTCAAACCACACATGTGAGGTATCGCCGCGATCTTTAGAGCGAGACCAATAATTCTAGCGCTAGACCTCCTCTGTAACTCAAAACTGGTAACCTGTAGAGATTTTTAAACGTCGCCTAAGGAGATTTTTAAGTGCCAAAGTTTGCTGCCATTCCACGAGCGGGCGCAATTTTGAAGCTTGACATGTTGGGTATCAATTTACTCGGCGTAACATTATCTTTCACAATATAGAAAAACAATTGGGCTAACTTTACTGTTTACTTATTTTTTTAATTGAAAAAAAGTGTATTTTTTCCAAAAAAATTGCGTTCGCAAGGCCGCTACGCAAATACGGTGTAAGATAAAGTATTGCAACGATCTCCATTTTATTCTCTAGGGCAGAATTTCTCAACCTTTTCAACATGGAGGAACCCTTGAAATAACCTTTCGGTCTCAGGGAACCCCTGTTAAAAATGGCTACATCTACAACTCAAGATAAATTTGTGGGATGGTCAATGGAAGAGTGCTCCTTACATCTGTGGTCTTGAGGAAGAATTCCCACCCCCACCCCTACAGATAGCTAAAAAGATCAATGGTGTCACTGGAAACTTATCTGAGAGTCAAAAATCGGTCATTGCTAAAGGAACCCCTAGCAACCAATGGAGGAACCCTGGTTGAGAAACCCTGCTCAAGGGTGTCTGAAAAAATATATATATAATGTTTGGAGGTTCTAAGTAAAAAAAAAAACTGGTTTTAATTCATAAATAACAAGTGTGAAAAATAGGCTCGGTCCTTAAGTGGTTAAACCTCAATCAAGTCTTTATAGAACTAAATGATTGGCCTATCAAGTGCATCAGTACCCTTGGTGGACAATCCATAGACCATTGTTGGACATCATCACCTCCATGATTGGTCCTTTGTAATCAGTTCTGAGCCTGTTTTTTTGCTTTTGCAGATCATTGGTGTCACTGGGAACTTATCTGAGAGTCAAAAATCGGTAATTGCTAAAGGAACCCCTAGCAACCAATGGAGGAACCCTGGTTGAGAAACCCTGCTCTAGGGTGTCTGAAAAAAATATATATAATGTTTGGGGGTTCTAAGTAATTTTCTAGCAAAAAAAAAAAAAATGTGAAAAACAGGCTCGGTCCTTAAGTGGTTAAACCTCAATCAAGTCTTTATAAAACTAAATGATTGGCCTATCAAGTGCATCAGTATCCTTGGTGGACAATCCATAGACCATTGTTGGATATCATCACCTCCATGATTGGTCCTTTGTAACCAATTCTGAGCCTGTTTTTTTTTGCTTTTGCAGATACATGCGATGCTCAATGCATGGACACCTTTGTCTTGCATGATCTGAACTGGAAAGAAAATCTGAAAGGTTTCCTTGTACAATCACAATTACTGGACAGGAACTCAAGGGTCTTATTCTTCCTTTGAGGGAAAAAAAAAAAAAGAGACGTCCTGCATTTTTTTTTTTTGTAGGGACTATCCTTTGCAAATGATGGCTCATAACCTTATGCAAAGAGGTCACCAACGCTTTAATTCAAATGATTAAAAAACAAAACAAGAGGAAAAACAACGGCTGCTTGTTCTTGTTCCCTAATTGAGTTGTTTTTATGAAGTTACTTATTGAGAGTTAGCAGTAAAATAACCTGCTATTTCATTGTGGGAGCCTACGTGATCTGCACACCCCACAACGCTAATGATAGGATTGTGAGCCATTACATCAGATCAGACAGTCTGTGATTAAACGCAGGTAATGGAGCAGGGCACACAGAGAGAGATCCTCTGTGTCTCGTATCCCACCGCACAGCATGGGGGCAGCTCATGCATTTTTTACTTCAATGAATAATTTCCTTTGACTTAAAGTCAACTTCGAAGAAAAACTAATCAGGCCGGCCAATCTTTTGAAATTCATATGAGCTGCGAGGGATTTGGCCAGGGAAATGAGACTTTGGCTACGTCTTCTGGAAATCTATTTTTTTTTTTTCTTTAACGATGGAAGATTCGTAATTGTATTTCTTCATTAATGGAAATGTTCAGTTCTCAAACAATGTAATATATACAGTTTATACTGTATATCTGTTTGATAAATAATGTTATCAATTTATTTCCAATATTTCTTAAAGTGGATGTAAACCCACAAACAAAACAAGCAAACAAACAAACAAAAAACCTGCAAGACAAAGGCATAATGAGCTAGTATGCATAAACATTCTAGCTCATGATGCATTACTTACCTACTTACTAACTTACTTACTTACCTAAATTACTTACCTTAGATTGAAGCCACCCGCAGCGGTCCTCGTTCACCGCTCCGGCCGGCCACTAGACATGTGCGATTCGGTTCCGTAACGGATAGATTTTCATACGAATTTGTTAGTATTCATACATTTGGATAATTTCGAACATCCGAATAGCTGAAAGAACCATAATACAAAAAAAATTACGAAATTACGAATAAGCAAAATGACAAACACGCGAAAACACGAACTTACGAATGGACAAACTTACGAAAATATGAAACTCGGAAACAGTAATGCCGCGTACACACGAGCGGACTTTTCGACTGGACTGGTCCGACGGTCTATCCGATGGACTTTCGGCGGACTTCCGACGGACTTTCCTAACGAACGGACTTGCCTACACACGATCACACCAAAGTCCGACGGATTCGTACGTGATGACGTACGACTGGACTAAAATAAGGAAGTTGATAGCCAGTAGCCAATAGCTGCCCTAGCGTCGGTTTTAGTCCGTCGGACTAGCGTACAGACCAGCGGATTTTTCGACCGGACTCGGTCAGTCAGAAAGATTTGAAACAAGTTTTATTTCTAGGTCCGTCTGACTTTTGGGGAAAAAAAAGTCCGCTGGAGCCCACACACGATCGAATTGGCGCGACGGAGTCCGGTCCGCCGGACCAAGTCTGCCGGAAAGTCCGCTCGTGTGTACGCGGCATAAAAGAAAGAAAATGACATCTATAACGAATGATTTACATTTCGTATTTTCAATCCTTTGTCTGTTCATAATTTCATATGTTCGTATTTTCATTCGTGTGTTCGTAATCTCGTTTCTTCGTCTGTTCGTAATTTTGTTTGTTCGTGTTCTCGCATCGTTCTTTTGAATGGACAGCGTAAGTGTATCTTAATACGTATGTTCGTAATTTCGTATGTTCGTAATTTCGTGTTCTCGAATCATTCTTTCGAATGGGCAGTGTATTAGTGAGTGATGTATCTTACTTAATATCTTTAGCCAATCAGTTTATCCCTTTTGTGTCGGAGTCACACTGCATTCCTGAATCTTTTTAGATTCAGTTGAGGAAGAGACGGAGTCAGGTCTGGTGACTGAGGGAGTGGACTGGAGTAAGTACAGGAGGACTTATTAGAAAAGCGAGAATAGGATTATTATTCTTTATTTCCTACGAAAGTACGAATCAACGAAAAAGGCAATCTCACAAAAGTAACAATTACTAAATTACGAGTAGTGTACCGAATAAACGAAAATTATCTAACAAAATTACGCATTTCGAATCAAAGAAAATTACGAATCATTTTGTATCAAAGAAAATATAACCGTTACGAAAATATGAACGAGTCCGAATATGAAACCTTGCGTCTTACGAAATTACGAATCGTTAGACTAACGCAATTATGAATCATTTCATATCAAAGAAAATATATCTGTTAAGAAAATACAAACGAGTCCGAAAAAGAAACCTTGCGCCTTACGAAATTACGAATCGTTACAAATCAACGAAAACGTAAAGAAATGAAATGAAACGAAAAAAAATTTTTGTTGTGCACATGTCTACTGACGACATCGCTCCCAGAGTTACTTCCGGGTATCGCGGGCTCCGACGCTGTGATTGGCAGGAGCCGCGATGATGTCACTCCCGCGCATGTGCATGGGAGCCGCCGGTAACGGCAAGTCTAACTGAACCAACGGCACTACGTGCCATTGCTTCAGTGCGCATGTGCCGATGACGTCGGCACATGCAGATACAGGGGATATCTCCTAAACCGTGCAGGTTTAGGAGATATCCAGGGTAGCTACAGGTAAGCCTTATTATAGGCTTACCTGTCACAAAAAGTGGTTGTAAAGGGTTTACAACCACTTTATAAAAGGTGTTCCTTTGTATAATGGGTAGGCATTATATACCCGGGTTTTGCTATGATTTGTGGTGCCTTTTAAGTAGGAGTAGTTGAGTAAAGGAGAGTTTTTAACCAGTGGTGGCCCATCCATACGTGGCGCATGGGCGACTGCCTCCCTAATCCATGCGCCTGGCCCCTAATCTACATGCAGGACGCTGGACGCATGTATTCCAATGGTTTTTTTTTTTTTTTCAAAGCACATGATTACAGCCGAAAGCTCTAATATTCGCTGTTGTCGTCCTGATTCTCCTCCCGGCCAATCAGGAAGCGGGTTCTGAGACCAGACTGGCCAAGCACGGGCTTCCATTCTCCTTCCTCCCACCTGGCTTGGTGCTGCACATCATTAAGGTGCGCCTAACACTACGGCTCAGAACCCCTGGTCTTCCGTCCCGCCTCCCAGTTGGCTTCCCTTCGTGATCGGCTTGGCTCGTTCTGGCAGGCACACCAGACCCTTCGCATGGGTGCTGCCCCCCCTAATTCATGCGCCTGGTCCCTAATCTTCATACAGGGCGCCAGACGCATGGATTCCAATGGGGATTTTTTTTTTCGAAGCATGTGGTTAGAGTCGGAGGCTCTAATATTTGCTATTGTCTTCCTGATTCTCTTTCCGGCCAATCAGGAAGCGGGTCCTGAGACCAGATTGGCTGAGAGGAGAAGCACAGGCTTCCATTCTCCTTCCTCCCACCTGGCTTGGTGCTGCACGTCATCAAGGCACGCCTAACATGGCTCGGCTCAGCTCCCCTGGTCTTCGGTCCCACCTCCCAGTGGGCTTCCCTTCATGATCGGCGTGGCTCATTCTGGCAGGCACACCGGACCCTTTGACTTGGTCCACATCTTCCTGCATTCCAGGGCATCACATCTCCCCGGATACAAGCGCGTCCCTTACTTCATGGGTAAGTGCAGGGCTGGTGAGCGGACAGACGAGCAACGGGGGGGGGGGTTGGTGGGGGGACTTTGGTGGGGAGGGGGTTAGCGGGTGGTTTGTTTGCCACCCCCTCCTCTAAATAGAGCACCAGCCACCACTGGTTATAACCCCTGTCAGATTGTTTTAGCCATCTGTGTCCCATCGGGGAGATTTCCCTTCACTTCCTATTCCATAGCCCAAACAGTAAATGAGAGCAAATTCTTCCAAATTGAGGGAATCCATGGTTGTCACCAGAACTAGTGTCTCCATTGGTAGATTTCCCCTCCAGAGAAAAAGAGAACTTCTAGATAAGGTGTCAAGCACGGGACCTGAAATCTGGACCTCTGCTGTGTCTGGCAGTAACTCATGTCGCTAAGCCACCTGAAATGCTGGACAGCAGCCTGAACAATTCCTTGAACAATCTTGCCTTGAACCCAACAAAGGGGCTGGCATGACATTGTTGACCTAATATGGCCACATGCCCATAGTTGGCTGATGACATTGTCCAAATATGGTGATGTGGCCATATTAGGTCACTGATGTCACCTGTATTCCTTCCCATAAGTTACATGCAGTTGCAGGATAGGGAATTCCATGGCCACAGCCGATTGGGATGACAGCCTGCAGTTATGTGACAGTTTTGGATTTAGGCCGAAACAAGTTCTGCTTCAACCTTAGCTCATTTCTACTGGTGGTCATTCAAAATTTCAGATTTCCTTTCACTTTTACTGATAACTGTCTTGTCATGTCCCAATGGTCATGTGACAGTTTCCCACAGGTTTGAGCCTGAACCATAGCTCCTCCGTAGTCACCAGGACAGAAATAAAAATCTTCAGGAACCTTAGCTCCTCCTTAGTCACCAAGACAGGAATAAAAATCTTCCGAATCTTAGCTACTCCTTAGTCACCAGGACAGGAGTAGAAATCTTTTGAACGTTAGCTCCTCCTTAGTCAACAGGGCAGGAATAAAAGTTTACCAAACGTTAGCTCATCCTTAGTAACCAGGACAGAAATTGAAATCTTCCAATGGGGACGCTGGTTGCCACAATCTGGAGTCAGGCTCTTTGACCAGTAGCTAGCAGTAGCGAGGCACCCACCAACCAGCTGGATAAGTTCAGAAACAGGTCACCCCTGGCAAATGACACAAGTTCTCCTGAGATCTAGAGTCTAAGTACTGACCAGCGTTCACCAGAGCTCCTGATGTTAGAGATGGGTTTTGCTGCATGTCAGCACCAGGTTGCAGTCCTCTGGATTGCCCCACCAGTAGCTAGCAGTAGCGAGGCACCCACCGACCAGCTGGATACGTTCAGAAACAGGTCACCCCTGGCAAATGACACAAGTTCTCCTGAGATCTAGAGTCTAAGTACTGACCAGCGTTCACCAGAGCTCCTGTTGGTAGAGATGGGTTTTGTTGCATGTCAGCACCAGGCTGCAGTTCTCTGGATTGCCCCACCAGGAATTGAGCAAGCCGTGGTCCTGCAGCAGATAAAGCAGGCAGGGATAAACAGAAGCATAGTCAGTAAACTAGTCGAAGGTAGCTAACGAAAGGTTGCAGGTTGGGATTAAGCAGAAGCGTGGCCAAGGAACAAGCAAGGGTCAGTAATGAATGGTAGCTAAGATACTGTCACGTACCTGGTAGGTTGTGAGCCTGAAGTGCAGGAAAAGACCTCCCTTACAGCTCCCACTCCCGTTCCCCTGGAATGGAGACAGAGGGCCAGGAGTGAAGAGTGGTATGGGTGCCTGGCAGGATCAACAGTTGCTGAAAGTCCAGTAGTGGTGGCACCCTCTGGAGTCAGTAGTCTGAGGTGTAGACTGAGGACAGAGACTGGAATGCAGGACTGGAACCAGGAACAACAGCAGGTAATAGCAGACTGGAAGCTGAACTGGAACCAGGAACAACAGCAGGTAATAGCAGACTGGAAGCTGAACTGGAACCAGGAACAACAGCAGGTAATAGCCTGGAACGCTGGACTGGAACAACAGCAGAAGATAGCCTGGAACGCTGGACTGGAACACAGCAGAAGATAGCCTGGAACACTGGGCTGGAACACAGCAGAAGGTAGCCTGGAACGCTGGACTGGAACCAGGAACAACAGCAGGTAATAGCAGACTGGAAGCTGGACTGGAACCAGGAACAACAGCAGGTAATAGCCTGGAACGCTGGACTGGAACCAGGAACAACAGCAGGTAATAGCAGACTGGAAGCTGGACTGAAACCAGGAACAACAGCAGGTAATAGCAGACTGGAAGCTGATGAACACAGCGGAGGGTCAACAAGCCGGTGGTCAGTAACGTTCGGACAGCAGAGGTACCAGGGGTAATGCAGAGGGATGGTCAGGCAAGCCAAGAGGGTCTGGTGCAGGCAGATAGCAGGATCGTCAAACAGGAAGCCGGGTCAGATAACAGGATACACAGATCAGATCAGGTAACACTCACAGAACGCTGTAGAGCAGACAGCGGGGATGGAGTGTGACAGGCAGGTTTAAATAGCCCGCCTGACACCAGCGGGAGTGCGCGCGCACGTGCCCGTGCGTGACCGCACCCCTGAACGCGCGCGCATGCGCAATGGGACCCGTGGCCGGGTTCCCGTGCACCTGGGATGCCGGTTACTGGCAGGATCTTCATGACATTGCCCCCCCCCCCAAGGGGCAGCCTCCGGATGCCCCTTTGAAAAAATCTCTCTGGATGAGCTGTTTTAAAGGCTTGTAACAGGTCTTCAGCATGAATATTATCCTCTGGTTCCCAAGAATTCTCCTCTGGGCCAAACCCCTTCCACTTTATTAAGAATTGATTTTGGTTACCTCTTTTCCTGTGGTCCATGATAGCCTCCACCTCGAATTCCTCTTCCCCATCTACCAGGATTGGATCAGGAGGATCCGTACTTCGACCTGGAAATGGGTTGGTAATAGATGGTTTAAGCAAGGACACGTGAAAAACTGGATGTACCTTTAGTGAATCCGGGAGTTCAAGTTCATATGCAACTTCATTAATTCTCCGTTTAACAGGGAATGGTCCAAGAAATTTGGGACCCAATTTCTTGGAAGGGCAGGCCAACCTGAGGTTTATGGTGGACAACCGTACCTGATCCCCAGGTGCAAGTAAGAGCTCACCTCGCCTCGGAGTTTGCTTGATAGCAGAATGAATAGAATTGTTATAAGCGAATTCGGCCAATGGTAAAACAGCAGTCCAATTATCTTGGGCAAAGGAAGAAAAACAGCGCAAATATTGTTCAAGGGTCTGGTTTGTTCTTTCTGTTTGCCCATTAGTCTGGGGGTGATAAGCCGATGAAAATGAGAGTTCAATGTCCAAGGTTTTACACAAAGCCCTCCAGAATCGAGAGGTAAATTGTACCCCTCGATCTGAAAAGATATTAATTGGTACCCCATGGAGCCTGACGATCTCTTTAATGAATGCTTGTGCTGTTTCTGTAGCTGAAGGGGTACCCTTCATTGGGACAAAGTGCGCCATCTTCGACAACCTGTCCACTATGACAAAGATTGAAGTGAAGCCCCCGGCCGGGGGTAGTTCTACAATAAAATCTATAGAGAGCATTTTCCAGGGTCTATCTGGGACAGGCAAGGGTTTTAGTAGACCCCATGCCTTTGTTTTGTGCCCTTTGTTCCTAAGGCAGGTGGTACAGGACTCTACAAACTCTTTACAATCTTTGCGCAGCTGAGGCCACCAGAAGGTGCGCTGAACCAAATCAGTGGTCTTAGCCACACCGAAATGCCCAGCCAGCACATGATCGTGACAAAGCTCTAGTACTGTAACTCGTAGTGTTTCAGGTATAAAGATCCTACTCTCATGCCACAATAACCCATCCTTAACCTGGAGCTCTGTCCTAATGGAAGATTCTATTCCTGCGGAGGACTGTTTAATCTGGGAAAGCAGGTTTCCCTGAAGTAGAAGAAAGTTCCCCGGAGACAAAATGGTGTCTGGAGGGGAAATCTCTTGAGGTTTGTGAAACATCCTAGACAGGGCGTCAGGTTTGGTATTCTTGGAGCCAGGACGGTAAGTGACATGGAAGGAGAACCTGGAGAAAAAGAGAGCCCACCTGGCCTGACGTGGTTTCAACCTCTTTGCAGACCTCAAATACTCCAGGTTCTTATGATCTGTAAAGATTAAAACTGGATGAGCGGCACCCTCCAACAGATAGCGCCACTCCTCCAATGCTGACTTGATTGCCAACAACTCTCTGTCACCTACATCATAATTTCTCTCTGCCGTGGATAATTTACGAGAAAAGAAGGCCACAGGATGCAGCAGGGCCTTGGTTCCCTGTCTTTGGGATAATACTGCTCCTACAGCAATTTCAGATGCATCCACTTCTAGAATAAATGGCAGAGAGGAATCTGGATGCTTTAGTACAGAGGCGGAGGTGAAAAGGCCCTTGAGAGTCTCAAAAGCCTCTTGAGCCTCGGCCGACCAATGGAAGCGTGTACCCTGTTTGGTAAGTTGTGTGATGGGTGCAATGATGGCTGAGAACCCCTTAATAAATTTGCGGTAAAAATTAGCGAATCCAACGAATCGCTGGTTTCCTTTCTTATCAGTCGGGACTGGCCAATCTAGAACAGCCGTGACCTTCTGGGGGTCCATTTTAATGCCCTTACTGGAAATGACTAACCCTAAAAATGGAATACTTTTCTGTTCGAATTCACATTTTTCAGCCTTTGCATATAGACCGTGTTGTCGAAGTCGGCCCAATACACTTCTGACGTGCCTGCGATGGGATTCAAGGGAACAAGAGAAAATCAATATGTCGTCTAAATAGACGATGACAAACAGGTCTAGAAAGTCACGTAACACATCATTAATAAAGTATTGAAATGTGGCAGGGGCATTACACAGGCCGAAAGGCATCACGAGGTACTCAAAATGTCCATAATGGGTACGAAAAGCGGTCTTCCATTCGTCTCCATCCCTAATACGAACTAAATTGTAGGCCCCACGGAGATCAAGTTTGGTGAATATGGTAGCCGTCCCCAGTCTCTGAAACAACTCTGGTACTAAGGGGAGAGGGTACCGATTCTTCACAGTAATTTTGTTTAGTTCGCGGTAATCCACACACGGCCTGAGGGTTTTATCTTTTTTCTGCACGAAGAAGATGCCAGCACCTGCGGGGGACATGGATGGACGAATGAAGCCTCTTTTGAGGTTTTCGTCAATGTATTCCTTCAATGCCCCTTGCTCCACCTCAGTCAGGGGAAATATTCTTCCAAAAGGAATTTCAGCACCAGGAAGTAACTCAATGGGACAGTCATAGGCCCGGTGAGGGGGTAACACCTCTGCCCTCTGTTTACTAAATAAGTCTAGGAAATCATGATAGGCGGAAGGAATGGATTGATGTAGACTAGGATCTGTATCTAGGCATAACAGAGTAGAGTTCTCCTGGATGTTCTGGGTTCTGCAAAACTGTTGGCAGTAAGGAGAGGGAAAGGTCACCTCACCCGTGATCCAATTTATGTCCGGATTATGGGCCTGTAACCATGGCATGCCGAGTATTATGGGGAACAGGGGTGAAGCGATAATGTCCAGGCGCAGCTGTTCCTGATGGACGTTGGAAACGAAAACGGGTATTGGCATAGTCTCTTGGGTGACAGGTCCAGACTTGATAGCGGTCCCATCAGCTAGATGGATAGAGAGTCCATGGGCTTTAGGTGACAAAGGTATTTGGTGTTGGATGGATTTTTAACCAGAGATGTCACATAGTCAGTAGTAGGGATAAACACTTACGGAGTTTAAGGGGACAGTTCCTGACATAGTGCCTGGGTTCCCCACAATACAGGCACAAGTTATTTGCTCGACGACGTTGTCGTTCCTCTGGGGTGAGTGAAGGCCGCAGGACTCCTAATTGCATTGGCTCAGGTAAGTTAAGCGTGGAGGTAGGTGGTGTTGATGATGGGTGATGGGGAACCTTAGGGGTAACCCAAGTTGGACGAGAAGACCCCATAGCTCTCTCAGACCTGCGCTCTCGTAGGCGTCGATCGATCTGGATAGCTAGATCGATTAAAGCATTTAAAGTCTGTGGTGTACCCACCCTGGCCAGTTCATCCTTCAGAGGATCAGAAAGTCCCAACCGAAATTGATAACGGAGAGCCCCATCGTTCCAGTTAGTATCCGCACTCCATTTCCTGAATTCAGCCACATAATCCTCTGCTGCTCTGCGACCTTGTTGAAGGGTGTGTAGAGCCGCCTCTGCAGTTACAGATAGCTGGGGGTCATCATATAACTGGCCTAGTGCGTCAAAGAAAGTGGAGAGGTTGGTCAGAGATATGTCCTTTTGCTCTAAGAGGCGATGGGCCCAGGTTTGGGGGTCACCAGAGAGTAGAGAGATTACGTAGCCCACCTTTGTAGCCTCCAGGGAAAAGGTACGTGGCTGAAGAGAAAAAAATAGTTCGCAGGAGTTGCGGAAGGCTCTGAACTTATGGCGATTTCCGAAGAAACGTTCAGGTGTGGGAACCTTAGGTTCCGGAGGGAGCATCACCACCGTTGAGGAAGGCCCAACCGAAGGAGCAGGAGCAGAGGAAGCTCCCTGGGCCCCAATGGGGTTAGACAGGGTTAACACTCGTTTCTCCAGTCTGGTGTATCCTTGCTGCAGATTTTTGACTGCTTCAGTCAATCCTGCCAGGTGTGCACAGAGTTCCTCCATGGGAGACGTTCCCTGCTCAGGCTCAGACATGGCTGTCTGCTACTGTCACGTACCTGGTAGGTTGTGAGCCTGAAGTGCAGGAAAAGACCTCCCTTACAGCTCCCACTCCCGTTCCCCTGGAATGGAGACAGAGGGCCAGGAGTGAAGAGTGGTATGGGTGCCTGGCAGGATCAACAGTTGCTGAAAGTCCAGTAGTGGTGGCACCCTCTGGAGTCAGTAGTCTGAGGTGTAGACTGAGGACAGAGACTGGAATGCAGGACTGGAACCAGGAACAACAGCAGGTAATAGCAGACTGGAAGCTGGACTGGAACCAGGAACAACAGCAGGTAATAGCAGACTGGAAGCTGGACTGGAACCAGGAACAACAGCAGGTAATAGCAGACTGGAAGCTGAACTGGAACCAGGAACAACAGCAGGTAATAGCCTGGAACGCTGGACTGGAACAACAGCAGAAGATAGCCTGGAACACTAGGCTGGAACACAGCAGAAGGTAGCCTGGAACGCTGGACTGGAACCAGGAACAACAGCAGGTAATAGCAGACTGGAAGCTGAACTGGAACCAGGAACAACAGCGGGTAATAGCCTGGAACGCTGGACTGGAACAACAGCAGAAGATAGCCTGGAACACTGGGCTGGAACACAGCAGAAGGTAGCCTGGAACGCTGGACTGGAACCAGGAACAACAGCAGGTAATAGCAGACTGGAAGCTGAACTGGAACCAGGAACAACAGCGGGTAATAGCCTGGAACGCTGGACTGGAACAACAGCAGAAGATAGCCTGGAACACTGGGCTGGAACACAGCAGAAGGTAGCCTGGAACGCTGGACTGGAACCAGGAACAACAGCAGGTAATAGCAGACTGGAAGCTGGACTGGAACCAGGAACAACAGCAGGTAATAGCAGACTGGAAGCTGATGAACACAGCGGAGGGTCAACAAGCCGGTGGTCAGTAACGTTCGGACAGCAGAGGTACCAGGGGTAATGCAGAGGGATGGTCAGGCAAGCCAAGAGGGTCTGGTGCAGGCAGATAGCAGGATCGTCAAACAGGAAGCTGGGTCAGATAACAGGATACACAGATCAGATCAGGTAACACTCACAGAACGCTGTAGAGCAGACAGCGGGGATGGAGTGTGACAGGCAGGTTTAAATAGCCCGCCTGACACCAGCGGGAGTGCGCGCGCGCGTGCCCGTGCGTGACCGCACCCGTAAACGCGCGCGCATGCGCAATGGGACCCGTGGCCGGGTTCCCGTGCGCCTGGGACGCCGGTTACTGGCAGGATCTTCATCACAGATACGAATGGCAGCAAGAGTGACAAGAGCGAGATAATGGCTGACGAGAGCACAATAATCTGGCAAACAGGAAGTGCAGAGACATGGCCTAAATCAGGAAGTTCATGGGAGGAGCAAAGAGTTCAAGGTTCCAGATCAACAAGGTTCAAGGCAGAATCATTCAAGGAATTGTCCAAGTGGCTCAGCATAGGTGTGCGCAGCCTATTGGATTAGGGTGTGCACCCTAAAGCTCAACACACCCGCGTGTCTACATACATATGGCACAAGCAGGGAGATCAGTCTCTCTGCTGGCACTTCTCTTATCACTTCTGTTATCAGTCTCCCTGCCTGCACTTCTCGTACGGCAGAGCCGGTAAGATGGAGATCTTTCCCATCTTCCTGCTGGCACAAAGAGCAATAATGCTAATGTGCATAGGGTGATTAGGGTGTGCCCAGGCACATCCGGCACACCATGTGCGCACGCCTATGTGGCTCAGCAAGAACAGCTACTGCCAGACACAGCAGAGGTCTCGGGTTCAAAATAAAAAAATTAAAAAATGTTGCGTTCAAGTTCTACTTTGAGTCTAAATAAAAATAGACGATGGGTACTTCCTAATTTGTTGTCTGGAACCCACAGAACTGAAACATATTCCCATTTAATTTACTAAAACTGGCCCAGAACTTTATTATATACATTTTTGTTCCTTTAAATCGAGGCAAATCCAAATTAAAAAAAAAAAAAAAAAAGAAGCAACATGGAATAAAAAAAAAAAATTGCCATTGTAAAACCTTGTCTGGAAGTTCTCCTGGTCTCCGGAGGAGACATTGTTATATTAATCTAGTTCTTCTTTTATTTATTTATTTATTTGTTTGATAATAGCGTAGTTTAGTGTGTAGGCCCGGGCTCTGGTGGTGATATTGTACTGCGATGAATGAAGCGGGAGACTGCAGGCTGGGACTGTGCGCTAGGCCCTGCCTGAATCTATTCAGGCCAAACCTAATCGGCTTCAGCACATCTCTGCGCCAAAGCTTCTCGCTGAGTTGTGGATTTCTCTCTGGGTTTTTGTTACTGTTCTTAAAAAGCTCAGCTGGCTCCTGGGTCTGAAAAGAATCAAATTATTAAAGATTTTGTGGAAAATCCAGTGAGAAAGGGGCCGTGTAATAATGATAGCATTGTCCCGCAGTGGAGCCTTCCCAGCGACCGGTGGGGTGAAATTGTCAACATGCTCTTTGTTTTCTTAACCCTTTCAATAGAAACAAAATAATATTTAGCTTACCACTAAATAGCTTTTTTATGTCCCCTAATCCGGTAGATTTTCTTCCACGTTCTGATTTTGGCTCGTCTCCAAAATAGGTTTATACCGCGCATATTGTGTCACATCATGGAGAGAGCTCCTCGGCTACTACAACGTTACTGATGGTGACGGCGGACATTTGCAACTGCGTTGGCTTTGCGTAAAGTTGTAGTCTTCGGGTAATAAACAAGTTTTATCGTTTTTTTTATTTTAATGGGCCTTTAATCGTTTAAGTCTGAAAGACCTTTAATTTCAATTTAAGTATGAAAAAAAAAAGACTCAAGTCCAATTTGTTCAAACAATACACATAATACATATCAAAATGTACAGTGGGGGAAAATAATTATCTGATCCCCTGCAGATTTTGTAAGATTGCCCACTTACAAAGAAATGAAGGGTCTATCATTTTTGTCATAGGTGTATTTCTAAATGATAGAGACAGAATATCAACCAAACATCCAGAAAAAACACATAAAACAAATGCTATAAATTAAGTTGCAAAACATGACTTAGTACTTGGTGGAGAAACCCTTGTTGGCAAGCACAGAGGTCAAACGTTTCTTGTAGTTGGTGACCAGGTTTGCACACATCTCAGGAGGGATTTTGGTCCACTCTTCTTCTCCAAATCCTTAAGGTTTCTTGGCTGATGCTTGGCAACCCAAAGTTTCAGCTCCCTCCATACATTTTTTTATAGGATTAAGGTGTGGAGGAGACTGGCTAGGCCACTCCATGACCTTAATGTGCTTTTTCTTGAGCCACTCCTTTGTTGCCGTGGCGGTATGTTTTGGGTCATTGTCATGCTAGAAGACCCATCCACCACGCATCTATAGTGTTCTGGCTGAGGGAAGAAGGTTCTCATCCAAGATTTCACAATACATGTCCGTTGGCCCCTCAGTGCTGCAAAGTCGGTCTGTACCTTAAGCAGAGAAACTGTCAGAACACTGAAGATGTGTCATGGATGGGACTTTCAGCATGACAATGACCCAAAACATACCACTGAGGCAACAAAGGAGTTCAAGAAGAAGCACATTAAGGTCATGGAGTGGCCTAGCCAGTCTCCTCCACACCTTAATCCTATAAACAAATGTATGGAGGGAGCTGAAACTTTGGGTTGCCAAGAGACCTTAAGGATTTAGAGAAGAAGAGAGGACCAAAATCCCTCCTGAGATGTGTGCAAACCTGGTCACCAACTACAAGAAACATCTTACCTCTGTGCTTGCCAATAGGAATGCAGGGGGAATGACAGGGTCACCAGGTATTTCACACAAAGGAAGCAAAACAAAGAGAACAGGTTACATTTTAACACAAGTAAAATGTACAACAGACACATATCAGGAATATGAAATGTTGGGATAACATATTCTTTAAACACAGCTAGAAACTGAAAAGGCACCAGGATTTACATGATTGTGACATCTCTGTGGAGGCATCTCAGTCCAGGAAGTAGATGGTGCCCCTGGATGATGAATGAACAAAGATGGCTCCATCCTTCTGAAGAGAAAAGTAAATTAAGACATTGTTGGGGGAGAGGGGGGAGCACTGCAATCTCTGTAATGCCCCGTACACAAGATCGGACATTGATCAGACATTCCGACAACAAAATCCATGGATGTTTTCCGACGGATGTTGGGTCAAACTTGTCTTGCATACACACGGTCGCACAAAGTTGTCGGAATTTCCGATCGCCAAGAACGCGGTGACGTACACCACGTAAGACGAGACTAGAAAAGGGCAGTTCTGAACCAAGCGCGGCACCCTATGGGCTCCTTTTGCTAATCTTGTGTTAGTAAAAGTTTGTTGAGAGACGATTCGCGCTTTTTCAGACTCGTGGTTTTCAGATCGTTTTCTGCTGTTCAGTTTGTGCTTGTGGGTTTGTATCTGCTCTTCAGTGCGTGCAGCGAGTTGGTATTGGATTATTCAGTGCATTCTTGTGTCCGCTCGTTGCTATTTTTCAGGTCGTTCTTCACAGGCCTTGCTGTTCTTCGGTGCATTCTGTTACTTCGTTCTGAGCAGCCGACCGTTTTCTAGCCATGTTGCGTATACGTACTCCTCGTAGAGTTCGTGCTGTGCGAGGGCTTGGTGTTGGGGTCCTGACCTTGGAGTTCATGGACCAAGAATTGGTTGCTCCAGCGTGACCAGTTCTGTCATATGCCTTTGCTCCGTGACATCCGTGAGAAAAATCCTGACGATTTCAGGAACTTTCTCAGGATGACGGACCCCGTATTTCACCGTTTGTTGGCTTTGCTGACACCCTATATCAGCAGGCAGGATACCTGCATGAGGCAAGTCATCACTCCGGAGCAGAGGCTCGTCACCACCCTGCGGTACTTGGCGACGGGGAGAAGTCTGCAGGACTTGAAGTTCTCGACAGGCATCTCCCCCCAGGCTCTGGGGATCATTATCCCAGAGACCTGTTCTGCCATCATCCAGGTCCTGCAGAAGGAGTATATTAAGGTAAGATTTATCCTTTAACATCACATTTTATTGTATATAATGTTTGTTAATATATTGTATTTCTTTTCTCATTCCCTAATTACCATGATTG
The DNA here is from genome assembly GCF_042186555.1 of Aquarana catesbeiana. Lineage (NCBI taxonomy): Eukaryota > Metazoa > Chordata > Amphibia > Anura > Ranidae > Aquarana > Aquarana catesbeiana. The sequence goes on along the minus strand of NC_133328.1, from coordinate 14,787,882 downwards.
TAATATGCTGTGAATGTCCCCTTTGTCCTCATGCATGCTGGATTTTTATGTAATTATTTTTTTTGTCCTTCATACATATTTGCCTTCACTTACCTTCCCAGCATGGTCTCCTGGCCCTATATTCACCTCATGTAGTCATTGTCAGCTCCATAGTAGTGCTTTACCCTAAATACCCCCTAAAATGTGTAAAAATGTGATTTGTGCTTTAAATTCTGGCAGAGTGCTAGAGGCTTTTTTTGGGTCCCCAAATCACTTGAAACCCTCCCTCCCGCCAACTGCTAAGTCAGCTGATATCAATTCTCTATCTATCCTCAATCATCTCTCCGCTGACTTTGCCAAACCCATACACACCATACCCATCTCTTTTGTGGTCAGATTTATGGATGAATTCCCCAAAGCATGTAGTGTAAGGGCCTGCCTGTATACTTTCAAATGGTACTGTTTAAAGTTTTTGTTTACTATTATTATCTTGATAGGTAATAGCAGAATGTCTAAATGTGTACAATGTGTATTTATATCTTTGTATTATGACACTTCTTACCTGTCCAGTGGGCTGTCAATAGTGTAATAAGGAGGGGCTGGCCAAAGTAATACACATTATTTAGGCATTCATCTCTCAATGAAGTGGAGAGGGTTACCTGTCCAAGAGCTCCCCCCCTAAAATGTTAGAAATGGCCCATGAGAGGGGGGGGATCTGATAGGTGGACCTTATACCTTGGTCTTTCAAAACTCACTAAAATAAATGTTATACTGATGTTGGGCAAGAATGTTTGTGTCTAATCTGCTTTCCCTGTTTAGGTGCAAAATGATTAATTTTTTTTTCTTGTTTGACTCCACAGTTTCCTTCCACGCCACAGGAATGGCAGACTGTGGCCTCCCACTTTGCCCAGCGGTGGGACTTTCCTAACTGCGGAGGGGCAATTGGAGGCAAACACGTCCACATCGTCCCACCACCCAACTCGGGGTCATACTATTACAACTACAAGGGGTTCAATAGTATTGTGATGTTGGTGTTGGCTACTTATGAGTTCCTGTTTGTGGACGTGGGGAAGAATGGCCGGATGTCCGATGGTGGAGTCATCGCCCAGACGGAGTTCTACAGGCGTCTCCAGAATGGCAGCTTGGACTTGCCACCTCCAGAAGACAATGTGGAAGGACTCCCATTCCTCTTCTTGCGGATGAAGCGTTTGCACTGGGGGACCATCTTATGCGGCCATTCCCTATGAGGACCCTCACCCCGGACCAGAGGGTTTTTAATTACAGGCTGGCCAGAGCCAGAAGAGTGGTGGAGAACACATTTGGAATCATGGCCAGCCGGTTCCGCCTATTTCTTACACCCATACACATGGCAGAGTACAAACTAAATCATATCATACTGGCGTGCTGTGTTCTACACAACTTTTTAAGGCAAAATTCTGCCAACTATGCTGCCTCAGTTGGGCCTGAGGCCAGACTTTATAATAAACCAACCCTGACGGCGCTTGAAAGTGGCCGTCCTGGCTTGCCCCCCCTGAGTGTCCGTGAGGTCCGTCTTAGATACCTTGATTACTTTACGGGTAGGAGGGCCATCAATATGCCAGACAATGTCTGAAACATTTTTAAAATAAAAAAAATCATTTTAACTTCTAAAATCTTTGGTGACATTTACTGCTTGTGTTTCTTTTAACTGACCCTGACAGAAATGTGGTGAGTCCTGAAAATGGCGTGATTGTGTAACATTACAAAGCACTGTTGGGTGTTATTTACTAAAGGCAAAGACACTCTGCATTACAAGTGCACTTGAAACTGTACTGAAACTGCACTTGTAGTGCAAAGTGGATTTTCCCTTAGGAAATAACCCCCATTGTCATAGAAAATACCAATTTGAGCACAACAAAAGTTTTGGAGCGTTGAAACAATAATCCACACATTCTTGATTATCAATCTTTTTAATACCAGCACAATCACATGTGCATTTATAAAAGGTTTTTAAAACAAACCAACATGTTTGTTGTATAACAATTTTTTGGGTCACATTACTAAAAGTAGAAATGTCCATTTAAGGTAAAACAGGCATGTTTAAAACCAACAAGAAAGACACAAATCTGGAACTTACAAAGTTCAACTTTTCAAGAAATTGAAGGCAATATCAGACATGAGTATTTCTAAACTGTGTTTGATATTGCGTTCAGATGGGGTGAAGTCACCCCTGATAAAGCCAAATTTTGAAGATGCACACAAATTGCCGAATGTCAACATGTGCTAGCTGCCATCACGGGGGATCAAGGGACGTGTTTTTGGGGTGCAACCCCTTCCTCCCAGCTACTTTATTATTGAGGAAGGGGTTGCACCCACAAAACGCATACATTGATCTCCCGAGATGGCAGATAGCACATGTTGACACACTGTGTGCATCTTCAAAATTTGGCTTTTCTTGAATATGTCAAAAAATGTTTGAAATTTTTAGATCCCAAAAAGCACAAAAAAGGGAAGGGATTTGGAGGAGTTTTAAACTCTCCCTAAAACATCAATGATGTTCTTCATTTTTTTTTAACATCATTAATGTTTTTCTGGATGTTTTCCAAGTCCCTATTACACCCCATGATCTCCGATCAGGATCTGTGCACTTTCAGAGGTGAAATTACCTGGATCCACAACATTACGATCACCTAAAAAGATAGAAACAAAAACACACCATGTATTATAAATATGCCGGCATCCATCTCTTACCTGAGTCTGTGGACGGAGACACTCACCTGTTGTGGTGACAATTTCCACCACATCTCCTTCCTCCTCCTCCTCATGTTGTCTTTGGTGGGTCTCCACTTCTTCCTGAGGTGGGGGGTTTGTGGTCTCCTCGGATGAGGGGTGTCCTCCGAGTCTTTTCTCCCCTATGTAAAAAAAAAAGTATACTGAATCTGAAACATTGCTTGGAAGTTGGGTACAATTGTCTTATTTGGCAGAGTTCCAAGATGAAGAAAATTTTTTGTCCTTTGTCAAGCTTGAATACTTACCTGTTTTGTACAAGCTTCACAGATGGAGACACCCCTATAGTATACACTGGAGCACCTGTGTGGGCCCCCTAATAAAAAGGGTGTTCTTGTGTCCCACACTAGTGCGCCAGCGTCCAGATGTGAAAACTGTTGCTGAGTGTCCTCTCCTTACACAGAATCTAGTTTGCATTTCATTCTAGTTACAAACCCATCTACACCACAAAATTATTTTAAGAGAAGTAGGCCATAAAAAATGTATTCAAATACATATGGCCAAAACAATGGTGTTTTCTAGGCCGAACGAACAATGTTTCATACGAACAAACAATGTGCCCATGCACATGAAAGTTGCCATTTTAAACTGTACAACAGTAAAGAAAAGTACATGGAGCAGCACGAATGTAATAAAAAGAAAGAATAGGAACACAGCACAACTACTTACTTTTTTTGCAGCACTCTCGGGATCTTTCTGTACTGCTTGTGCTCCCTGATTTTGAGGTCCGACCACCGCTTCCTGAGCTGATCCTTGGATCGTCGTACCTCGAAATTCCGGTGCAGACTCTTGACAACTTTCGCCATGATCTTGGCCTTTCTGACATTGGGGTTGGGGTAAGGTCCATACTTCCCGTCATAGGCGGCCTTCTTCAGGATGTCGACCATCTCCACCATCTCCACAAAGGGCATATTTGATGCCTTAAATTGACTCCTCTGGGATCGGGACGTTTCAGGCTTCGGGCTTTCCTCCTCCTCGTTGGTGTAACTATCAGACACCTGCTCTGTCTCCGCCATGTGCTCTTCCCCACTGCGACAAACAAGAAGGGGCGGGGAATAGATTAGAAAGAAAGTCAGGGGCGGGCAGAGTTTCACGCATGCGCAGTGTCTATAAAGCGTAACACGCGTGCGTAGTACGTACGATCTGTGAGTGGAGGAAGGAGTAACAGAGGCGCCAATCGTGATAATGAAGGTAAGATTTAAAATTGGGCCTATACTGCTTCTAGATTGAGGCCTGTATTTGGACAAGTTTAGAAGACTTTAGGCTGACATTAGGGTTTGTCTTGTGTTGTGTCTTGCAGTTAAAATGGATACCTTGAAGGATCATGACTTTATGCCAATCTTCATAGATATGTTCAAGGAACTTCCCTGTCTGTGGCAGATAAACCACCCTGATTATAAGAACCAAACAAAGAGGAAGGCAGCGCTGGATAATTTGCTGCAATTTGTAAAGTCGGTGATCCCCACGGCAGACATCACCTATTTGAAGATCCTAATTGGTGGCCTGAGGAGCACTTATCTAAGGGAGCACAAGAAGGTTCAGGATTCCCAGAGATCAGGGGCTGCAGATGACATTTATGTCCCCAGGCTGTGGTACTATGACAGACTGCATTTTCTGGCAGGTCAGACTGAACCCAGGCCAGCACTCTCCAATCTTCCTTCCATGCTTCCTTCCCCCCCAGCTGAGGCTTCAGACGCCCAACCTGGGCCTTCCAGGCAGCAACATGTGGAGGAGCCCAGCTTGAGCCAGGTATAGCATTCTTCTAAATATTTCTGGTTGTCCAATCAATGATGTTAAATAGATGTTAGTTTTGAGTACTAATTTATGATTGTGATTGATGAAGCAAAAACTAAAACCATGTCCCTTTTTCATACACAGGGAAGTCTCAGCCAGGAGGTGGCTGGGCCAAGCAGGCTGCCCAATACCCAGGTCCCTACCCTTCAAAGACAAAGTGGCAGGAAGAGGAGCAACCTGGAGGAGGCTGCCATAGGCCTATTTTGGAAGGCTACTCAGGCCCTCAGAACACCCCACAGTGTGGAGGAGGACTTTGCTGCCATAACTGCATGCAAAATTATGCAGATGGAGGAGGGCCAACGACTCCTATGTGAGTTTTTAATTTTGGAAGCTCTAAATAAGGGGTTGAGAGGCCAAATCACATGTGCAACCCACATTTGTCACCTCACCCATAGTCCTCCTCCTCCTCCTCCTCCAGGTCCTCCTCCTCCTCCAGGTCCTCCTCCTCCTCCTGCCACACCTCCAACACCAGAGCCACAGCCGAGAAGGAAGCGTGGAAGGAAGACCAGTGAGTGATGGCCCTGGGTTCAGTCTGGTCTGGCAAAATATGCAGCCTCTTGTAGTACTAAAGCCTGGGGACACAGATGTCATCTTCTGCTTTCATGATCTCTGGGACTTCTGGACCAGACTGCACTCCCTTACATATGGACTCCTCATGCCACCAATTTTGATGTAAAATAATTGATGTCTGCCCTGGGGGTCAAAGGCTTCGCCAATTTATGATGTTTCTCCAGCGTTGCCTCCCTCTTTGTTTGGTTCTGAGCCCTTAATAAAGGAATTTTTGTTTCAATTATACTCGCCTATGTGTGTTTTCCTTCAAAAAGGACAATTTGTTTGGGAGGATTCAGGTACATTTCAAAAATACAATGTGAAATTAACAAGGGACACCAACACCAAGCAATCTCCTTGAGATTAAATAATACAAGATAACAATGGTGTTGTGGTAACTTGACACACAAAACACACACCAAAATATTCTGGAGTAAAAAAAAAAAATAAAAACAAAAAAAGGTCAGCCTTGAAAAAAATACAAACCAAAAAAATAATAATATATATATTTTTTGTCAGATGTGACAAATCAAAATATATTGAGGGAATCACGATAAATAATAAAGAAAGAAGTTTGTGAGAAGTCTGTGTGAATATGAGCAGCAAAACTATTTCATTCTTCTAGCATTATAAAGAAGAAGAGAGTGCGCTGTATTAAACTATTTTAAACATTGCAGCCTGATGAAAGTGCTGTATCCATTCTGAATGCTAATTTTACCAGACCGAGCTGTTCCGTCTCGGGAATTTCTTCTGAGCATGCGTGGCACTTTGTGCGTCGGAATTGGCCACACACGGTCGGAATTGACGCAATCGGATTTTGTTGTCGGAAAATTTTATAGCCTGCTCTCAAACTTTGTGTCGGAAAATCCGATGGAAAAAGTCGATGGAGCCTACACACGGTCGGAATTTCCGACAACATGCTCCGATCGCACATTTTCTGTCGGAAAGTCCGACCGTGTGTACAGGGCATAAGAGGTAATAAATACCTGGAAGGGTTACACCAACACATTACTGACCATGCATGAACTTAAATATATCGATTTCCAGATTTTGAAGTTTATCAATATTCTAGAATCTAGATGGTGGTGCTAGTTACAGATTCCCATAGATGGGTAGAATTCTTGCTGGATTGGCTGAAATTCAAGCCGTGGATGGCCCTGTAATCACCACCCCACTCATCAATAGTCGATATTAAAATCGGGGGCCAGGTGGAAAATAATTGTCCTGCTCAGCCCTGGCTGCTTAATTACGATAGATGGCAGTGGAGATTCCTTCATCCATGCTTTTACATAGAAATTACATTACATGCTACATAGAAAGGTTGAAAAAAGAAACATGCCCATATCCACCGTTGGACAGTCAGTTCAGAGGAAGGCCAAAAAAAAAAAACCCGATAAAGCACGATGTAGTGGGTGAAAAAATTCTTGATCCTCCAAAGGCAATTGGATATTCCTTGGATCAATAGTCTCTGATAGCGTGGATGGTTGTTTGAAATGAAACTGTATATGGCCAAGTTAAGAGGGAAGACACTAATGCCGCGTACACACGACCGGACTTTACGGCATACTTGGTCCGGCGAACCTGAGTCTGTCAGACAATTCGATTGTGTGTGGGCTCCAGCTGACTTTTTTTTCTCAAAAGTTTGACGGACCTTGAAATAAAACATGTTTCAAATCTGTCCGACGGACTCGAGTCCGGTCGAAAAATCCCCTCGTCTGTATGCTAGTCCAATGGACAAAAACCGACGCTAGGGCAGCTATTGGCTACTGGCTATGAACTTCCTTGTTTTAGTCCAGGCGTACGTCATCATGTACGAATCTGTCGGACTTTGGTTGATCGTGTGTAGGCAAGTCCATTCATTTGGAAAGTCCGTCGTAAAATCCGTTGAAATGTCCGCAGGACAAAGTCTACCGTAAAGTCCGCTCGTGTGTACGCGGCATTAGATCTCCTCAATCTGAGACATAGAGGACAAAGTCCACTGGTGGACAATTTTTTTTCACCAAGGGCACTAACAAAAATAAAATTTGAAGTCAGGATTATAAATATAACAAAATCATAATGTGGATATTGTGGTCTTCTACTACTTGAGTTACAGGACAAAGTTATGCTTTATGCAGATGACACCCTTCTCCTCCTAGGTGACACTACTTCTTTCCTACAGGCCCCATCCACACATCAGGGATTTGTAGCTTGAAGCTCGAAAACGCTGGAGGAGAAAAAAAAAGTAAATTATTCTCAATGGAGTTGGTTCACATCTCCACTCCAAGTCATCTGAAGCCAAACACCTGAAGCTCAAATAAGTTCTGGAGCGTTTCTTGTAGCTTGAATCGGGCAGGTTGAGGCGTTTTTTAAACATTTTTTGTTCCATAGAAACTCTTGTTTTGAGCGTTGTACTCTGTTAAGTTGCGTGTTTTTGAGCGGTTTTCTGCTCAAGTGCAATAATTATATAATGATAATAATAATAATAATGAATAAATATAAAAAAATAAAATAAAATAAATAATAATAAATAAAGTAACTATAACCTCAACCCCTAACCATAATATTTTACCCTAGCCCTAATTCTAAATCCTAACCCCTAACCCTAATCCCAAATCCTAACCCCTAATCCGAATATTGACCCCTAACCTTATCCTAATCCTAAATCCTAACCCCTAACCCTAATCCCAAATCCTAACCCCTAATCCGAATATTGACCCTTAACCTTATCCTAACCCCTAATCCTAAATCTTAACCCCTAACCCTAATCCCAAATCCTAACCCCTAATCCGAATATTGACCCTCTAACCTTATCCTAACCCCTAATCCCTAATCCTAACCCCTAACCCTAATATTAACCCCTAACCTTATCCTAACCCCTAACCCTAATCTTAAATCCTAACCCCTAATCCCAGATCCTAACCCCTAATCCTAACCCCTAACCCTAATTTTAACCCATGACCTTATTCAAACCAGGGGTCTCCAAACTTTCTACACAAAGGGCCGGTTTACTGTCCTTCAGAATTGATGGGGGCCAGACTGTGGCCAGTGGGAGTAAACAATGCCCCATCATTGGTTTTAGTGGAAGGAATAGTACCCTATTAATATCATTGGGAGGGATAGAAACCCATCCTTGGTGTCAGTTGTGGATGGAATAGTGCCCCATGGGCCGGATAGAGGCAAGCAAAGGGCCACATCTGGCCACATCTGGCCCCAGTGCCGCAGTTTGGAGATCACTGTTCTAAACCCTAACCCTAAACCTAACCCTAACCCCTAACCTAACAAATAAGTAAATAAATAAATAAGTAATAAGTAAATAAATAAAAATAAATAATAATAAATAAATTAACCCCTAACCCTTTACCTCTTACAAAGTAAAAATAAATAAATAAATAAATAATAAGTAAGTGGATGAAAAAGCTGAAAAACAGCAACAAATGATGAAACAGGCAATATTTCTCTCTATTGGCTAATTCAAAAATGCCAAAGTGAAAAAACGCTTTTAAAAAAAGCTGTACAAAAACGTTCAAAAACACGCATACAAGCGCTCAAAAATACACCAGAAAAATAGTCAGAAACGCGACGCTCAGGTGTGAATGCAGCCTTACGGTATTTGGCCATCGGTATTTGGCCATCACCATAAGCCTCGTAATAAGCTGGTAAGAGTTGGCCTTGCTCCTCCTAGATGGTGACTTATCTCCATCTGTAACTAAAGCAAGATATACTTATATTATAATCAGCAGGAATCAGCCAAATTTTGATGTGTTTGTTCCCTTCTGTTCAACAGAAGCCAGTCTAACGACCAGCTTCTGTCGAAAACGTCATACTGGAAAACCAGCATTCGATCAGCTGCTGCAGCCAATGGCTGCAGAGCTGATCTGTGTATTCTGGCAGGGGGAGTCCCCGCTGTCACAATATAATTGTGCAGCACGGGAAAGCCCTGCATCCACCTCACTTGCATGGATGCAGGGATCTGTTTTTTTTTTTTTTTTGTTCAGCCCTCTGCTTGAAAAAAACTCTGCATATATACAGTTTGTTTTGCACTCCTGGGACCCGTTTCCAGCAGACAGCGGGCTTCAGATGTCACAGAGCCAGTCCAGGCTCGGGCAAGATCGCGACAATGAAGTTGGGAATCCACCCACATGCCTGGACCAGCACCTGGCTCAGCCTCTCAGCGAGCTGCTGAGACCCTGAGCCGGCCTCTCCTGCCCCCTCCACAGCCCAGCTCTCCAATGAGCGAGGAGGGGGCAGAGCAGAGAGCTGGTGATTGACAGTCAGCAGCTCTCTGCTCACGGAGCTCTGAGAACCGAGAGATCTGCTGTGTTTGATTGCTCAGTTCTGTGTGTTAGAGGCGACGGGGGACCAATGCAGCATCCACCTAGGTACAGTAAGTATGAATTTGCAAAAAAAAAAAAAAAAAAAGAGGTCCATACTTTTCCATAAAATTCATCAGTTATTATTCCATTAGGAAATTTTTAGAGCCCTCTACACGTTATTCAGGGAACTATTCTGGAAGTGGCAACAACCTTGGATAAACGGAGCAGTTACAACACCCAAAAGAAGCAGATGTCATTTCTTAGGGAGGCTTCACCTCTCTTTTTATTCTAAGACACAGGCTGGAGGGGCATGACACAGCCTGTGACTGGCAGAAATATGCCCACACCATGTTATTTCCACAAAATAATAAAGATTTGATTCCAAATATGTATTTGTGTGACAATCTACTATCAAACAGTTTATTGATATTTAGTATTTTTTTTACTCTGTATCCCAAAGGCTGTTTTGAGTTTTTCTTTTATGTTGAACATGTGACCAGCAGCAGAGGATTGGAAGCTCCTCCTGCTTATGTTTCCCTGCAGACAGGTTGGGAGAGAGCTGGGTCATGTGACAGCTGGATATTGATTAGGAAAAGGGTACTTAGATGTTTTTTTTCTATTTAAATAATTACAGGGGAACAAAATGAACTCACAGTGGCGTCACTAGGGTTGGTGTCACCTGGTGCGGTAAAACATGGTGTCACACACACACACACACACACCCCCCCCCCCGGGGGAACTGAGCACTGAGCGTGCTTCGGCGCGGCTCTCCCCCTTGAACCTGCCACAATGGATGGAGCTGGCATGGGATTGGGGGGATGGATGGAGCCGAAATGGGATCAGGGAAATGAATGGAGCCGGAATAGGATTAAAGTGGTAGATGGAGTTAGGATGGGATTGGGGTGATGGATGGGATTGGGGTGGTGGATGGAGATGGGATCGGGGGGATGGATGGAGCTGGGATGGGATTGGGGTGGTGGATGGAGCTGGGATGGGATCGGGGTGGTGGATGGAGCTGGGATGGGATTGGGGTGGTGGATGGAGCTGGGTTGGGATTGGGGGATGGATGGAGCCGGGATGGTGGATGGAGCTGGGGTGGGATCGGGGGGATGGATGGAGCCAGGATGGGATCGGGGTGGTGGATGGAGCCGAGATGGGTTTGGGGGATGGATAAAGTCAGGATGGGTTCGGGGTGGCGGATGGAGCTGGGGTGGGATCAGAGTGGTGGATGGAACTGGGATGGGATCGGGGTGGTGGATGGAGCTGGGATGGGATCAGAGTGGTGGATGGAGCTGGGATGGGATCGGGGTGGTGGATGGAGCTGGGATGGGATCGGGGTGGTGGATGGAGCTGGGATGGGATCGGGGTGGTGGATGGAGTTGGGATGGGATCGGGGTGGTGGATGGAGCTGGGATGGGATCAGAGTGGTGGATGGAGCTGGGATGGGATCAGAGTGGTGGATGGAGCCGGGGTGGGATCAGAGTGATGGGAGGAGCTGGGATGGGATCGGAGTGGTGGATGGAGCCAGGGTGGGATCGGATGGATGGATGAGCAATGAACAATGTGAACTCACAGTGGCGTCACTAGGGTTGGTGTCACCTGGTGCGGTAAAACATGGTGCCACACCCATGGCCCTAGGCCACAACACCTCTTGATTTTTTCTGTACATTGCCTCATGGACTAGGCCTTTTGGCAATTTTTGTTTACCAGGCAGCAAGGCCTAGCCATAGTACACACATTGGCAAATCATACTTACCTGCTCTGTGTAATGGTTTTTGCGCAGAGCAGCCCAAATCCTCCTCTTCTGGGGTCCCCCGCCGGTGCTCCTGGCCCCTCCTCTTCTGTGAGTGCCACCATAGCAAGCTAATACATTTTTCGTCTCTTTTTCAACATAGAAAAACCTGGACTGAGAGTTAGAGGCCTGACTCTTCCCAAGGCTCTTTGAAGTCTCTGAATTCCAGAACATATTCCAAGTCAAAAATCCCAGAGAAAACTGGAAGGCCAATTTTCTCTGCTTAAAACCAACATTCTGGAGCCCCTCAGTCTGCATCCATGGGAACCCAGTGTGATGTTTAACCTCATATATATGTGGCCCCACTGCACTGGGCTTTTTTCCATGGGGCTGCATATATGTGTATCTCTCTTTGTGCTGGGAGGGCGCTCCCAGCACAGAGACCGGGGTCTCACCGAGAAACCTGGGTCTCGTACTAATGATCTGGACCCAGAACTCCCAATTCCGGGTCACCTGATCGCTGTGGTAGCCTCTGTTTAGTCAATGTGAAGCCCACCTCTGTGTTGCTCCCTCTGTGAATAGAGAGGAAAGATACAATGTATCCTTTCATTGCAGAGAGAAAAAAAAGTGTGTGCAAAAAAAAAAAAAAAAAAACATAAAAATAATAAAAAATAAACTAAAAAAAAAAACGAAAAAAAATAGTTTAAAGGAGTTGTAAACCCTTGTGTTTTTTCCCCTTAATGCATTTTATGCATTAAGGGGAAAAAACTTCTGACACTGACTCCCAGCCCCCCGTTTAGCTCACCTGAGCCCATTTGTTCCCTCGGCAGAGACGCGCTGTACCTCTCTGCCCAGGGTACTCTGCTCTTGATTGGATAGATTGATGGCAGCGCAGCCATTGGCTCCTGGATTCAGGGTTAGTGGCTTCATCACTCCCAAGACTGTGGACACCTGACCACACAGCATGCTGGTCCCCAGTAAAACCTGGACCCAGGGTTTAGAGGCTTCATCTCTCCCAAGACTCTTTGAGGCCTCTGGACTCCAGAACCCAATCTGGTACTTGATTAAGGCCCTTGAATAAAAAGACTGTGGACATCTGCAGACACAGCATGCTGGTCCCCAGTAAAACCTGGACCCAGGGTTTAGAGGCTTCATCTCTCCCAAGACTCTTTGAAGTCTCTGGACTCCAGAACCCAATCTGGGAGTTACAAATCCCTTCGAAAAACTGAAAAGTGAATTTTCTTTGCTCAGAACCAACATTCTGGAGCCCCTCTGCATCCATGAGAACCCTGTGTGAGGTTTAAACCTACTAACACTTGCTCATCCATGTCTTTATGGACCTTGCTTTGTGCACTGGTCCAAATCATTTGGTGGAGTGGGGTTTATAGTGTGGGGTTGTTTTTCAGGGATTGGGCTTGGCCTCTTAGTTCCAGTGAAGGGAACTCTTAAGGCGTCGGCATACCAAGACATTTTTGGACAATGTCATGCTCCCAACTTTGTGGGAACAGTTTGGGGACGGCCCCTTCCTGTTCCAACATGACTGCACACCAGTGCCCAAAACAAAGTCCATAAAGACATGGTTGAGCGAGTTTGGAGTGGAGGAACTTGACTGGCCTGTACTGTGTCCTGACCTCAACCCAATAGAACACCTTTGGGATGAATTAGAGCAGAGACTGCAAGCCAGGCCTTCTCGTCCAACATCAATGCCTGACCTCACAAATGCTCTTCTGGAAGAATGGTCAAACATTCCCATAGACACACTCCTAAACCTTGTGGACGGCTTTCCCAGAAGAGTTGAAGCTGTTGTAGCTGCAAAGGGTGGGCCAGCGCAATATTGAACCCTACGGACTAAGACCGGGATGCCAATAAAGTTCATGTGTGTGTAAAGGCAGGCGTCCCATTGATATTGATAATATAGTGTAGATACTTCAACTTATGATTTTACTAGTTTCCAGCTGGTAGTTGTTCCAGCACCCGCATTCTTCTTGCCATTTCCATGAACGTGGGCAATGGAAATATCATACATGGTGCTTTGCGGCCTGTCACATGAGCTTCCTCTGAGACCAGGAGTGTCCGTTTTACCACTTATTACATAGAGATGATCCACTGTTGTCACCATAAGGACACCTACCCTGGAGTACATGTAGACAGTAATGGCTGTGAAGAGGCCACAGGAGATCAGCAGCACTAAGATGCAGCAAAGGATGAAAAAAAGCTATTTTTCTTATTAAAGTATTTCTTATCCTTATTTCTTATCCTTCCATGTACCGAGTACAGTCCAGATTTTATAAAGCTTGTCTGAGAGTTCAGAAAAAAGAGGCTGAATTTACACTCTGCAGCGCTCGGTGAACAGAGGTCTAAGAGCTGGTTGGAGGTAAGGGAACCCCCCCTCTTCAAACAGCACACAGGAACAGAGCTGAGGCTGTCAATCACAGGCTGTGTGCTGGAGCTCCCTCCCCTGTCATCTTTTTTCTCTCTTGGCGTCAGGATTTACCCATGCAGATAGCAGAGGAAGGTGGCAGCAGACAGAAATGAGACGTATTGCTCTGGACTGAGACAAGTACACACTACAGAGGGATATGCTTTCTTCATATTTCATGTGTGAGGTGTACCACTTTAACTTAATTTCATTTACAAAATTAATTTTGTTATTAAATAAAATAATACACTTTTCTCATTTTAATTTAATTTTGATATTCCTTATATTACCATTAAATTAAAATGAGAAAAATATTTAAGAACAAAATTATTTTTTTTTTCTGCTACATTACAGTTCGCTAAAGTAATCCAGTCATATTTTAATGGCAGTAAAAAAAAAAAAAGGAATAATCAACATCTCATGCCAAAATCAAACAATCTACATTCCCATTACATTGTCCTTATTTACCATGCATTGTGTATTTGATTGTAGAAAGAGTTATATTACTTTCGATTTTTTTTATATTATTTTTTTTTACTTTTTTAATTAAATTCAATTATATTAAATTTAGTTTAATTTTTTATTTTTTTATTTTTTTCAAATGAGACACAGAAGGCCCCTAGAGAACAACAATATCGTCTCCTTACAGCACATCCCAGCCTTGTCTTTCCCATACTCCTCCCCTTAATATGTGCAAAGTCCTTTTTAATGAATCGCCCCAATAGTGAAGATTTCAGACTTATCACCGCAGTCTACCTAACACGAGCACAATGGAGGGGACCTAGGTGCTGAATCGCTATTCACTCTGTTAATTTTAACAATAATAACAAACACAAAACAGGAAAACGTGTTGTTTTTCAAACCTCGCTGCAAGAAATCCTTCTACGGGTGTCTCATTTAATCCTTTCAGGAAGATTATCCCATGTGATGGATAGAAAGGGGTAATAAAGAAGTTTTTTTTTCTAAGCTGAAACTACTATAATGTCCATAGATTACTTTTCCATGTGACCACTTTATGCAGTTTTTTTTTTAATCAAATATTTTAAGAGATCTGTTTCTTTCATGACAATTTTCACACATTAAAAAAAAAAAAATTATATATATATATATATATATATATATATATATATATATATATATATATATATATATATTTAAAGAAATTGTAACAGAAAATAAATAAAATACAAAACAATAAAAATAAAAATACAAAAAAAATAAAATGAAATAAATAGGGAGCTCTGTTTAAATGCATTATAACCAGTCGCTCTGGGTGTTTTTTGTTCTGTTGAAAATATGTTTTAAATATTGAACTTACATTGCACCATGGTAACATTTCTTTAACAGTTTTGTAAATATCCAGAACCTGACAGGTGGTTAGGTTACATGAAACCGATTCAAACATCAGTACTTGTGTGGCAACTTATAATTTCTTTAAAATATAATATAATAATATAATACGGAGGCAAAAAGAAAAAAAAAGTGGTGGATAGAATTTGGGGTGTTGAAACATACAGAAAGTTATTTTATTAAAGTATTTTTTATCTTAATGGTCCTCCTGCGTGCTGCTGTACTAGTGAGCGGTGCTTGCCAGCACAGCTGCCCACTATGTTTCTTCCCCCACCTTCATATCAACCAGGGAGGAAACAGAATAGAAAAAGGAGCAGAGAAGAGGATTGTGGGACATATAGTCCCGAGAACTGGCAGCCCCACTGTAACACGGAAATTGCAGCCCACACAGCATGCTCAGCTGAATGGGAAAGAGAGAGAGAGAGCCAGGAGCCTGGGAAAGTTTTCAGGGAAGTACACCCAGGACTCCAGAGGGAGAGGACAGTGCTGAGAGAACACCATCAGAGAGAGAACCCTGCTGCCCTGCGCCACCAGAGGGAAAGCCACACAGCCTAGCGCCATCCCTGGCATTGAAAGGAATGAAGTCATTGCAGGAATACAGCGGAGTCACCATGGGCAATTCAGAGTGAGCTGACTCCTGATCAGAGGAACCGTTGCTGTATCGCTGGGTCAGGTGAGAGGGCCGATCGGCCAATATGTACTATGTCTGCAGTCTCTGACCATCTCCTGTATTATGTCTGCAATCTCTGAGCATCTCCTGTACTATGTCTGCAGTCTCTGACCATCTCTTGTACTATGTCTGCAGTCTCTGACCATCTCCTGTATTATGTCTGCAATCTCTGAGCATCTCCTGTACTATGTCTGCAGTCTCTGACCATCTCTTGTAATATGTCTGCAGTCTCTGATCATCTCCTGTACTATGTCTGCAGTCTCTGACCATCTCTTGTAATATGTCTGCAGTCTCTGATCATCTCCTGTATCATGTCTGCAGTCTCTGACCATCTCCTGTACTATGTCTGCAGTCTCTGATCATCTCCTGTAGTATTTCTGCAGTCTCTGATCATCTCCTGTACTATGTCTGCAGTCTCTGACCATCTCCTGTAGTATTTCTGCAGTCTCTGATCATCTCCTGTACTATGTCTGCAGTCTCTGACCATCTCCTGTACTATGTCTGCGGTCTCTGATCATCTCCTGTATTATGTCTGCAGTCTCTGACCGTCTCCTGTATCATGTCTGCAGTCTCTGACCATCTCCTGTACTATGTCTGCAGTCTCTGATCATCACCTGTACTATGTGTGCAGTCTCTGACCATCTCCTGTATTATGTCTGCAGTCTCTGATCATCACCTGTACTATGTCTGCAGTCTCTGACCATCTCCTGTACTATGTCTGCAGTCTCTGATCATCTCCTGTACTATGTCTGCAGTCTCTGATCATCACCTGTACTATGTCTGCAGTCTCTGACCATCTCCTGTACTATGTCTGCAGTCTCTGATCATCTCCTGTATTATGTCTGCAGTCTCTGATCATCTCCTGTATTATGTCTGCAGTCTCTGACCATCTCCTGTATCATGTCTGCAGTCTCTGATCATCTCCTGTATCATGTCTGCAGTCTCTGACCATCTCCTGTACTATGTCTGCAGTCTCTGATCATCACCTGTACTATGTCTGCAGTCTCTGACCATCTCCTGTACTATATCTGCAGTCTCTGATCATCACCTGTACTATGTCTGCAGTCTCTGATCATCTCCTGTATTATGTCTGCAGTCTCTGACCATCTCCTGTACTATGTCTGCAGTCTCTGATCATCTCCTGTACTATGTCTGCAGTCTCTGATCATCTCCTGTACTATGTCTGCAGTCTCTGATCATCTCCTGTACTATGTCTGCAGTCTCTGATCATCTCCTGTACCATGTCTGCAGTCTCTGATCATCTCCTGTACTATGTCTGCAGTCTCTGATCATCTCCTGTACTATGTCTGGGGGTTCTTTCTAACAGACTCTCTAACAGAAGCCCTCTTTGTGTGCATCAGAGAGACTCCCCTTCAGGTCTCATTAGTGTACGCTCTTCCTGTATTTTTTTTTATTGTTAAAAGATCACAGGAGGATCCTAGGGTAACAAAGACTTCTTAGGGGAGCATCTCTGTGTTTGAGTCATTACCATAGAAACATTTGTAAGGGGGAGGAGTTGGTAAGATGACCACGCCCATGTGGGGGCGCCAGAAATTTTTCTGCACCCAGGCGCCGGTGACCCTAGGATCAGCCCTGCCGCTGTATGGTCTTGGCCACCATGCTGCAGCTCAGTTTCAGGGTCTTGGCAATCTTCTTATAGCCTAGGCCAGTGATGGCGAACCTTGGCACCCCAGATGTTTTGGAACTACATTTCCCATGATGCTCAACTACACTGCAGAGTGCCAGAGCATCATGGGAAATGTAGTTCCAAAACATCTGGGGTGCCAAGGTTCACCATCACTGGCCTAGGCCATGTTTATGTAGAGCAACAATTCTTTTTTTCAGATCCTCAGAGAGTTCTTTGCCATGAGGTGCCATGTTGAATTTCAGTGACCAGTATGAGAGAGTGAGAGCGATAACACCACATTTAACACACCTGCTCCCCATTCACACCTGAGACCTTGTAAGACTAACGAGTCACATGACACCGGGGAGGGAAAATGGCTAATTGGGCCCAGTTTGGACATTTTCACTTAGGGGTGTACTGACTTTTGTTGCCAGCGGTTTAGACATTAATGGCTGTGTGTTGAGTTATTTTGAGGGGACAGCAAATTTACACTGTTATACAAGCTGTACACTCACTACTTTACATTGTAGCAAAGTGTCATTTCTTCAGTGTTGTCACATGAAACGATACAAGAAAATATTTTAAAAAATGTGAGGGGTGTACTCACTTTTGTGAGCTACTATATATATAACATTTGTTTTTATCTTTTTTGTTTTTTTGTTTTCTGCTTGCCTGGTACTGGGATTTTTTGCCTTCCCCTGGATCAACTGTAGGTATAAGATTGTGTATATGGGATTGTATGTTTTGTTTTGTTTTTTCCCTTGGTTGAACTAGGTAGACTTTTTTTTTTTCAACCTGACTATCTATGTAACTATGTTACCAATCAGTGGACCATTTGTTTATTTTTTATTTTTATTTATTATTTTTTATTTATTTATTTTTTTGTAGAGAATTTCTCCTTATTACCTTGTGTCTTTTAGGTTTAAAAATACCGAAATGAGACCCATGAAATGCTATATTGGTGACTTTTAATTTACTAAAAAGAAACACAAAAAAAAAAAAACAGTAAACCTGCAGGCTCGGTTCACACTGCCGCGACTTGGGATCCGACTTGTGGGACCCCCAAGTCGCATGACATGTAAAATCCCATGTAAGTCAATGAGAGCCGTCTTATCTAGTACTACTGAAGTCGCTCCAACTTCAGAAAAAGGTTCCTGTACTACTTGAAGGTGACTTATATCCGACTTCTATTCTATACTTCTATCAAAGAGGTACTCAATTCGCTAGGAAGTTCACTGGCAAAGTCGCACAATTTTCAGGTCGCGGCAGTGTGAACTGAGCCTAACAGGACGACTTTTTGTTTACCAAAGTATTTTATTGATTGAGTTTAGATATACTTTAAAAATATTGCATAAAATAAATAAATAATTTATAAATAAATAAAAATATATGAGATTTTAAATATTGAGTTTAGATCCACTTTAAAATATATCATAAAATTAATAAATAATATATAAATAGATAATTATATATACGATTTTATTGATTAGATATACTTTAAAAATATTGCATAAAATAAATAAATAATATATAAATAAATAAATAAATAAAGGTTAGATCTACTTAAAAAAATATTGCATAAAATAAATAAATAATATATAAATAAATAAATATGTAATGAGATTTTATTGATTGAGTTTAGATCTACTTTTAAAATATTAAATAAAATAAATAAATAATATATAAATAAATAAAAATATATGAGATTTTATTGATTGAGTTTAGATCTACTTTATTTATTTATTTATTTATTTATTTATTTATTTTATGGAATATTTTTAAAGTATATCTAAATTTAATCAATAAAATTTCACATATTTTTATTTATATATTATTTTTTATTTTACGCAATATTTTTAATGTAGATGTACTTTTAAAATATTGCATAAAATAAATAAATAATATATAAATAAATAAATAAATATTTATGAGATTTTATTGATTGCATTTAGATCTACTTTAAAATTGTACATACAATCAATAAATAATATATAAATAAATAAAAATTAGATTTTATTGATTGAGTTTAGATCTACTTTATTTATTTATTTATTATTTATTTTATGGAATATTTTTAAAGTATATCTAAACTTAATCAATAAAATCTCATATATTTTTATTTATATATTATTTTTTAATTTTACGCAATATTTTTAATGTAGATGTACTTTAAAAATATTGCATACAATAAATAATATATAAATAAATAAATATTTATGAGATTTTATTGATTGCATTTAGATCTACTTTAAAATTTTACATACAATCAATAAATAATATGTAAATAAATATATATGAGATTTTATTGATTGAGTTTAAATCTTCTTTAAAAATATTAAATAAAAATAAATAAATAATATTGAAATAAATAAATAAAAATATAAAAATATTTGTTAAAAGTTAAGAGAAAGATAAATTCATAAAAAAAAATTTTTTTCTATTTTTGTTTCTCTCCCCGTTGCTCTCGTTGCCTTTTTTGACAGATGTTCCCCAGTCGGCCTAGTCAAGCTGTCTAACATGGTGGCGTAAAGATCAGGTTGAGTAGGTGTATGGAATGGACATGAGTGAACTGCAAGGAATGCGCGAGAATCAGACTTCTGTCGTATACTGTGAGCTTCTCATTTTCTCCCACTGGGCCTCAATCTCCCACTTGAATGTGCTATCCAGCTGATGCATCTAAAAAGGTACTAATCCCTTCATGGAAACTATGAGGTCCATGCCACGCTGTACAAAACACACAAGCAGAATCGCACAGGAGGCAAACAATGGGAGCCTCGATTGCAAGCAGCAATAGTATTAATTAAGCTCCCACAATGTATATAGCGGATGGGCCAAAAGACAATGGCGGAGAAATCTCTGGGTTAATGTAAGACAGAGGTTCTTAGGAGATTTCAGCCCCGTATTGTGAAGAGTGAATGAAAAGAGCATCTCACTTCTGTTCAACAAATAATCCCTCGCCAAATTTCTGGTGAAATAATTAGCTGAGCCTCTTAATTCATCACAGATTTCCTCATTTGACACAGAGGGAACCTTACACGCTGAATAAGCTCTTTCTGTACGGAAGCCAGTTGGCAGAGAGGTGGCTCCATTTCCAACCATGGGCTCAGGCAGGAACCTTCTTTTTGTTCAGAGGGGAAAATAATCAGCAGTAATTCTTCTTGTTCAGCTGTGGGCTGTTGGCTGGAAATAAAGACAGAAATACTGTTTGTGTCACTCAAGTAAACTTGCTTTAGAAAGCCCGTGGGTATGGAGGAAATTTGCCCCATACTCCGGGATGACCCAGTTCTTCAGAAAAAAGGGGGGGGGGGGACTGACATTTGGGAACTGTTATTCATGTAAGCTCCATGTTTTGGAGAGGTCCATTTTAAGAGAGAAGAATTAACTTTGGGCCTCCAGGAAAAGATTGACAACCACGAGAAATAAGATGTCAAAACTCATAAAATAATAGCCCTACCCCTAACCTAAATTTAGATATATCCAAAGAATCAGGTACCACCAGTGCCACCCAAGGCATAAGACTTACTTATGGTCTTGATGGGACTGTTTTTATATTATGTTTCTATGGAACATAGCTGGAGTGCTCCCAAATTATTCAGGACAATTAGATTGCTTGTATAAAATAGTCATCGGCAGAGCAAAGTTATGGATTTTGCCAAAGCGGACACTTTCAATTTCACTCAACTTGTTTAAAAAATTAACCTTTTTTTTCCGAGGTTGGGGGTTTAGGTTTATTTGGGGTGTAGAACTAGATGACCCAGTTCTTTAGTAAAAGAAAAGGGGGGAAAAATGGACATTAGGGACCTGTTGTTGGTCTGATACCCATGGAAGCTCTGTGTTTTGGATAGGTCCATTTTAAGAGAGAAGAATTAACTTCGGGCCTCCAGGAAGACACTGACAACCAGGAGAAATAGGGTGGCAAAGCCCATAACATAATAGACCTACCCCTAACCTAAATTTAGATATATCCAACCAATCAGGTGCCACCAGTGCCACCCAAGACTTGCGACTTACTTCTGGTCTTGATGGGACTGTTTCTATATTATGTTTCTATGGAACATAGCTGGAGTGCTCCCAAATTATTCAGGACAATTAGATTGCTTGTATAAAATAGTCATCGGCAAAGAAAAATTGCGGATTTTGCCAAAGCGGACACTTTCAATTTCAACTGGTTTGAAAAATTAACCTTTTTTTTTTTTCAACTGTAGGTTTTTTTTTAGGGATGTAGAACTGGGTGAGCCAGTTCTTCAGTAAGAAAAGGGGGGAAAATGGACATTAGGGAACTGTTGTTGGTCTGTTACTCATGAAAGCTCCATGTTTTGGATGGGTCCATTTTAAAAGAGAAGAATAAACATCGGGCCTCCAGGAAGAGAGGTCAGAAATGGGATGGCAAAGCCCATAACATAATAGTGTTACCCCTAACCTAAATGTAGATAATAGATATATCCAACCGATCAGGTGCCACCAGTGCCACCCAATACATACGACTTACTTCTGGTCTTGATGGGACTGTTTCTATATTATTTTTCTATGGAACATAGCTGGAGTGCTCCCAAATTGTTTAGAATCAGGACATTTAAATTGCTTGTGAAAAATAGGCATCGGCAAAGAAAAATTACATATTTTGCCAAAGCGGACACTTTCAATTTCACTCAACTGGTTTGAAAAATGAACCTCTTTTTTTTTTTTCAAGGGTGGGGGTTTTTGTTTATTAGGGTTGTAGAACTGGATGACCCAGTACTTCAGTTAAAAAAGGGGGGAAAATGGACATTAGGGAACTGCTCTTGGTCTGATACTCATGGAAGCTCCACGTTTTGGATGGGTCCATTTTAAAAGAGAAGAATAAACTTCGGGTCTCCAGAAAGAGACTGACAACCAGGAGAAATTGGATGGCAAAGCCCATAACATAATTGTCTTACCCCTAACCTAAATGTAGATATATCCAACCGATCAGGTGCCACCAATGTCACCCAAGACATATGACTTAGTACTTCTGGTCTTGATGGGACTGTTTCTATAATATGTTTCTATGGAACATAGCTGAAGTGCTCCCAAATTATTCAGGACATTTAGATTGCTTATGAAAAATAGGCATCGGCAAAGCAAAATTACGGATTTTGCCAAAGTGGACACTTTCAATTTCACTCAACTGGTTTGAAAAATTGACCCTTTTTTTCGAGAGTGTGGGGCTTTTGGTGTACTTAGGGCAGTTTCTTTCATTTTAAGTTCTTTGTAGTTGTGTGTTTGTTTTTAATCGATTTTTGTGTGCTGCTGCTTTATTTTTTATTGTATATTTTTTCACTGCCTCTTTTTTTTACTTAATCGGTCACTAAGGGTATGGGTATGTTGAGGGTGTGTCAACATACCTACCCTCACACTTCTACTACCCCTATATCCACCTCTCCTCTCCACATACCCTTCATACTGCCCCTATACCCACCTCTCCTCATACCCCTCCTACTACCCACCTCTTCTCTCCACATACCCCTTCTACTACCCCTTTACCCACGTCTCCTCTCACAGGCACCCTTCACAATCTCCCATTGCACAGGTAGTCCCCTTATTTCTCCATTACTCTGTTCTTCTTTCCATATTTATCCACTTTAATTCCTCACACTCTATTTCCTCCCTCTCATTCATTGCTGCCAGTCCGATGCTTTCACCCCTTACATGTTATGGTCACCCGCCCTCTCATATCACATCTGGCGTTATGGTGTCTCCTCAGCTCCTCCATTCACATACGACACCCTAGGACTCTTCCTTCTGACACAACCCTCTGCTCTCCCTTCCCCTCTCGCATTCTTTCTCTCACTTTCTCTCCCGCCGCCTCCATCACTGCACAGTGCACAGCACTTTGGTCAGACCACTGTCCTCACTATCATCTCCCTCCCCACCAGATTGGACGGGGAGCCTTTAAGTGTTTGGGCTGACTACAACAATGCTTCCTGCATCCCTATTGGCTCTAAGGTGGCCGTGTAGGTTTCACGCCGCCCTTTTTGTAAACATTTGTGTTTCAAGAATCATGTTGGTCGGTAAATGATGCGGTCGGAGCAGTGGGCTGACACCAGAGGGGTGACACCATCTCAGTCAGATTTCACTTCCTACTTGATGGTGTCACCCGGGAGCAGGTTCGCACCCCCATAGCGTCGCCACTGCCATTACCCCATCTGTAGAGGTGTGTCTCTTAAGCCTGGAGGATCCCACGAAAACTATTCGCGCTTTGCCCATACTTCTGTTGTTTTATGCTAGGAAACTGATTATCCTTTCCTGGAAGCGAACTTCTGGACCAACCATGTCGGACTGGAAGACCCTGGCAAATAAGGTCCTACCATTCTATAAAACTGCCAATGCTCACAGGGGGGGCACCCTCTAAATTTGATAAGGTGTGGGGTGGGTGGGTAACTCCACATCCACTGTGCGCTGTTTCAGATTGATGGCCCCATAGGTGTGCGCACAGGGTGTGACGGATGTGCTTAATCACCCCATGCACATTAGCATTATTGCTCTGTGTTTCCTGGTGGGAAGATGGGAAAGATCTCCCTCCTACTGGCTCTGCCAGAAGAGAAGTGTTTACGCACTTCTCTTTCAATGTGCCAACAGGGGGATCAGTGTGCCAGAGTCATATATATGTATACATACATGTGTGTACTTGATCTTAAGGCTGCACACACTTATGGATGGCCCCATGGCACTTAGGTTTGAGTTTTGTCTCTATTACCTCCTGTAAGCTTCTCCTGTGATGTAATTATTTATTTTTGTATTGGTTCATTTTTTTATCGGTCTTGCTTATCGTTATTGGTCACCAGGTGTGCATTTGTTCTCACGTAGGTATTCCCGCCTCCTATTTATATGGTGTTCTATGTAACCTTTTTCATGTATGTTATTTACAGTTGTCAGGGTTGGGCTCAGCCCTTCATTCTCTGAGCTGGCCACTCAGCTGTCGGCTAATTGCCAGCTCCTATCTCTCCACAGTTGCTCAGCTGTTGATGATATCCTGCTCGTCAGTCCTGCCTACTTAAGCCGTCCAGTGCAGAGGATCTCTGCCTTCGCCTTGGTCAACATCACAGAGACGATCTCCTGCGATCCTGTTCAAGACTTGCTTTGCTGACATCCCCTCTGGCTCCAGATCCTGCTTGCTGTTCCACTTCATTGATCCCTGACTTCTGGTTTGGCTGACTATCCGTTCCGGTTACTGAACTTACTTTACTGAAATGTTATGACTACGTTTGTTCTTTTTACTTTTATTATTAAACAAATGTGATTTAACTGTACTTCTGTCTCGGCGTGATTTCATGGTTTCTGACAACAGTCTGATCTGCACTTGTTGCTTATGTGGCAAATCACTAGTGATGCTATTGTAGCCACTGGTGCTATTGTGTTTTTTGTTCTTTGGTTTACTGTTATATGTGTGTTGTGATACTTGTATTTACATCACAAATTGAAAGAGCAAAAAAAAAAAAAAAAGAATAAAAAAAAAATGTATAATGAGGCAAATGAAGGATCACTGTCGACCCCTAAATAAGTCATGGATGGATGAAAGGAAATTCTGTAACCCGTGGTAGTCATTTAACCTCCCCACGTACATTTACTGTGAGGGTGACGGCTCTTGTGCGCAGCATCACGTACTTGTACGCTATACTGCTTTCCTGGGTCTGGGGAGCTTGCACTCGCTGCCAGCGACCTGCTCCCACTGTGATCGGACACAGCGGGAGCCAATCAGCAGGTCCAGAGGACTCCATGTCCACCAGCACCTGGCGATCATTCGGGACACCTACAGAACGGCCACCTGCCTATGTAAACAAGGCAGATCACCGTTCTGTGACAAGGGAAGGCTGTGATCCTGTGTTCCTACAAAGCAGAAACAAGGATCTCTGCCTTCCCACAGTACAAGCACCTCACACAGTTAGCAAACACTCTCTAGGAGCACATTTAATCCTTTGATCACCCCTGATGTTAACCCCCTCCCTGCCAGTGTCATTAGCACAGTGACAGTGCATATTTTTAGCATTGATCACTGTAATAATGTCACTGGTCCCCAAAAAGTGTCAGTAATGCCCCGTACACATGATCAGAAATTCTTTCAGAAAAAACTTGGATTGTTTTTCCAACAGAATTCCGCTTAAGCTTGCCTTGCATACACACGGTCACACAAAAGTTCTCTGAACTTTCGACCGTCAAGAACGCGGTGACGTACAACACTACGACGAGCCGAGAAAATGAAGTTCAATGCTTCTGAGCATGCGTCGAATTGTTTCCGAGCATGCGTGTTTTTTTGCGCGTCGAAATTGCATACAGTTGATCGCATTTTCGGATAGGAACTTTTCCCGTCCGAAAATTAGAAAACATGACCTCAATCTTTTGCTGGCTGGAATTCTGGCAGCAAAAGACTGATGGAGCATACACAAGGTCGCATTTTCCGACCGAAAGCTCTCATCAGAGTTTTGCTGACGGCATTTCTGATCGTGTGTACGCGGCATTAGTGTCCGATTTGTCCGCCGCAATAAGTCGCTGATCACTGCCATTACTAGTAAAAAAGATTTTTTTAAAAATTCCTTTAAATCTATCCCATAGTTTGTAGACTCTATAATTTTTGCGCAAACCAATCAATATACGCTTATTGGGATTTTTTTTTACCAAAAATATGTAGCAGAATACATATTTGCCTAAATTGATGAAGAAATTCGATTTTTTAAATTTTTTTTATTGGATATGTTTTATAGCAGAAAGAAAAAAATATTGTTTTTTTTTTTTAATTGTCGTTTTTTTTTTTTTTTTTTTTTATTGCGCAACAAATAAAAAACACAGAGGTGATCAAATAACACCAAAAGAAAGCTCTATTTGTGGGGGAAAAAAAGGACATCAGTTTTATTTGGGTGCAGTGTCGCAGTACCGCGTAATTGTCAGTTAAAAAAACACAGTGCCGTATCGCAAAAAATGGCCTGGTCACGAAGGGGGGTAAATCTTTCGGGGGTGAAGTGGTCTATCCTTAGAAGACACCAACTGGAGGAGCCCAGTAGTGGTCCAGACGGTGATGAAGCAGAAACTAATATGGATTATGAGTAACGAAAAGATGGTTAGAATTTTGCGAGATACTTCTTTGTGGTTCAAGAGAGTTTGGAAACCTTGGATATGATATTTTCAATCTACTTAATTACGGACGAATGGCGGCTGGGGAGAACATTCGGATTGGGTTGTAGCTTCTTCTCTCCCTTCTTTTCCTTTCTCTCTTTCCTTCTTTTTCCTCTTTACTGATGATGTCTTCTTTGACCTTCCAATGGATAAAAGCCATCTTCTGTAAGGGCATCATCACAGAAGATGGCTTTGATCCATTGGAAGGTCAAAGAAGACATCAAAAATAAAGACAATGTAATGTTGATTGGTTGTGCCTTGGCAGATATATTACATTACACGTTTGGGACTTGTCCCTACCTGATTGAGAATGCCTGTACTTTACACCTATCCTAACCACTTGCTTACTGGGCACTTAAACCCCCCTCCTGCCCAGACCAATTTTCAGATTTCAGCGCTGACGCACTTTTTAATAACAATTGCGCGGTCATACAACACTGTACCCAAATGAAATTTTACTCATTTTTTTCACACAAATGGAGCTTTCTTTTGGTGGTATTTAATCACAGCTGGGATTTTTATTTTTTGCTAAACAAACAAAAAAGATGGAAAATTTTGAAAAAAAAAATCATGTTTCATGGTTTGTTAGAAAATTTTGCAAACAGGATATTTTTCTCCTTCATTGATATGCGCTGATGAGGCGGCACTGGTGGACACTGATAGGCTGCACTGATGGGCACTGATAGGCACAGATAAGGCGGCACTGATGGGGACAGATAAGGCGGTACTGGTGGGCACTGATGGGTGGCACTGATGGGCACTGATAGGTACCACTGATGGATGGCACTGATGGGCACTGATAGATGGCACTGATGGGCGGCACTGATGGGCACTGATAGGTGGCACTGATGTGCAGCACTGTTGATGAGGCACTGATTGTGGGAACTGATAGGTGGCACTGTGGAAACTGATAGGTGGCACTGTGGGCACTGATAGGTGGCACTGTGGGCACTGATGGGTGGCGCTGGTGGGCACTGGTAGGCAGCTGCTAGGTGGCACTGGCAGGTGGCACAGGTGGGCACTGAGGAGCTGGTGGCAGCTCTCCGTGATCGGGACTGATGTCCCTCTCACGGCCGCCGGTGATTGGCTTTTTTTTTTCTCCTCACGCTGTCAGCCAGCTCTGTTTACATCATGTGATCAGTTGTCATTGGCTGACAGCTGATTACGTGGTAAGGGGTCGGGATCGACCCCTTACTCCGATCTGTGATCAGCCGAGTCTCATAGACTCGCTGATCACAGACCGCTAACGGCACGGGAAGACATCAATAGACACCCTCCCGGCAAGGCAGGTCCACGCTGTAGCCGCCACTCGGTAATTATGGTAAGTATTTGATATAATCTTTTGGTTTCACATTGTTTTAGGGAAATTTACATTTTCAGTTTCGCTCATCCATGGTCAAAAATTAATCAAGTGGGATTTCTTGGAATGTATGCAGTCCAGTGGGATGATTTATAATTTATAGGAAAGTGCGAGTGTTTCTGAAATATGTAAAGTGTGGGGGTATCAGTAAACTATGGAAGGCCAAATATATATCTAAACCAGTGGTCGCCAACCTTTTGGACCTCATGGACCACTAAACTCACACTTTTGAAATACGCGGACTACTAACATGAATTTGACATGCCTTATACACCCAATGCCCCTCTCCCCCTGGATCACACTACTGCCTTATACACACAATGGCCTAGCTATCTGCCCTCCCCCCCCGATCACGCTGCTGCCTTATACACAATGTTGCTGCTCTTTGTCCTCCTCCCCATGGATAACACTGCTGCTTTATACACACAATGCTCCCGCTTCCCCCTCCCCCCCCGATCACACTTCTGTCTTTTACATGCAATGCTCTGGCTCTCAGCCCCCTTCCCCTGGATAACACTGCTGCTTTATACACACATTGTTCTGGCTCTCTGCCCCCTTCCCCTGGATCACACTGCTGCCTTATACACACAATGCTCCGGCTCTCTGCCCTCCACCTCCTGGATCACACTTCTGCCTTTTACATGCAATGCTCCCACTCCCCCCCCCCCCCCCCCCGATCACACTGCTGCCTTTTACATGCAATGCTCCCACTCCCCCCCCCCCGATCACACTGCTGCCTTTTACATGCAATGCTCTGGCTCTCTGCCCGCCTCCCCCTGGATCACACTGCTGCCTTATACACAGAATGCTCCAGCTCTCTGCCCCCCCCCCCCTCCCGGGAACACACTGCAGCCTTACACACACAATGCTCCGGCTCTCTGCCCCCCTCCCCCTGGATCACACTGCTGCCTTATACACACAATGCTCTGGCTCTCTGCCCCTTCCCCCTGAATCACACTGCTGATTTATACAATGATCTGGCTCTCTGCCCCCCCCCCAGATCACACTGAAGCCTTATACACACAATGCTCCGGCTCTCTGCCCCCCTTCCCCTGAATCACACTGCTGCCTTATACACACAATGCTTCAGTACTCTGTTCCTTCCTCCCCCTTGTAATCTGTATCACACTGCTGCCTTACACAGACTCATCATTGGATCCCACCTCCCTATCCAGCCATGTGCTCAAGCTCTGTGCGCCCTCCCACAGTCTGTGATCAGTGCTGCCATTGGAAGCCTACTCCTTTGTCACCTCCCACTCTCTGCACTACTCCCGATGCCTCCCTCTGAGTTCACAGGAGCCGGAATTTCAGAGGAGGCATTGAGTATCAATGCATGCTGACAGTATTGACTATGCATTGAGGATACAACTGGAAACAACATTGGGTGGTATAAATCCCCACAATGTTAATTTGCAGCAGAACCCCTGGGGATTGGGGACCACCAAAATTTTCTCATGGACCATTGCTTGGCGACCGCTGATCTAAACTATGTGGAAGGAGTATGCTTTTACATAGTTACATAGTCAGGTTGAAAAAAGACACAAGTCCAGCTAGTTCAACCAAAAAATAATAATAATAATAATACAATGCCATATACACAATCCTTTAACCACAGTTGATCCAGAGGAAGGCAAAAAAAAAAAAAAAAAAAACAGCAAAGCATGCTCCAATTTGCTACAGCAGGGGAAAATATTCCTTCCTGATCCCCCGAAAGGCAATCAGATATTCCCTGGATAAACTTTACCTATAAATGTTAGTACCCAGTTATATTATGTACATTTAGGAAAGAATCCAGGTCTTTTTTAAAGCAATCTACAGAGCTGGCCAAAACCACTTTTGGAGGGAGTCTGTTCCACATTTTCACAGATCTTACTGTGAAGAAACCTTTCCATATTTGGAGATTAAATCTTTTTTCCTCTAGATGTAAAGAGATGTAGATGTAAACAGTGCCCCCTTGTCCTCTGTGATGACCTTTAAGTGAATAAATCAACACCAAGATCACTATGTGGACCCCTTATATCTTTGAACATGTTGATCATATCCCCCCTTAATCTCCTCTTCTCAAGAGAGAATAAATTCAGTTCCTCTCATTTTTCCTCGTAGCTGATCTCCTCCATGCCTCTTATCAGTTTGGTTGCTTTTCTCTGCACTTTCTCCAGTTCCCCCGATATCCTTTTTTGAGAACTGGTGCCCAAAACTGAACTGCATATTCCAGATGAGGTCTTACTAATGATTTGTACAGGGGGGCAAAATGATATATCTCTCTCTGGAGTCCATTCCTCTCCTAATACAAGAAAGGACTTTGCTCGCTTTGGAAACCGCAGCTTGGCATTGCATGTTATTATTGAGCTTATAATCTACCAAAACCTCTCCCCCCAGATCCTTCTCCACTATGGATTCCCCCAGTTGTACTCCCCCCTAGTATGTATGATGCATATTCCTAGCAACCAAGTGCATAACTTTACATTTATCAAGATTAAACCTCATTTGCCACGTAGACACCCAATTAGACAGAGCACTGAGGTCGGCTTGTAAATTGGAGACATCCTGTAAGGACGTTATTCCACTGCATAGCTTGGTGTTATCTGCAAAGACAGAAATGTTACTTTTAATCCCAGACCCAATATCATTTTTAAAGATATTAAAAAGTAAGGGTCCCAGCACGGAACTTTGGGGTACACCACTGATAACCTCAGACCATTCAGAGTAAGAATCATTACCCACTACTCTCTTAATTCTGTCTTTTAGCCAGTTTTCTATCCATTTACAAACTGATCTTTCCAAACCTGTAGACTTTACCTTACACATGAGCCGCATGTGGGGAACTGTGTCAAACGCTTTTGCAAAATCCAAGTATACCACGTCCACAGCCACCCCTCTGTCCAAGTATACCACGTCCACATCCACCCCTCTGTCCAAGGTTTTACTTACCTCCTCATAAAAAGAAATCAGCTTTGGTTTTTTTTTGTTTTTTTTATTATTTCTTTATCAATATTTTCTGTATCAAAACATAGTACAAATATCGAAATGTCTTCTCGTCTCCACATTACATAATACCAACAATGAAAACCCTTCATAGTGATTTCCCAATACCCCCCCCCCATTCCCCTCCTCCTACCCCAACACCCTACCCATCTCAAATCTCATTCCTG
Organism: Aquarana catesbeiana; assembly: GCF_042186555.1. Lineage (NCBI taxonomy): Eukaryota > Metazoa > Chordata > Amphibia > Anura > Ranidae > Aquarana > Aquarana catesbeiana. The sequence continues at coordinate 14,757,063 of NC_133328.1, read as the reverse complement.
ATCCCTCTTACGCTTCCTCAGTCTGCTCTCTCCACCTGTCTAACTACCTAATTCCTGTTCTGTTTTAAACTTTATACTTATTACTTTATACATTATACTCCCATTACTTCAGCAAATCTCATTGAGTACTTGTATTCTGACCATTTCTTCCATTCCTCTTCAAACTCCGCTAGGCCCTCCTCATCACTGAACCTAAGATACTCTAAGTCTTGCATATCAGTTATTTTATTACACCATTCCTTCAGTGTTGGCCTTTCCAAATCTTGCCAATGTCTAGGTTTTAGGCATTTAGCAGCATCTAGGAGCTGTGGGAGCAATGTTCTCTTATATTGCTTAGATGGCATTCTAATCCCGTGGAATAAGCACCCCCATGGGTCATCCAGGACCTCAATGTCAGTAATCTCAGTTATTAATTGCCTGATCTAATCCCAATATATTTTAATTTTGGGGCATAACCACCATATGTGGGCCATAGTCCCAATTTCTTTACACCCCCGCCAACAAAGCTGTGATGTTTCCCTTTGGCATTTATGTGCCTTGTCGGGGGTGATATACCATCTGGACAGGCACTTGTAGTTTAGCTCTATCATGTTGCTGTTTACTGACGTAGAGTGAACCCACTTCAACAGTTCTCGAATCTCTACCCCTTTCACCTGTGTTCCCAGTTCTTTTCCCCATTTCTCAATATATGGCGGTATCTCCGGTCCTTTAGAATCATGCAATATTTTATAGATCCTAGAGATCACCCTCTTCTTGTTTTTATCTACACACATCTTCTCCAGCGGGTGTAGGTTCTCTACTGATCTTTTAGGTTGGGGTAGAGTCTCGAGAAAATGTTTCAGTTGGGTCAAACAAAGCTAAATCAGCTTTGTTTGACAATTTCTGTCTTTCATGAATCCATGCAGTCTGTTGCTTAAAATATTTTTTTTCCAGCAAAAACTCATCTATGTGGTCTTTTATTAAACTCTCCAGTATCTTCACGACTATAGAAGTTAAACTAACAGGTCTATAGTTATAGTGGGGCAAAAAAGTATTTAGTCAGCCACCAATTGTGCACGTTCTCCCACTTAAAAAGATGAGAGAGGCCTGTAATTGTCATCATAGGTATACCTCATCTATGAGAGACAAAATGTGAAAACAAATCCAGACAATCACATTGTCTGATTTTTGAAAGAATTTATTTGCAAATTATGGAGGAAAATAAGTATTTGGTAACCTACAAACAAGCAAGATTTCTGGCTCTCACAGACCTATATCTTCTTCTTTAAAAGGCTCCTCTGTCCTCCACTCATTACCTGTATTAATGGCACCTGTTTGAACTTGTTATCAGTATAAAAGACACCTGTCCACAACCTCAAAACAGTCACACTCCAAAACTCCACTATGGTGAAGACCAAAGAGCTGTCGAAGGACACCAGAAACAAAATTGTAGACCTGCACCAGGCTGGGAAGACTGAATCAGCAATAGGCAAGCAGCTTGGCGTGAAGAAATCAACTGTGGGAGCAATAATTAGAAAATGGAAGACATACAAGACCACTGATAATCTCCCTCGATCTGGGGCTCCATGCAAGATCTCACCCTGTGGGGTCAAAATGATCACAAGAACGGTGAGCAAAAATCCCAGAACCACACGGGGGGGGGGCCTAGTGAATGACCTGCAGAGAGCTGGGACCAACATAACAAAGGCTACCATCAGTAACACACTACGCTGCCAGGGACTCAGATCCTGCAGTGCCAGACGTGTCCCCCTGCTTAATCCAGTACATGTCCGGGTCCATCTGAGGTTTGCTAGAGAGCATTTGGATGATCCAGAAGAGGATTGGGAGAATGTCATATGGTCAGATGAAACCAAAGTAGAACTGTTTGGTAGAAACACAACTCGTCCTGTTTGGAGGAGAGAGAATGCTGAGTTGCAACCAAAGAACACCATACCTACTGTGAAGCATGGAGGTGGAAACATCATGCTTTGGGGCTGTTTCTCTGCAAAGGGAACAGGACGACTGATCCGTGTACATGAAAGAATGAATGAGGCCATGTATCGTGAGATTTTGAGTGCAAACCTCCTCCCATCAGCAAGGGAATTGAAAATGAAACGTGGCTGGGTCTTTCAGCATGACAATGATCCCAAACACACCGCCCAGGCAACGAAGGAGTGGCTTCGCAAGAAGCATTTTAAGGTCCTGGAGTGGCCTAGCCAGTCTCCAGATCTCAACCCCATAGAAAATCTTTGGAGGGTGTTGAAAGTCCATGTTGCCCAGCGACAGCCCCAAAACATTCCTGCTCTAGAGGAGATCTGCATGGAGGAATGGGCCAACATACCAGCAGCAGTGTGTGACAACCTTGTGAAGACTTACAGAAAACGTTTGACTTCTGTCATTGCCAACAAAGGATATATAACAAAGTATTGAGATGAACTTTTGATATTGACCAAATACTTATTTTCCACCATGATTTGCAAATAAATTCTTTCAAAAATCAGACAATGTGATTGTCTGGATTTGTTTCTACATTTTGGCTGACTAAATACTTTTTTGCCCCACTGTACTTGGTAAAGACTTTGATCCCTTTTTACATATAGGCTCCACATTGGCCCTACGCCAATCCAGTGGTATCATTCCAGTCATTAATGAGTCCCTAAATACTAGAAACAATGGCCTTGAAATGACAGAGCTCAATTCTTTTAGGATCCCTGGGTGGATGCCATCTGGCCAAGGTGCTTTATCCACCTTTATTCTGTCTAAATATTTCTGGACCATATCACTTTTGAGCCATTGTGGATCATTTGGGGCTGTGTCAATACCATGTCCATTATGGACATGAGCTCCCCCATGCTCTTTTGTATATACAGAGCTGAAGAATGTATTTAATCAATGTGCCTTCTCTTTGTCCCCAGTCACCCACACTAGATTATTTTGTAAAGGGCCTACATGCTCAGACCTGACCTTTTTACTATTGATATATTTGAAGAACTTTTTGGGGTTTGTCCTACTAACTTTTGCAATCTGTCATTCGTTTTGAATTTTTGCATCCTTGATCTCCTTTTTACATATTCTGTTATATTCTTTGTAACATTTAAACGATGATAGTGTTCCTTCATTTTTATATTTTTTAAAAGCTCTTTTTTTTATTATTTATAGCCATTTTAACTTTTGATTGTGGGATATGGGGCTCACTTGTAAAATATGCCCATAGTTCCTTAATATGAAGGGTAGAGTGGTAATTCTGCAGTTTGTACAATAACAGAATTACTGGAAGTATTTTAAAATATTCTGGGCAATAACAGTACATCTGAAGTAAGAAGATGCTCAAAGTATCCAAGAAGACAAAAAAAAGGACACTATGGTTTTTCATTGAACACAACAGCCCGCACTTTAAAATTAATACATATTTAATTATCATTATAGAGTTAACACATCTAGATCTTTACAGGTAACACAACAGTTATTAACAGAGCGCCATGTCTAATGTGCTGTCATTAAAAACCAGAGTAAGACTTTGAGGTCACGACAACAGTAGCAAAGCGATAACAACACTGTCCCAACAAGTTATCTCTGAAAATATATACTCTCACTAATATATACATTTATTCATAAAATAAATAGTCATTAAAAAAAAAAATCAGCGAACTTAAGAAATACAAAAAAAAAAAAAAAAAAGTGATGACTTAATTTTTTTACATAGCTTTGGATTCTTAATATTACACCTTACACGTGCGTTTTGTAAGAGGGAGGAAGTGAGGATCAGAGTGAAAGGTATCAAAGTGAAAGGTATCTGATCAACAGGTATCTCATTGACATTGATAACAAAACAGAATCGATGGTCAGGTCATGATGGCCTTGATGACTTTATTTATATCATCTTCCATGTTTTTGCCTTTTTATACTTATTTCTGTATATTGCATATAATATACTATATGGCCAAAGGTTTGTTGGACATTCCATTTCAAAACCATAAAGAGTTGCCCTCTCTTGTGGTTTTACCAGCCTGCGCTCTCCTGGGAAGGCTTAAAGTGGTTGTAAACCCTTACATATACCCACTTGTCTCTTAACTGAGACAAGTACACACTATAGAGGGATATGCTTTGTTCATATTTCATATCTGAGGTCTACAACCACTTTGACTTAAAAAAAAAAAAATCTGTAGGAATTTGTGAAATTTCGGCCACAAAAAGCATTTGTGAGGTCAAGTACTGATGTTGGATTAAGAGATCTGGCTCACAATTGATGTTCTGACGAATTCCAAAGGAGATCATTGGGGTTGAGGTCAGGACCCATTAGGGTTGAGGTCAGGACCCTGTACAGGCCACTCAAGTACTTTTACAATAACCCATGTCTTTATGGACCTTCAATGTTTTGGAGGGGTGTCCACAAACTCTTGACCATATAGTATGCATACACACAGTGACCAGAAAAATCAGAAACCTGCCTTTACAGCAGATTTGGGCCCATCCTATCACTGTATCATAACATGACGATATATGTAACAGCAATCATCTGTTATCACATTTACTACCTATATTTATGGGAAGGCTTCACATTTTTGGAGCCTATTATTTTTTCTGAATTTTGTAGTAATTCTCATTCTTTTTTTGTTTTGGTATACTTCTCATATTGGTATCAGAGCTTTAATATCTGGGTCTATTGGACTATTCTCAAGGTTCTCTAAAGCCTCTTCTGTTTTCTAATATTGGGCATATCAGTAATCTAGTCATGATGGCATTTGGGGATTTGGAGGTATGTTTTCAGAGGTTCTCTGAGGCCTCTTCTGTTTTTTAATATTGGACATATCAGGGATCTAGTAATGTTGGCATTTGGAGGTATGTTTTCTAAGGGTTCTCTGTTCTCGTCTGTTTTCTAATATTGGGCATATCAGGGATCTAGTAATGATGGCATTTGGAGATTTGGAGATATGTTTTCTAAAGGTTCTCTGAAGCCTCTTCTGTTTTCTAATATAGGGCATATCAGGGATCTAGGATGATGGCATTTGGAGATTTGGAGGTATGTTTTCTGAGGGTTCTCTGAGGGCTTTTATGTTTTCTAATATTGGGCATACCAGGGATCTAGTGATGATGGCATTTGGAGGTACGTTTTAAGATTTTTCACGGTTTTTACCACTTTGTTACAGAGAGTTTGTTTTGGTGGGGTGTGGTACTTTTTGTTCTCCGATCTGCACACTCAGTGGTGCTGGTTTGAATTTTTTGAGGAAGTCATTTCTATATTTAATTTGTGTGGGCCAAAAATGTGACTAAAATGTGGCAAATCATGAATGCAACTGCTATTAAGGATTGGAATCACCGAACGTTATCAAGATCAGAGATTTATTTTGTAGGGTGAAGGAGCCAAGGGAGCATACCCCTTGGTGGATAGTTGTGTGCGATATCTGGTGGCTTGCACCGTAATGATATATGGCCACTCCACAGTACAAAATTTAAGTCCATGATCAATACAAATGTCTTGTCTATATATAGTAGAACTGAAAAGGAACACACAGACCTTTCCCATCTATGGTAACCCATCAAAGCATATAAAGAGGACCAAAGAAATTAGCACTTGGAACGCAATGTTTGAAAGTTGCAACTACAGTACTATAATCAGTGGAGGAACTACCAGGGTCCCAAAGTCAGGCCCTAGAGTTCCCCCACCGCAGACCCCAAAATTTCAGGAGGGGAGCCCACTGCAGGACCATAATAAAGGGTGCCATTACAGGGGTAAAGGGCCCCAGGATCAGTGGGAAGGACCCTAGGCCCGGAGAGAAGGGTCCTGGCTGGGAGTCAAAGGTGCCCTTCATGGGTTCTTGCACCATGGCCCGAAGGTTCTAGTTACGCCTCTGACTATAATGTTACATAGCACCTTTGGGATGAACTTATGGCTCAAGTAGTAGGGTCCCTACCACTATGAAGACATGGTTCTCAACAAGAGTTTCTGTTTTTCTGGTCTCTGAGGGTACATATAACTTTATCTACTGTCTCTAATTTTTTTCCTGTTCTCAGTTATTCAAACATTATCCTCAAGACATGAAATGACCTTCCCAATCAAGTCGTCTCTGTCTCTGGGCACAACAATTCTATGTACAGGTATTTTTAAGACTTCCGTGGTTCTTGGTCCCTATGTGGCCCATCACCTCTCACTCCCTGTTTTGTAATAAGATTAAGACTGCAAAAATTATCAGAAGAATTATTAGTACAAAACTTCACATCTTTTTTCTTTAAAAAAAAAAAAACGAAAAAAAACTAGCATCTCAACAATTTCTTTCATAGAAAGAAAACATTTATAGTTGTATAGTTCTACTGGTGGATAGCAGCATTTTGAAGGAAGAAGAATTGATTTTTGATTAGTGCTTTCTGCATTCCAGCCAAATGTTCGACTAGGGATTTTTTAATTCCCTTGAGTTACGGCCAAGGCAACAAAGTATCTCTCCTTGAGCTGTTGAACTTTTTGTCTTTGCAAAAAGATAAAATTTGGGTAAAATTTTAAAGCAGGACGAACTGGCTTATTCAAATGATTCACAAGTAAGGAAAGATGAAACTGTTAACTATACCTATGCAGAAAGCAACAGTAAGTAGCCAGAGACTGTCAAGTAGAGCACAATAAGTAGTTGGGCACAAACACAAAAAAATACATAGCATACAGTATATATTAAGATGATTTTCAGTAGTCAAGACACATGTTTTTTAAATAATGGCTTATTCTGGTTTAAACCTTTGTTCCAGTTTTATGAAAGTTGGGCAAAAATGTTAAGTGCACTGTCCCCGTATAAGACTGCTATGTTGTCTTTCTCAGAAAACATTCCCATTGTTGGCTAGTCCCACTCATACCCCAACCTGTCGCACCATATTTAGCTATGACCGTTTATGTTAACCAGGCTACGTACACTATATTGTCAAAAGTATTGGGACACCTGCCTTTACACGCACATGAAGTTTAATGGCATCCCAGTCTTTGTAGGGTCCAATATTGAGTAGGCCCACGCTTTGCAGCTATAACAGCTTCAACTCTTCTGGGAAGGCCGTCCACAAGGTTTAGGAGTGTGTCTATGGGAATGTTTGACCATTCTTCTAGAAGCGCATTTGTGAGGTCAGGCACTGATGTTGGACATGAAGGCCTGGCTCGCAGTCTCCGCTGGAATTCATCCCAAAGTTGTTTTATCTGATAGAGGTCAAGGACTCTATGCAGGCCAGTCAAGTTCCTCCATTCCAAACTCGCTCATCCATGTCTTTATGGACCTTGCTTTGTGTCATGTTGGAACAGGAAGGGGCCATCCCCAAACTGTTCCCACAAAGTTGGGAGCATGAAACTGTCCAAAATGTCTTGGTATGCTGACCCCTTAAGAGTTCCCTTCACTGGAACTAAGGGGCCAAGAACAATCACCGAAAAACAACCCCACACCATAATCCCCCCTCCACCAAATGATTTGGACCAGCGCACAAAGCAAGGTCCATAAAGACATAGAGTGGTGGAGGAATTTGACTGGCCTGCACAGAGTCCTAACCCAAACCCAATAGAACACCTTTGGAATGAACTAGAGCGGAGACTGCGAGCCAGGCCTTCTCGTTCAACATCAGTGCCTGACCTCACAAATGCGATTCGGGAAGAATGGTCAAACATTCCCATAGACACACTCCTAAACCTTGTAGAAGGCTTCCCAGAAGAGTTAAAGCTGTTATAGCTCAATATTGGAAGGGTGGGCCAACTCAATATTGAACCCGATGGACTAAGACTGGGATGCTTTTAAAGTTCACGTGCGTGTAAAGGCAGGCGTCCCAATACTTTTGACAATATAGTGTACTTGAAGAATGAAACTTAGTATGGTGCTAAAAAAAAATATGAGGAACTGGTGGTCCGTTTGCGTAAAATTTTTGCCATATTAAGTCATGACATGACTATATTTTGTTACAGACGTGTTAAAATGACTGGCTAATTCTCTACCAACCATACAAGAAAGACATGGAAGTTTTTCGTCAATTCGAAAAAAAATTGACTTGGAATGTTGTATCAATTGGTTACTTTTGAGAGGTGACACAATATTAAACAATTTCAGACATCAGCAGTGGAACCTTAACAGCGAACATGAATAGTTGGTCTTTTTTTTTTTTTGCAGAATCACATTTGACTACAAAAATTGGCCATCAAACCAATAATACGGAAACAGCGGGGTGCTTCAAGAAATTTCCGACTAAGTAGTAGGCTACTTTCAAGGAGAATCTTGGGGGTTTCCAAGATGCTGTTAGACTTTTACTAGTCAAGCAGTCTCAAGTTTTTTTTTTTTTGTTTTTTTTTGTAATATCGAAAAGGACTCACTGAGCCAAGCCTGGAAAAACAGACTTAAGTTTGTGTTTTTTTGGAAGAAAGTCTTGCCACGAAAATGGCTGCTTATTTGCATGTATGGACATCATACACCCTTACGCACTCTTGGCAGCTGACGTAGCAGCACCAGTGGAAGATGCAGTGACATTTTTCTTTCCTTTTCTCAGTCCTCGTGTTGTGCCCTCGTCCACAGCACAACAGGTCACACCCGTCAATTCCGTGAGAGCTCACGTTGCATATCCTATCTCGAGTTCCAAACGATCCAGTCTCTGGGTTGGGTTCGCAAAAGTTGGGCGAACTCTCATAGTAGATGAGGTCCCTCTCTGTAGGCGGCTTGAAGAAAGTGTATTTTGGTCTCAGAGTTTCCACCCAACCGCGAGACTCTCTGTGCTTCTCCACCACCATTTCGGAAGCACTGTCGTACTTGTCCTTTAGATAGTCGCCGATCATTCTAAAGTCTGGCTGCGACCACCAGCACGTCTTCACCTCGCAACTTCCAGAGAGTCCGTGACACTTACATTTCAGGTGTCTGTGGTCCATGATAGACTATGGAAAACAGAAAAGAACAAACTGATGTATAACCTTGAGCTTTGCCAGTTAAAAAAGCATCAACAACATTTGGTTACAGTATATCGAAAGCCAAAACTTTTTAATGATCTTATTAATAGGAATGGGGGCCCATTGTTGGTATCACTGGAGGGAATAGTGCCCCATCATTGGTGTCAGTAGGAGGAATAGTATTCCATTATTGGTGTCAATGGAAGGAATAGTGCCCCATCGTTGGTGTCAATGGAAGGAATAATGCCCCATCATTGGTGTGAGTAGGATCTTCCATCATACTTGATTTGATTGTAGCCGTATTAGTGCAATTGTGACAGAGAAAATTGAGTACTGTCCGTGATACTTTTTTTATTTGCACTAACATACAATTTTTCAGGACAAGCTTTCGGGGTATGTCCCCTTCTTCAAGGTCCAAGCAGTACTGATTCACACATTTTTAAGCAGAATATTAAAGAAGAAGAAAAAAAAAAAAAAAAAAAAAAGAGAAAACCAAACACATACAAATCAATGGTAATAAAGATAGCAGCAGAGTTAGTGAGATAAGACAGAGGGAGAGCTAGGGGGGAATGCAGGGGGGGATACTAATCACAGAGCGGTCATAAAACTTTAGCATAATGTGTAAGGAAACCAATATCTAAATTCAGGCCATTATTCTTCATGTCAAAAAGAATTATCATTCTTAGTTTTTCTCTTTTTTTTTTTCTTCTTCTTTAACATTCTGCTTAAAAATTTGTGAATCAGTACTGCTTGGACCTTGAAGAGGGGGACATACCCCGAAAGCTTGTCCTGAAAAATTGTATGTTAGTGCAAATAAAAAAAGTATCACGGACAGTACTCAATTTTTTCTGTGTGAGTAGGAGAAATAGTACCCCATTATTGGTGTCAATGAAAGGAATAGTGCCTCATCATTGGTGTCAATGGAAGGAATAGTGCCCCATCATTGGTGTCAGTGAGAGGAATAGTACCCCATTATTGGTGTCAATGGAAGGAATAGTGCCCCATCATTGGCATCAATGGAAGGAATAGAGCCCCATCATTGGCATCAATGGAAGGAATAGTGCCCCATCATTGGCATCAATGGAAGGAATAGTGCCCCATCATTGGTGTCAGTGGGAAGAATAGTGCCCCATCATTGGTGTAAGTGGGGGGAATAATTCCCCATCATAGGTATTAGTGGGAGGAATAGTGCCCCATCATTGGTGTCAGTGGGAGGAATTATACCCCATAATTGGTGTCAGTGGGGGGGATAGTACCCCAACATTTTTGTCAGTGGGAGGAATAGTGCCCCATCATTGGTGTCAGTGGGAGGAATAGTGCCCCATCATTGGCATCAGTAGGAGGAATAGTGCCCCATCATTGGTGTCAGTGGGGGGGGGGGGAATAGTACCCCATCATTTGTGTCAGTGAGAGGAATAGTGCCCTATCATTGGTGTCAGTGGGAGGAATAGCACCCTATCATTGGTGTCAGTGGGGGGGAATAGTATCCCATCATTGGTGTCAGTGGGGTACTTTACTTTAAGTTTTGAATAGACTGGAGAGGGATTAGAATGTCTGTCAGGTTTTTATTGATGTCTATGCCCCCTATTTGTTCTATGTACCTTTATCATTGAACGTGAAAGTGAAAGAATAACCTGAATTTTGGATTGTCCCCAGAAAAGAAATAAAGGTGAAATCTTCCAATGGGGACGCTAGACCTAGTCATAACCAGGGATTCCCCACTTTGATGGGATTTCCTCTCACTTCCTGTTTTGGCTATGAGACAGGAAGTGAATGGAAATCTCCCCAATGAGACACAGATGGCAAACCCCCCTCCCCCTAAAACGGTTTATAACCCTCCCGCTTGTCCCCACCCAGTGTCACTGCTGCTGCCCAGGGCAGAGTGGCTGTGGCCGGGAGGCAGAGTGGGCCCAGTGAGAAAATCAACCGTTTATCACCCCCTCGCCATGCAGTGACCGAGGAAGAGTAATGCACCCAGTTTTCTCCTTTCTCACTCTTGGCTGTGCTGTGAGCTGGATATTAACTCACCCCTGCCCCCCCCCTTCCTTCTGGTGGCAGTGAAAAACCAATCAGGGAGCAGGAGAGCTTCTAACCAATCATAGGCGGGGAGAGGACTTGCTATGCAGGCATTGAGGAATCTGGGAAATGCAGTCCTTAACACAACACTGCCTAATACAAGTCATTGGGTATTGGACTTCTCTTCCCACAATCCCCTGTATATAGAGGAAGAGGGACCAGAACTTTTCCTAGGCAAAATCTGCAATGATTGGGGGACCAGCGCTGGGAAGGGAACAGGGGTCTGTGCACTGTGTGAGTCGAGAGACTGAGCCTGAGAGACTGAAATATAAGGGGTCATTGTGAATTTGGGCTAGAGCTGGGAGACCTGTTTTTCCTTTTGGGTTCACAGCCAGGGAGGACCTGATCTCCAGGAGCCGATCACAAGGACTGAGACTGCTGGGGCGATTGACCGCCAAGCATGTGGAACCAGACCTGTTGCATGCTCAGATCGGTGAGAGGAGCTACAGATTTTAACTCCCTTCCCACCCACAGTTACTGCTTACTGAGACTGCCCCTATTAACCAGCCCATCGGCCATTCCTTATGTAGGTCTTCAAGAGACAGTTACATGTGCACCACCAACAAAAGGGCCCCAACGAAAGCCAGCCAACACTGATATTTAGGCACCAGATACTTCACAGTCACCTCCGGGGTATACCCCTTTTGCCAGTAAAGCACACACCCACCCACTATTGGGGCTGTATGCATAGAGTGCACTCAAGGAAACTTTTTGGGAAGTTATTACTGAAAGTTAAGTTGCTTGTGGTCTATTTCTGGTGCGCTAGTATAGAGTGATAGAATATTAATGCTTCAGCTACACAGGTTTGAATAACCAGGTGTGTTGGTGGGGACCGAGTGGGTTAAAGAGTTGTAGCAACAAACAGGGGGTCCATCATACTAATCGGCTCTTGCGGTGGTAGGGCTACACCTTCATGATTGAAAGAACTGAAATCGAATAAATCCAATAAGTGAAAGGGACAGGCCAGGGACAGTCAGACTAACTTCTTTCCTGCACAGGTGCTTTTTTTTTCTCTAGTGCAGGGGTCTCTAAACTTTCTAAGCAAAGGGCCAGTTTACTGTCGCTCAGGCTTTAGGGGGGCCGAACTTTGCCCAGTGAGAGTAGAAAATTCCCCGGCATCAGTGCCCCATCATTGGTTTTAATTAGAAAAATAGTGACCCATTGTTGATATCAATGAGGAGAATACTACTCCATTGATGGTGTCAGTAGCAGTAGGGGGAATGGTGCCCCATCATTGGTGTCAGTTGGTCGAATATTGCCCCAAGGGCCATATAAAGTCAAGCAAAGGGCCACATCTGGCCCCTGGGCCGCAGTTTGGAGACCACTGTTCTAGTGTATTGAGATGAGGGCCCACCTAATATAGGTGGACCCGGCAATTTTAGTGCAGGGTCTACTTTAAGGACAACAACAATATATTAATTATATTATTATATTATGTGTTAATATAATTTATATTTTATATATGTGTTATATATAATTTATATATGTGTTATATACTTTATATTATTATTATTTCATTATTATAATTATATTATACATTATAATACAATATAACAAGGCCGAGGACTAAGTCATTTACCGTTCTTCCGGCCTCATTGTTGTGCCTGTTCATGGCGGATCTGGCGTCCGGTCTGTTCTCGCGGGCGTCGGCGAACTCCCGAGACACCATGCTGCCGAAATCCATGTCTTCGCTGCAGCCCCCCCACTTCCAGCCTTCCCCTGGGGGGCCCTTGTGATGGTTGTCGCAGCCGCAGATGGTGGCCGAGCCCTCCGCGCAGGCCCGGGTTACGGCGAACGCCACTCCGGCCGAGGCGATGGCGTGAACGAAGGCCGACTCCCTGGTGGCTGCGGAGATACAAAATGATATGGGTTAGATTCTTGGGCAACCATTTCTGTGAAAGTTACATGCTTATGGGTGCGCCCGGTCTGGAACTGTGAAACCTCCGCTAATGACTGTGTTCGGTATCATTATTAGATTACATAATCGTCGCTCTCATTACCATACCTTAAAACATCACAATCTAGACATTTGCATCATCTGTCCTGATGACTGATTGTATATCACTTAAAGTTCCACCCACTTTTACAACTCTTCAGCATCCCTCACTAAACTGTGCACTGTAAACGAATTGAATATTTTTTTTCTCAGCACTTACTGTATATCTGCTGTATTCATTTTTCACTTCCTCCTCCCTGGCCACGGCCCATTGCATCATTTCCTGTTTGCAATGCCTTCTGGGAAGGGGCGGCAACTTCCTCTGACACTGCCGTTGCTATGGAAACCTGACCTGAAACCTTTTACACTGCTTGTGCTGCACTGAGCATGTGCGAGATCTGCAAGGATGAGATCCAGGAAGAAATACAGTCTGGCTTCAGATGCCCACACTTAAGATGGCCACGGCCTGCTGTAAGTTTATAAAATAAGAAACTACTGCTATAAACTAACAAAACAGACCTTAGTTTACAGACTAACTTTACTAGAATACATTAAGCTTGTGTATTATAGGGGTATTTTTATTTAAAAAGTATAATTTCGGCCGGAACACCACATTAAAGTGTATTTAGTATCAGATATAGTTTTTACTTCTAGAGAATGCCTGACAATCTGCTTTTCTTTCCAGAAGAATGGAGCCATCTTTGATCAGGCATCATCCAAGGCCACCATCTACTTCCTGGACAGAAGTGAAACAGTCATATAAATCTTGGTGCCTGTGCAGTTCTTGGCTGTGTTCTCCTGACTTGTTACAAAGTTACAATCATAGGTGTGCGCAGCTTATTGCATTAGGGTGTCCACCCCCAAAGCTCAGACACATATGCGTGCATGTATGTATACAGTTGAAGGGTGGGGTTGCCATTGAGACCCCTGCAACCCCTGAAGCTGCACTATTGGTGCAAGCAGGGCTGTGTTTTGGCCTAGGCCAACAAGGCCTAGGCCTAGGGCGGCACTTTGCGGGGGGCGGCAAAATAGGCCGCCCCCCCCCCCGCATGAGAGAAAGCCCCCCCCACCCGTCTGACTGATTCCCGGCTCCCGCTGCCGCCTCCCGCACACTTGCAGCCCACGGCGGCCGGCTTTCTGTAGGGGCGCCGCTGTGTATGGGCGTGCTTGGCAGAGGGTGGGGGCGTGTATCTCACGCCCCCTACTCTCTGACAAGCACGCCCATACACAGCGGCGCCGCTACAGAAAGCCGGCCGCCGTGGGCTGCAAGTGTGCGGGAGGCGGCAGCGGGAGCCGGGAATCAGTCAGACGGGTGGGGGGGCTTTCTCTCATGCGGGGGGGGCGGCGTGTGTCACTCGCGCCCCCCATAAGCAACAGGTGACAGGTGGAGCCTTAGGCTCCAACCTACCCTCCCCTGCACTGCTTTCCTGCAGTGAATCGTCTCCTCGGCCCTGGGGCTGTGACGTCAGGAGGAGAGAGAGGAGCACAAGGGAAACCCCCAGGACAGCAGGTACAATGATTTAATAAAGTATATCAGTATTATGGGCACTGGCAGCATTTGATGGGCACTGACAGAATTTGATGGGCACAGTGGCTGCGTTTGATGGGCACAGTGGCCGCGTTTGATGGGCACAGTGGCTGCGTTTGATGGGCACAGTGGCTGCGTTTGAGGGCACAGTGGCTGCGTTTGATGGGCACAGTGGCTGCGTTTGATGGCACAGTGGCTGCGTTTGAGGGCACAGTGGCTGCGTTTGATGGGGCACAGTGGCTGCAATTGATGGGCACAGTGGCTGCGTTTGATGGGCACAGTGGCTGCAATTGATGGGCACAGTGGCAGCATTTGATGGGCACAGTGGCAACATTTGATGGGCACAGTGGCAGCGTTTGATGGGCACAGTGGCTGCGTTTGAGGGCACAGTGAGACACCCCCCCCCGTGATAGCATTAAAACTCAGCAGCTAAAAATACTGTAGTGTCTCCCGGAAGTGGGGAAGGGTACCTGTCAGAAACAGGTACCCATTCCCCCCTGAAAGGTGCCAAATGAGCCTAAAGAGGAAGGGGTGTTGTTTACAGATGATAGGGTGGGTCTTAAACAGGAAGGGGTGTGGCCTCGGCAGGATGGGGTGGGTCGTATTTAAATTAGGGGGGTGCATGCATTTAGTCAGGCCTAGGGCAGCACAAAACCTAAATACACCACTGGGTGCAAGGGGTAACCCTACCCTCCCAGGCACATCTGGCACACCTTGTGCGCACACCTATGGTTACAATGTTGCAGTCCAATCCAGGGATTTTTTTTCTTATTGAATAGGTGCAGGAACGCCTCCCTTCTGAGTCACCCCTTGACTCCGCCCACTACCCACCTCCGAGCACCATTCCTTGGTTCCACCCCTTACCCACCTTTCCAGTATTGCCCCTTTTTAGAGAATACAGAAGCAAGTATAATTTTGTGGTGCAAAGTATTTTGTATGGAATTTGTTAATGATAACAAAGAAAGTACAGTTGAGCAAAAAGTTCAAGCCGAGCAAAAGTTTGGCCCAAACATTGCCTGTTCACCCTTTTGGCAAACACTCGAGTTTGAGGGGAGCGCTCAGCAGGATATTCGCCTGCCAGTCACCCCGAAATGCACTGCCAGCTGCATAGTGCATAGATGGTTGTTAAGGACCGTGCCGGGAAGCCAGCCGCTGCATCCTTAACAACGGATGAGTCATCAGCCGTCAATGGGCTTCCCCGCTGTCAGCTGAATTTTAAAAAATGAAAAAAAAAACCAGCGTGGTGGTCCCCCCCCCATCCATTCCAGGCCCATGCATAAAAAGATAAAAAACACGTGTGGGCCCCCCCCCAAGTCCATAACAGCCCCCTATCTGATCATGCAGCCCGGCAGGTCAGGAAAGGGGGAGGACGAGCGAGGAGTCCCCCCCCTAAATCATACCAGGCCAAATGCCCTCAACATGGGGGGGTGCTTTGGGGCAGGGGGGTTCTGCCTGCTCAGCCGTTTGACAGTTCTTAAATAGGTAAGGGGTAGAGCCACCTGGTGACATCAACTGGTGGCACCGCCCCCTTGTAACATCACGCATGCACTTTGGATTTTTCCAGTTTGGGTCCCATAGACTCTTTAATAGGGTTTGCGGTTCGTGTCCAAAATTTTGCAATGTTTAAGAGTTCAGGCGCGAACCGAACCAAACCGAACCAGGGGGTGCTCGGCCCAACTCTGCAAGAAAGGTAAAAATAGATCTAGCAACAATGGACCCCCCCAACGACAATAGATCCCCCACCAGCAGCAATAGACCTCCCCAGCAACAATAGAAACCCCCTGCAAAAATAGATCCCCTCCCACAACAATGGACTCCCCACAGCCATTATCAATAGACCCTCCAGCAGCCAGCAACATTAGACCCCCTCCCCCAACAGTAGATCCCTCCCAGCAACGATTGACCCCCTGCAACATAAGACCCACCCCAGCAACAATAGATCCCCCACCAGCAGCAACAATAGACCTCCCCAGCAACAATAGACCCCCCCCATAAAAAAAAATAGATCCCCTCCAGCAACAATAGATTCCCCAGCAGCCAGCGTCACTAGACCCTTCAGCAATAAAGACCCCTCCCCTCAACAGTAAATCCCTCCCAGAAGCAACTGAAAAAAAACCCTTGTCTGATCACTGGGGGAGGGGAGACTGAGGAAATGCTTCCTTCTGCCTGCAGCAGACTGATCACATCATCTCAGCCTAGGCAAAGTCTCTGTAGCTCAAGGATGGGTTTTTTTTTTTAGATAAAATGTGGAGCTTTTGGGAAAACTTGCTGCATATTGTGACGTGTCAAGAATGTATTCAAGTCAACGAAAGGTCCACTTTAAGGCTCCATTCTCACCTAAATGTAGCCGAAACGCGTGTTTCCACTTGTGTTCTTTTTAGGCGTTTCTCACGGGTTAACGTGCGCCGCACCTGAGACAGCCTATTCACTTGTATGGTCTGCCCTATGCAAAGTAGCTCTAGAACCTTTTCAGTCGCAGAGCATTGGGTGGTTTTTGGTTTTGCGCTTGGGGAGCCATTAACAATTTATTCCATCGTAAGCGCAACCAGTGAATGCAGCACGTTTCCGAAAAAGCGCGGCAAAATTGTACAGGTGTGAAGGCAGCCTAAAGCTGAACTCCAGGATTTATATTTTTTTGTATCTGTAGATTGACCCAGCTTGACTTGATGCCACAAGTTTCCGGGGTCTGTGTGAGTGGCCTCAGCTCTAACCACGGGGGGGTCACCTGCTTGGCACAGAACACCTTAATATTTTCCAATAAATGTATGGCACTCTTTGATTGGATGAGGCAGAGTTTTTTTGTGACATCACTGCCCCTCCTCTTTACCCCCATCCAATCAGAGAACCACTTGCAGCCTCTTTCAGCCACTTTCCTGTCTGCATGCACTTGCTCCAACATCAGCGGCACATTTTTGTTCTGGAGCGGTTTCCTGATTCATGACAACGATGGACCATGTCAAATGTCAATGCGTGTTGACACAGCCGCTTGTTGTCTTAACCTCTTCAGCACTGGAAGATTTTACCCCCTTCCTGACCAGAGCACTTTTTGCGATTCGGCACTGCGTCAGTTTAACTGACAATTGCGCGGTCGTGGGACGTTGTACCTAAACAAAATTGGCGTCCTTTTTTTCCCCACAAATAGAGCTTTCTTTTGGTGGTATTTGATCACCTCTGCGGTTTTTATTTTTTGCCCTATAAACAAAAAAAGAGCGTCAATTTTGAAAAAAAGCATTATTTTTTACTTTTTGCTATAATAAATATCCCCAAAAATATATAAAAAAACAATTTTTCCTCAGTTTAGGCCGATATGTATTCTTCTACATATTTTTGGTAAAAAAAAAATCACAATAAGCGTATATTTATTGATTTTCGCAAAAGTTATAGCGTCTACAAAATAGGGGATAGATTTATGCCATTTTTATTATTATTTTTTTTTTATTAGTAATGGCGGCGATCTGCGATTTTTATCAGGACTGCGACATTATGGCGGACACATCGGACACTTTTGACACTATTTTTGGGCCATTGTCATTTATACAGCGATCAGTGATATAAAAATCCACTGATTACTGTGTAAATGACACTGGCAGGGAAGAGGTTAAACACTAGGGGGCGATCAAGGGGTTAAGTGTGTCCTAGGGAGTGATTCTAACTGTGGGGGGGGATGGGCTACCACTGACATGACAGTGATCACTGCTCCCGATGACAGGGAGGAGTGATCTCAGTCATGTCACAAGGCAGAATGGGGAAATGCCCTGTTTACATAGGCACTTCCCCGTTCTGCAGCTCCGTGAAACGATCGCTGGGACACCGGCGGACATCGAGTCCGCAGCTGCCACGGGCACGGTCACTTTGTAAGCGGCGCGCCGCGCACGTGCCCGCTAGCCCCGCCAATTAAAGGGGACGTACAGGTACGCCCATTTGCCCACCGCTGCCATTGTGCTGACGTATATCGGCGTGCAGCGGTCGGCAAGCGGTTAATTGGGGGGAGCATGTGACACGGTGACAACGCAGGGGCACAATTTTGAGGTTTTGTGCTAGAAGGGAATGGGGGGGTAAAGATTTGCGCTATAAAAGTAACACGGTAGAGGGGAAATATTTTTTTTCTTTTTTTGTGGGGGGGGGGTTGTGCTAGTAGGGATGATTGGGGGGGGAGATTTGTGTGTTTGTGTGTGTGTGTGGGGGGGGAATTATTGCTACGTCGGGGGATTGGGGGAGGGGGAATTCATGCTGGAAGAGGGGGAATTTGGAGTGGGGGGGATCCGTGATTGGAGGGAAAATTAAATTTGGAGGGGGGGGGGGGATTATTGCTAGGTTGGGGGAGGGGAATTTATGCTGGAAGGGGAGAATTTGGAGTGCGGGGGAGGATTTGTGCTTGGGGGGAAATTTAATTTGTGGGGGGGGGGTTATTGCTAGGTTGGGGGAAGGGGAATTGATGCTAGAAGAGGGAGATTTCGAGTGGGGGGGGGGGGGATTTGTGCTAGTAGGGATTCTTGGGTTGTATTTGTGTGGGGGGGATTATTGCGACGTTGGGGGATTGGGGGATTTATGCTGGAAGAGGTGGATTTGGAGTGGGGGGGGAGTTGTGCATGGAGGGGACATTTGAGGGGTAGAGTTTTTTACTAGAAGGGAATGGGGGGGGGGTAAAGATTTGTGCTGGGAGGGGTGACTTCAGCAGGGGGGAGCATCTTTGTACTGGGAGGAGGGGGTGATTTTTGCTTAGGGGGCAGGCATGCAGAATAGTGCTCCATTTTTTTTTTTTTAGGGGGGGGGTATTTTTGCCGACACATAATTTGCCTTGTCCGCCATGAGCTCTGGGCACTGGTGGTCAATCTTCTTCAGAGCTGCACTGCAGGATGGAGGGAGTTCTGGTTGGAGGAAGCCTTGTTGCCCCCCCGACTGACCCAATAGGGTCTTGGCCCAGTACAGAAGGGCTGCCTATACCCCCCGGATCATGTCAGTATTGATACTTTTACAATGTAATATCTGGGTTTGCAAATATTGGATTTATATCTTTTGTGGCTCTTGAGGTACAATGAAATCTTCCATCTCGCCCCGGAGTTCAAAGATAGCGCTTAGATAATTGTGCTAAATATATACAGCAAATCCACCGGGGCGGCTGCCGCTAATGAACTTATCAGACCGGAGTCCCTTGCCAGGAATCTCAAACCCCCTTTTCACAGCGGCGGAGAAAAGCTCTGACAGCCGGTATGAGGGTACGCCGAGGAGGAGGAGGACAGATCGGAACTTGCAGGCCATCAAAGGGAGAAGATGCTCACGTTTACCCCCCTCCTGCCCTGCGCCCAGGCCCTCCGGCACAGAAAGGGTGTGTGCCGCATTTCGGCTGCAGCCAAGTAGAACATAACTGTGTAATACACTTAATCCCGGGCACAGATCCACCGATAACAACTGCTGGAAAGAAGGAAAAAAAAAGAAAAGAAACGCCGACTCCCGAAGAGGCATGCGGCCAATGGGCTTAGGGAGAGCTTAGGGTGAAACGGGCTAAAGGGGCACTCCGGGGCGATCAACTGGGATTGGATCCGATGGGCAGAGTGGACAGAGCCTATCCTCTCGGGGGGGGGGGGGGGTTATCTTTTAATTATTTTTTTTATCAAACTCCATCTGTGTCAAATCCTCTGGTTGCATAACCCGGTGTTTTGGGAACACCTAATCCAGAGCTTCCAATTCCGTAACTCCACCCATGGAAGTCTCTAGGCGGCCTAATTCCCCCCCCCTCCTTGCTGCAGCCTAACCATGCACCCCCCCCCTAATCATTCCAACAAGTGGACCCTTCTATTTTACTGTAGGTCTTTAAAAGAGGAGCTGCAGTCTGCTCACATGATCTGTAATAAAAACATCTTTTGCCATTCTGGAGCTTCCCTCCAACCACTTTGCGTATTATTTTATATATACTGTGATTCTGTACTTGCCAAATATGCTGCAGAAATCTCCCTCCACTGAGTCTGGCTGCAGCCATTTTAACTGTGGGCAGCTGAAGCTGCTGCCTGTTCACTTCCTGGATTTACACAGAGGCACACCTCCAGCTCTGCAGCTCTCATTGGCCCTCTTATGACTCACACCCCCTTCACTTCCTGCAGGGGCGTTGCTAGGTCTACAAAAGATATGGGGCTAGAGCCCATAGCAGCGAAGTGAAGAAAGTCATACGCTTGGGTGGGCATACATATGTATATAATATACATGTGTATATATATATTATATATATACCGGTATATATATATATATATATATATATATATATATATATATATATATATATATATTTATTTATACATATATTATACATATTTATATGTATTATATATATATATATATATATATATATATATATATATATATATCATATATATACAGCACAAGGATTACTCCGCCTGAGCCTGAAAATCAAATAGTCCCGGCGGAGTAATCCTTGTGCTGCGGTTCCCGACAATTACATTGCCCGGCAGACCAGTATAGAAGTGGACCTCGGGACAATGATTAAATTGTCGAAACTGCTGAATATAGATAAGAACATGTGCCTGATAACATTAATTAGTCATGTTCCTCCCCCGGCCACCAGCTGAGCAGATGGAGCCCAGAGCCAACCCTAGGTAAGAGACTCGGGGCTATGGGCCCCAGTAGCCACCCCCTAGCGACACCACTGCCTTCCTGGCAAACTCTCAGGAGAGTGAGAGAGAGAGCTGTATATGATGTCATAAGCCTAGGATAATGATCAGACGGGAACCAGGAAGTAGGCTGTATAAGGGATTTACTGGCAGAAAAAAAATGTTTTACTATCCAAAGTTAAAACAACAACAAGGGCAGAAGATTTAATAGATAGAAAGATGAAAAAATGACTGAAGTTCCGCTTTAAAACTGAACTCCAGGCAAACAGCCAAATATACAAATAGAATACGTATAGAGGAAAATGTTTTATGTTTTTTCTGCCCATCCCGTTCCAAAACTACACAGCTCTGCCACACAGCACAGCCCTGTCTGGCAGGCCAGGAAACATGCTTTTTCCTCTGCTACATTTCACTAACACCTTCTGGTCCCCCCAGCCTGTGACTGGACAGTGAAAAAAAAAAAAAAAGAATCAGCTCATCTCACTGTCACTCTGCTCTCTCCTCCTATCTGTGTGAATAGTCTCAACATTGTAGCACAATAGATTGGCTCTTTTTCCTGGTTCTTTCTCTCCCAGTCTGAGCGCTGCTGCACAAGAGGCTCATACACTATGTTGTCAAAACTATTGGGACGCCTGCCTTTACACGCACATGAACTTTCCCCCCTCCCTCCTGATCTATGCACCCGGCCCCTAATCTACATGCAGGGCGCCGGATGCATGGATTCCAATTTTTTTAATTTTTTTTGAAGCACATGATTAAAGCCTGAGGCTCTAATTGGCTTCAGAAAAGGGTGGGCCCCGGGCACAGAGCACTTCACCCTGAGCCCACCCACTTGTGTGGCAGTGGTTGGAGCGGAGAGGAGGAGTAGAGGAGCGAAGGAGGAGGCGGGGGAAGCTGGTGGGAGCCAATGAGCGTGCAGTCTATGGCGGTGGCGTGCAGAGGCAGAGTTGCCATGCAGCCTGAGCTGGGAGAAGAAAGATGGCGATTTCTGTCCCCCCCCCTCCACGAGAATGCCGTAGTCTGGCTCTGTCCACCTGGCTGCTCTCCTACTGCTTTGTTCATCTGCTGTGCATGGACTTCACGATGGCCAAGAAGGAGGGGAAGCCACGATTGTGGGTGGGGTAACTGCGGCTTCCCCTCCTTCTCGGCCACCGTGAAGTCCATGCACAGCAGATGGACGAGCAGTAGGAGAGTAGTCAGGTGGACAGAGCCAGGCTGCGGCAGGCTCATGGGGGGGGGTTGTTTGCCGCTCCCCAAAAAATGGAGCACCAGCCACCACGTCCCACACCATAATTCCCCCCCCCCCCCCACCAAATGATTTGGACCAGTGCACAAAGCAAGGTCCATAAAGACTTGGAGGAGTGAGTTTGGGGTAGAGGAACTCCTGACCTCAACCCGACAGAACACCTTTGGGATGAATTCCCCAATTCCCAACAGAGGGCCTGAACAACTGTAGGGGTGAATGGATCACTACAGATCCATATTGGTTGGAAAACACCAACCCCATCAAGTATTATTTTAATTTAGGATTTTCCTACATGCCTTCCAATGGAAGAAGTTCACTTGAAACAGCCTTTCCCAAACTTTTCAAAGCAGAGGAACCCTTGAAATAACTTTCCAGTCTCAGGGAACCCTCTGCTAAAAAATACTATATCTACATCTTATGATCTCATGATACATTCATGTGATGGTCAGTGGGAAGAATGCTCCTTACACTTGTGGTCATTTGGAAGAATTTCCCTCTTACAGAAGATAGCTAAAAAGATGAAAGGTGTCAGTGGGAACTTATTTGAGCTTATTTGAGAGGCAGAAATTGCTCATTGCTCAAGGAACTCCTGGGAACCTCTGGAGGAACCCAATGGTTCCATGGAACCCTGGTTGAGAAACCCTGACTTGAAACCTATTTTGGAGGGTACAACTAACAAACCAAATTTCTTGGTTCGCTCCATTCAGAGATTAATTAGTTGTGAGCACTGGGCGTACTACGCACGTCCAAAGACACTTCAGTGGGTGTATGTAGTACGCTTCATCCTTTCGCCCCATTGACGCTCCTCCACACTTGCGGGCGACTCCTGGACGCCGGAAGCTATTTTATTTTAAGATTTTCCTACATGCCTTCCAATGGAAGAAGTTCACTTGAAACCTATATTTGGAGGGTACAACTAACAAACCAAAATTTCTTGGCTCGCCCCACTCAAAGATGAATCAGTTGTGAGCACTGGGCGTACTACGCACGTCCAAAGACACTTCAGCGGGTGTGTGTAGTACGCTCCATCCTTCCGCCCCATTGACTCTCCTCCACACTTGCAGGCGACTCCCGACTGTCAAAATGACAGCCGGGAGCTGCTATGTAAATACAGGAGCTGTAGAAACTGCTGCTGTCAAAAAAAAAGGAAACATCTGACACAGTGTTTATAAATACTGATCAGAACAAGATAGAGAGGTGAATGAAACAGAATAGATACAAATGTTTCATTTGTATCTATTCTGTTTCATTCACCTGCAGATCAAAAGGATGAACTTCCATCAGCATAGGACATCAGTTAAAGCAACCTGTTATGTAAAAAAAAAACTGTTTTTCTTTAAAAAAAATTGTTTCTGTTTAACCCCTTTATTAACCCTTACTTTACCCCAATTGGCCCTAATTAATGCGGAACTAAACTCTGCCAATCAACATTAACAATTTTTTAATCCTGATGCGGCTAGCTTTAGTAAATAAATAGGAAAGTATATTATATTTGCTTGTTTTAATCTTTAGGTTTTATATTTCTTCACTCGCTTCCTTGTTTCTGGCCTAGGTCAAAATGATTTTAAGTTTTGTTAGGTTTACAATCTATGGATTGCATAAAAAAAAAAAATCTTGCAATTTGCAATAAATATTACAAAACAATATTATCTATTAATGCAATTAACATAATTATTATTACTGTAACATAATTATTTTTTAACGCTGATCAAAGTAGGAAAAAAAAGTGCATTGTTTTGTAGTTTTATGTTTTTGGACTATGGATTGCATAAAAAAAAATTAAATTTTGCAGTTGCAATTAATATTGCAAAACAATATCACCAATTATTATTACAGTAACAAAATTCGTTTTTTAACGCTGATCAAAGTAGAAAAAAGTGATTTTTTTTTTGTTATGTTATGTTTTTGGAGTGCATAAAAAATAAAATCTTGCAATTTTCAATAAATACTGCAAAACAATATCATCAATTAACCTAATTAAAGTAATTATTATAACAGTAACATAATTATTTTTTAACTCTGATCAAAGTAGGAAAAGTGCATTTTTTTTAGTTTTGTTATGTTTTTGAATTGCATAAAAAATAAAGTCTTGCCATTTGCAATACATATTGAAAGACAATATTATTAATTAATTAAATTAAAGTATTTATTATTACAGTAAAATAATTCTTTTTTTAATGCTGATCAAAGTAGTAAAAGTGCATTTTTTTAGTTTTGTTATGTTTTTGAATTGCATAAAAAAATAAAATCTTGCAATTTGCAATAAATATTGCAAAACAATAACAAATGAATATACTGGTAATTAAGGTAATTATTAGTACAGTAACATATTTATTTTTTAACACTGATGAAAGTAAGAAAAGTGATTTTTTTTTGTGTTGTTATGTTTTTGAATTGTGTAAAAAATAAAATCTTGAAATTTTCAATAAATATTGCAAAACAATATAATCAATTAACCTAATTAAAGTAATTATTATTATAGTAACATAATTATTTTTTCAACGCTGATCAAAGTAGGAAAAGTGAATTTTTTTTAGTTTTATTATGTTTTTGATTTGCGCAAAAAATAAAATCTTAAAATTTTCAATAAATATTACAAATCAATATCATCAAATAACCTAATTAAAGTAATTAATAGGTTGTCCTGAAACATCCTAAATTAAAAATCCAGGTGCGAGAGCTGAACTGGTTGAACATACAAATTTTGTAACAATTTTAAAAATTACACGACACAAATTGAGTTGGGAATTCTTTTTTTTTTTTTTTTTTTTTTTTTAAATAGGTTGCATGGCATCCTGTCCTGAAACATCCTAAATTAAAATTCCAGGTGTGAGAGCTGAACTGGTTGAACATACAAATTTTGTAACAATTTAAAAAATTACACGACACAAATTGAGTTGGAAATTCTTTTTTTTTTTTTTAATATAAACGCAACTGTTAAAAAAAAAAAAAATCCAATAACTCAAGGAGAGGATTAGGGGGGGTACAAGGGGTCTGAAAAAAACCGAGGACAAGTGAAAATTGGGAGGAAAAAAAAATAAATTTGGTGACAATGGGGCCGGCCGAGCCCACCTGAGGATGGAATGCGCGGCTGTATTGGAGTGGTCTGATCGCAAGTGACAATCCTCGTCCCCGGTAAAGCAAAATGGTTCTTATTACCTGCTGGGTAATAGAATCTCCCTTTGTCTCGCCACTGTCACGCCGCATTAAACCCACAATAGGCCCAAATATTTTATATGAAATTCGCCCTCGCCGCTGATTAGCCAGGACCTACTAAGTCATAGCAACGTAGAACTATGCATTGGAGGGCCCTCGGAGACGGGCAAAAGGGAAATCCCTATTGAAATGGTTTAATAAAACAATCTAAAGAGCGTGTGAATCGTGCAGGGCATTTTCACTTTTCTCTGGGGCTTAATCTCATGGTCTGCCAGATATTGTGCTCGGAGCATACCCCAGCGGGGTGCGGGCTAAGGTCTCCCGTCATCTCCTTTTACAGAGCCTTTCGCGGCGAGTTAATGATATACTGGTGTGATTGCCTCCCGCGGAAAAAGGAGAAACACGCATTTTATCAAAAGGAGAGACCCCCTAACACATCCTAAACGGCAACAATTCCTCTTCCTCAGGTCGGGGGTCGTGACCTGGATTCGGGGGGCACCTCCCAGAATTTTCAGCCCCCCCCCACCGTCCCCGAGTTCACCGTGAACCTTTAAAAAAAAAAAAAAAAAGTCTCGCCAACGGGGGCAATTCAAGTCGATGCAAACTTGAGGAGAGGTTCGCCAACTCGGGAACGCGTGAAAATTGGCGCAGCACACAGAAACGCGCTGGCCTTTTGTTCATGGCATGAATCGAATGGCGTCTCCACGCATCTGCAAACACGTGCGTTTTTTTGCATGCGCCAAACCTGCATGGTGCTGCAGCACTTTGGAAAGATTTCAGGGACTTCTCCGCTTTTCTTCACGTGTAGGGTACTCCACTGAAATGAATGGGCTGCTCAACGCGCGGGAGCGCGCCACGCCCCAGTTGCGCCTCTGTGGCATGAACTGAGCCCTAATATGTTAATGATACTTTAAAAAAAGATGCAGCTTTCATCATTTCAGGAACTTCTTCTCTGCATTTCTCCTGGATAGGGCAGTCTTTTAGAAATAAATAGGCTGCGAGACGCATGACGCACGGGAGCGTGCCGCGCCCAGTTGCGCCTCTATGACGTGAACTGAGCCTTAATATATTAACAATACTTTAAAAAAAAAAAAAAAGATGCAGCTTTCATCATTTCAGGAACTTCTTCTCTGCATTTCTCCTGGATAGGGCAGTCTTTTAGAAATAAATAGGCTGCGAGACGCATGACGCACGGGAGCGTGCCGCGCCCAGTTGCACCTCTATGACGTGAACTGAGCCTTAATATATTAACAATACTTTAAAAAAAAAAAAAAAGATGCAGCTTTCATCATTTCAGGAACTTCTTCTCTGTATTTCTCATGGATAGGTCAGTTCTTTAGAAATAAATGGGCTGCCAGCCGCGTGACGCAAGGGAGCGCGCCACACCCAGTTGCGCCTCTGTGGTGTGAACTGAGCCTTAATATGTTAATGATACTTTAAAAAAAAGATGCAGCTTTCATATTCTCAGGAACTTCTTCTCCGCATTTCTCCTGCGTAAGGCAGTCCTTTTGAAATAAATGGGCTGCCAGACGCGTGACGCGCAGGAGCGTGCCGAGCTCAGTTGCGCCTCTATGGTGTGATAATATACTATAAATAATTTTTAAAAAAGATGCAGCTTTCATCATTTCAAGAACTTCTTCTCCGCAATTCTAATGCGTAGGGCAGACCTTTAGGAATAAATTGGCTGCGGGACACGTGATGCATGGGAGTGCGCCGTGCCCAGTTGCGCCTCTATGGCGTGAACTGAGCCTTAATATATTAACAATACTTTAAAAAAAAAAAAAAAAAGATGCAGCTTTCATCATTTCAGGAATTTCTCCGCATTTCTCACGCATAGGTCAGCGCTTAAGAAATAAATGGGCAGCAAGATGCGTGATGCGCTGGAGCACGCCGTGCTCAGTTTCGCCTCTATGGTGTGACCTGAGCCTTGATACATTAACGATACTTTTAAAAAAAGATGCAGCTTTCATCATTTCAGGGACTTCTTCTCTGCAATTCTCATGTATAAGACAGCCCTATTGAAATAAATGGGCTGCCAGATGCGTGACGTGTGCGGGAGCACGCCGCGCTCAGCTGCGCCTCAATGGTGTGAACTGAGCCATAATATATTATAAATAATTTTTAAAAAAAGATGCAGCTTTCATCATTTCAGGAACTTTTTCTCCGCATTTCTCATACGTAGGGCAGACCTTTAGGAATCAATGGGCTGCGGGACACGTGACGCGCGGGAGCGCGCTGCTCTCAGTTGCGCCTCTATGGCATGAACTGAGCCTTAACATATTAATAATACTTTAAAAAAAGATGCAGCTTTCATCATTTTAGGAACTTCTTCTCTGCATTTCTCATGCATAGGGCAGCCGTTTAGTAATAAATGGGCTGCGGGACGCGTGACGCACGGGAGCGCGCCACGCCCAGTTGCGCCTCTATGGCGTGAACTGAGCCTAAATATTTTAACAATACTTTAAAAAAAAAGATGCAGCTTTCATCATTTCAGGAACTTCTTCCCCTGCATTTCTCATGCGCAGGGCAGAACTTTAGAAATAAATGGGCTGCAGGACGTGTGACGCACGGGAGCACGCTGCACTCAGTTGCGCCTCTATGGTGTGAACTGAGCCTTAATATGTTAATGATACTTTTAAAAAAAAGATCCATCTTTCATTAAAGGAATCTCTGAAGATCCTATGTCCTTTTTCAGGCACTTCCTGTTATAGAGTGACAACGCTCTGTCCCCGTCCCCCAGTTCTGCTCCTGCGTTGTCACCCTGTCACACAGCACAAATGCCCATTTCAGCACACTGTGCTGCAGCACTTTGGAAGGTTTCAGGCACGTCTTTTCCACATTTCTAATGCATAGGGAAGCCCTTTGGGTCGCACCTATATGATGTGAACTCAGCTTTAATATGTTAACAATCCTTTAAAAAAGATGCAGCTTTCATTAAAGGAAACCCTGGAGATCCCGCGTCCTTCTTCAGGCTGTTCCTGTTATAAGGTGACAACACAACATGTCTCCCAATTCTGCTCCTGTGTTGTCACCCTGTCACATAGTACAAATGGCCATTTCAGTACATATTACGCAGGCATGGTCCAATATATATATATATATATATATATGTATATATATATATCACAGTGCCTTGAAAAAAATATTCTTACCCCTTGAAATTTTTCTACATTTTGTCATGTTACAACCAAAAACACATAATTGTGAAGTGGAAGGGAAATGATAAATGATCTTCAACATTTTTTACAAACAAATATGTGAAAAGTGTGACATGCATTTGTATTCAGCCCCCTTTACTCTGATACCCCTAACTAAAATCTAGAGGAACCAATTGCCTTCAGAAGTCACCTAATTAATAGAGTCCCACCCTGGTGTCATGTGACTCGTTAGTGTTACAAGGTCTCAGGTGTGAATGGGGAGCAGGTGTGTTAAATTTGGTGTTATCGCTCTCACTCTCTCATACGGGTCACTGGAAGGTCAACATGGCACCTCATGGCAAAGAACTCTCTGAGGATCTGAAAAAAAGAATTGTTGCTCTACATAAAGATGGCCTAGGCTATAAGAAACTGAGATGCAGCACGGTGGCCAAGACCATACAGCAGTATAACAGGACAGGTTCCACTCAGAACAGGCCTCGCCATGGTCCACCAAAGAAGTTGAGTGCACGCGTGCTCAGCATCATATCCAGAGGTTGTCTTTGGGAAATAGATGTATGAGTGCTGCCAGCATTGCTGCAGAGGTTGAAGGGGTGGGGGGGGGGGTGTCAGCCTGTCTGTCATCCCAGAAGGAAGCCTCTTCTAAAGATGATGCACAAGAAAGCCCGCAAACAGTTTGCAGAAGACAAGCAGACTAAGGACATGGATTACTGGAACCATGTCCTGTGGTCTGATGAGACCAAGATAAACTTATTTGGTTCAGATGGTGACAAGCGTGTGTGGGGGCAACCAGGTGAGGAGTACAAAGACAAGTGTGTCTTGTCTACAGTCAAGCATGGTGGTGGGAGTGTCATGGTCTGGGGCTGCATGAGTGCTGCCGGCACTGGGGAGCTACAGTTCATTGAGGGAACCATGAATGTCAACATGTACTGTGACATACTGAAGCAGAGCATGATCCCCTCCCTTCAGAGACTGGGCCACAGGGCAGTATTCCAACATGATAACGACCCCAAACACACCTCCAAGATGACCACTGCCTTGCTAAAGAAGCTGAGGGTAAAGGTGATGAACTGGCCAAGCATGTCTCCAGACCTAAACCCTATTGATCATCTGTGGGGCATCCTCAAACAGAAGCTGGAGGAGCGCAAGGTCTCTAACATCCACCAGCTCCGTGATGTCATCATGGATGAGGGGCAGAGGACTCCAGTGGCAACCTGTGAAGCTCTGGTGACCTCCATGCCCAAGAGGGTTAAGGCAGTGCTGGAAAATAATGGTGGCCAAACAAAATATTGACACTTTGAGTCCAATTTGGACATTTTCACTTAGGGGTGTACTCACTTTTGTTGCCAGCGGTTTAGACATGAATGGCTGTATGTTGAGTTATTTTGAGGGGGCGGCAAATTTACACTGTTATACAAGCTGTACACTCACTACTTTACATTGTAGCAAAGTGTAATTTCTTCAGTGTTGTCACATGAAAAGATAGAATAAAATATTTACAAGAATGTGAGGGGTGTACTCACTTTTGTGAGATACTGTATATATAGAATAGTGGGGTGGGGAGGAGCCAGGTGCACACACACATTGTCTGTCGCTTCCTCTTTCTGTCTTCATATCTTCTGCTCCTTTCTCAGGGTTCCGTTTTTATGGCGGACAAGTTCAGGCATCAGCTCGCCATTAAATTATAGGAGAAGGTGTTTCCGGCTCATGCCTGGAATGTTCCAGGAAGGGATGAGACGGTTCCTGTGCGATATTCAGGCGTATAAAGACGCACGCCGGTCACCCATACATTGTATACTGACCTACCTGTCTGCCTTAAAGGGGACCTGTACTCAGAGAAATATATTGGTTACCACTGCTGACCTCTCTGTAATAAATGCCATTCTAGTGGCTTTATTAGGCAAATAAGGAGTTCCGACAACACTTGTTACATGCTTACTCAGCGACTATGCGACTCAGAAAGTATTAAAGCCAAAGATAACCGGGGAGTGAACAATTCTATAAGAAGGTTTTCAATTTGTACCAGTGGTGGCCCGTCCATTGAACAGATTGAATAGAAGCTAAATGGCTACCAAGCATAGTTGCACCAGATTCTGAGTGCATCTGTTTTAGTAAATCTACCCCTTTATCTATCTCCCCCCGCATGAGCAATGTTTATAAACAATGTTCCTTTGTACCTCTTTATCTCTTGTATGAACAATGTTTATAAACAATGCTACTTTGTATCTTTCTATCTCCATCTAAAAAATATCTATAAAAATCGTTACTTTATATCTCACTATCACCAGTCTGAATAATGTTTCTTAACAATGATACTTTGTATTTTTCTATCTCCTGTATGAACAATGTTTATAATCAATGTTACTTTGTATCTCTCTAGCACTAAACCATATTTAAAAACAACGTGTCAGACAGTTTTTGTTAGCAGCCATTTCTACAACTGTTTTATTAATATGGCAACTCCCGGCTGTCATTTTGACAGCTGGAAAATTATAGCAAGTGTGAGAAGAGAAGTACAGGGCATACTACAATCATCCTGTGTAGTTTGATAAAGTTTTGTTGAGTGTGTGTAGCATGTCCAACCAAGGTCCACTACTTGTTAAAATATTTTACCAGCAATTACACTTTTCAATTTCACATTGATCATTTTCCCTTGCTTGCTGTATTGTCATATTTTCACAAATATGTTTCATGTAGTGATTTATGACCACTAGAGGGGACCCTTGTCTTTATGCCAGATACCCCGATGGGGTTCCCTGATGTCCAGCTATTTCATAACAAGCCAGATGGAGGGTGCACATTACTCCTGGCTAGGTTTCCGCTCAGTGACACAAATCCACCTCCAATGAAAGTCTACCACAATCACCGCCCCAAAGGCTTGCAGTGGGCGGAGTCAGATGCTCCTGTTTGTTATATTTCGTATATTTATTTGATTGTATTATTATACATGCAAAAAATATAGAAAGAAAAAAGCTACAATTTGTCATGCAGAGCTGCACGATGTTCACATGTAAACAAGCAGCCTGACCTCTGACACAGCCGCCTCAACCCAATCAGACCGGTTCTTCCTGTTATGTCTTCAATCAAAAAAATCATTAAATGAATTGTGCTGCTTGTATAATTACCCCAAATCTGTCTTCTTATTAACTTTCCATAATCCTCGGCACATCAAAATCAGAGCGAGCGAGAGAGGCAACCAACACTGAGCAAACAGTCTCCACTGATATGTTTCAGGCATTGGGGGTGTAGGAGAAGGGGTTCACACAACCTAATGCATGTTATCAGGGATGGTGCAAGGATTTTTGACACCCTTGGCGAAACCTAATTTTGCCGCCCCTCCCCCCTTGGCTCCACCCCTGACTCTGCCCCCTTTGCCTTGCCCATGTGACCTACCTGACCCCTACACAGGCCTACCTACACTTACCTACCTTACCCCTACACTGACCTACCTTACCCCTACACTAACCTAACTGATCCCCTACACTGACCTACTTTACCCCCTACACTGACCTACCTTACCCCTACACTGATCTACCTGACCCCTACACTCACCTACTCACCTACCTACACTCACCTACCTGACCCCTACACTAACTTAACTGACCATTACACTGACCTACCTTACCCCCTACACTGACCTACCTACACTGACCTACCTTACCCCTACACTGACCTACCTACACTGACCTACTTTACCCCCTACGCTGACCTACCTTACCCCCTACACTGACCTACCTACACTGAACTACTTTACCCCCTACACTGATCTACCTGATCCCTACACTGACCTACCTACACTCCCCTATCTACATGGACCTACCTGACTCCTACACTAACTTAACTGACCATTACACTGACCTACCTTACCCCCTACACTGACCTACCTGCACTGACATACCTTACCCCCTACACTGACCTACCTTACCCTCTACACTGACCTACCAACACTACCTGACCCCTACACTAACTTAACTGACCATTACACTGACCTACCTACACTGACCTACCTGACACGTACACTAACCTACCTGACCCCTACACTGACCCACCAGACACCTACACTGACCCCTACACTAACCTACCTACACTGACTTACCTTACCCCTACACTGACCTACCTGACCCCTACATTGACCTACCTACACTGACCTACCTGACCCCTATACTGACCTACCCGATGACTACACTGACCTACTTAACTCCTACACTGACCTACCTGACCCCTAAACTAACTTAACTGATCATTACACTGACCTACCTACACTGACCTACCTGACCCCTATACTGACCTACCTGACCCCTATAATGACCTACTTGACACCTACACTGACCTACCTGGCTACTAAACTGACCTACCTAACCCCTACACTGACCTACCTGACCATTACACTGACTTACTCGATTCCTAATACAGTGTCAGTGTTTTTCACTCCCCGGGGCTCTACATGCATCTGACGACCTTGCCAGTGCCAGGAACAAACCCTTCCTCGATGCCCCCAGGCTCCAGCTGTCACCAGCCATGGAGCACCCACTACTCCAATCTGATTAATCTATAGCACACGCTGCCGCTGTACAGGACAGGCCGGGAGGGTGAGCGGCCTCTACAAATGGCAGTGACACAGAAGGGGGGCGGGGTCAGGAGGTCACATGACTCGATATAGGAATCACGTATGGGCAGAGGCAGAGACTCAGAGAGTCAGACTCAGACAGGTCACTGATCATATGGGAAGTGTGCTTCGGTTCCTTCGGGACACGGTCCTCCGGTGCTGCACTTCAGCTCTGACACTACTTACTTACGGACGGGGTGGCTGGCGCCTGAGTTAGTTACATGCTGCAGACAGAGGCATCCCCTGCATACAGTCACCACCGCACCGAAAAACCTACACCGGCGGGAGACAGAGATTAGGGAAACCAGCTGCCGGTGGTAGCACTGGCCCTGCATGCTATGCTCCTCATAGCTTTAATGAAGCTCATACCTTTAGAGCTTATACCTAATAATACAGAATACAGAATAGAGCTCATACCCTGAATAGTGCTCACAACTCATAGACTGAATGGAGCTCATACCCTGATTCAGGGGCGGACTGACCATTCGGGCCCTCGGGCACTGCCCGAGGGCCCCATGCCACTAAGGGGCCCCATCAGGGTTGCCAGCCTCAATAAAACCAGGGACAGTATGTAAAAATATGTGTTTTTTAAAAATCCCAAGATTATAGCTGCCCCGCCTCTCCAGTGCCTTTCCAGTGTGTGTATGTGTATTCTGTGTGTGTATACTGTGTGTGTATACTGTGTGTGTATATTGTGTAGCCCCATAATCTATTGCCAGGGGGCCCCATAATCTCCTATTGCCTGGGGGCCCCATACTCTTCTATTGCCCGGGGGCCCATAATTTTCTCCTATTGCCTGGGTGCCCCATAATCTCCTATTGCCCGGGGGCCCCATGAGTTGTCAGTCTGCCCCTGCTCTGATTACAGCTTTTACCTCATTGTTTGAGCAGAGCTCATACTTCATATAAAGAATACATCTTATACCTCACAACCTTTATAAAGCTGACATTTCTAGAGCTCATATCTCATACCCTGAATACATATCTTACCTCATTGGCTGAACAGAGCTCATACTGTGAAAAGTGCTCATAGAAATCATGGGGCCCCCTTCAGCCCCACCCCTGGTCCCGCCCCCTGGTCCCTCCTTCAGCCCCACCCAGACCCCGCCTTAAAACAAAGTGCAGGTTTGTCTTCAAGTGATATTTATCTTTCCCAAGCCAGTGATAAGTTGGAGGAAGACTTTTTTTAATTTTTTTTTTATTAATTTTTTTTTTTTATTAATTTTTTTATTCTGCATTCTTTCATTCTCTGTCCAGATTGCCCGGGCCCCCCCCCTGCTGGCCGGGCTCGGTACAACAGGGCCAGTTGTACTGGATTAAAAGCGGCCCTGCTCATACTTCATATAATGAATACAGCATATACATCCATACCTCCCAACTTTTTGAGATGGGAGCGAGGGACACCTATTAGCAAATGTATGTAGGCATAGGACACACCCCCTGCCACACCCCCTTAAAGGAGCATTATACAAAAAAAAATTATTAGTTAAACCCCAAAGTGCTTTATTTTTACCACTACTATTCCTTTATATTGGCTTTTGAGGTTTACAAATGCAGCAATTTAGAATTTGGATGAAAGGTTTAGCTCTGGGAAACACTTTTTGAAAGATAAAAAGAGCATTTTATATACAACTCTATAGATCAGACCAAAATGAGGGACAAATGAGGAGGAAAGAGGGACAGAGGGACATTGCTCCAAATCAGGGACAGTTGGGAGCTATGTATACATCATATGCTTATTAGAGCTCATATCTCATATAATGAATAGAGCGTATACCCCCATAACCATTTTAAAACTCACATTTCTAGAGCCCATTCCTCATAGACTGAATAAAGCTCATACCCTGAACAGAGCCCATTCCTCATAGCTTGAATTCAGCTCAGATATCTAGACCTCATTGCCTGATTGCGGCTTATACACCATATCCTAATTACCTCCTCTAGAGCCCATAACTCACTATCGAAATACAGATCATATCCTGAAAAGTGTACAAACCTCATACCCCGAATAGAGCTCATACCTCATAGACTGAATAGAGCTCATACCTCATACCCCGAATAGGGCTCATACCTCATACCCCGAATAGAGCTCATACCTCATACCCCGAATAGAGCTCATACCTCATACCCCGAATAGAGCTCATACCCCAAATAGAGCTCATACCTCATACCCCGAATAGAGCTCATACCTCATACCCCGAATAAAGCTCAGACCTCATACCCCGAATAGAGCTCATACCTCATACCCCGAATAGGGCTCATACCTCATACCCCGAATAGAGCTCATACCTCATAGACTGAATAGAGCTCATACCTCATACCCCGAATAGAGCTCATACCTCATACCCCGAATAGAGCTCATACCTCATACTTAAAATAGAGCTCATACCTCATACCCCGAATAGAGCTCATACCTCATACCCCGAATAGGGCTCATACCTCATACCCTGAATAAGGCTCATACCCCAAATAGAGCTCATACCTCATACCCCGAATAGAGCTCATACCTCATACCCCAAATAGAGCTCATACCTCATACTTAAAATAGAGCTCATCCCTCATACCCCGAATAGAGCTCATACCCCAAATAGAGCTCATACCTCATACTTAAAATAGAGCTCATACCTCATACCCCAAATAGAGTTCATACCTCATACCCTGAATCATGGGCATCCGCAGAACTTTTTTCGGGGGGGGGGCATCATTTTAAGGTCACCCATGCAATATAAAAAGATGTACAATCTCTAGGCTATAATTATATGGGCATGGTATGCCTGGCCTGAGTAATTTGCAATACAATGTGACGCTGAATTATCTCTTATATAACACATAAGTGGAAAGATATATGTGTTATATAAGAGATAATTCAGCTTCAATTTGTATTGGAAGTTACTCAGGCCAGGCGTACCCCCAGTCCATGTCCATATACATATAGAATAGAGAATGTACATCTTTTTATATTGCAATACATCTGTTGTGGTCAAATTTTGATCTTGATGAAAACAGCCTATACAAAGTGAAGAAGATGAATTATCTCTTAACATACACAGACATATCTGTCCAACTTTCCAGCAATATATAAATCAAAATGCTCCTCCTAACTGCTGTCACCTGTGGTTCTTCTTTTGTTGCTTGCAACTGTATGTGCCGCTCACTTCAGGTTAGGATTTCCTGTGATGTGATGATGAGGAGGCACTGGCAGCGCATCACTCAGCGGCTCGGCCACTGACTACACTGAGTGGGCGGCGCCAATCACTGAAGAGGAGCGGCGGAACGGCCGAGCCATCTCATCCGATGATCAGGCCGGGGGTGAGGGAGGGAGATCAGATGTGTCAGGACAGAGAGCAGCCGGCTGACTCAGAAAAAGTCAGCGGCGGCAACGGTGGACACTGCAGCTGGCAACTTCAACATCTTCTTGACAATTCTGTGGGGGGGGGCAATAGCCCCCCCTTGCCCCTACCTGCAGGAGCCCATGCCTCGAATAGAGCTCATCCCTCATACCCCGAATAGAGCTCATACCCCAAATAGAGCTCATACCTCATAGCCTGAATAGAGCTCATACACAGAATAGAGCTCATACCTCTAGAACTCATATGCCAGAATAGAGTTCATGCTCTAAACAGAGCTCATACCTTACACCAGGAGTCTACAAACTTTCTAAAAAAAGGGACAGTTTACTGTCTTTCAGGCTTTAGTGGGGCCTGACCATTGCCAATTGGGAGTAGAAAATGCCCCAGGATTAGTGGGAGTAAGCAAGGCCCCGTTCTTGTTGTCAGTGTGAGGATAAGTGCCCCATCATTGGTGTCAGTGGGAGGAATAGTGCACCATCATTGGTGTCAGTGGGAGGAATAGTGGCCCATCACTGGCATTAGTTGGAGGAATAGAGGCCCATCATTGGTGACAGTTGAAGGAATAGTGCCCATCACTGGTATCATTGGGAGGAATAGTGCTCCATCTTTGGTGTTGGTGGGAGGAATTGTACCCCATCATTGGTATCAGTTGGAGGAATAGTGCCCTACCATTGGTGTCAGTGGGAGGAATAGTGCCCCATCACTGGTGTCAGTGGGATCATTAGTGGCCAATCATTGGTATCAGTTGGAGGAATAGTGCCCCATTCATGGTGTCAGTGGGAAGAATGGTGCCCCATCATTGGTGTCAGTGGGAGGAATAGTGCCCCATTCATGGTGTCAGTGGGAAGAATAGTGCCCCATCATTGGTGTCAGTGGGAGGAATAGTGCCCCATTCATGGTGTCAGTGGGAGGAATAGTGCCCCATCATTGGTGTCAGTGAGAAGAATAATGACCCATCATTGGTGTCAGTGGGGGAATAGTGCCCCATCATTGGTGTCAGTGGGAAGAATAGTGCCCCATCATTGGTGTCAGTGGGGGGAATAATGCCCCAAGGGCTGGAAAAAGTCCACATTCAGCCCTCGGGCCGCACTTTGGAGACTATTGCCTTACACTATGAATAGAGCTTATACCTCAAGCATTGTAAAACAATTTCTCTTTGTCAACTTTTCACTATGAGTCCCAAATGGACACCGACCTTTATCTAAGACGGGTCCAAAGATGGCCAGGTTGTCGTTCACCGTCGTACAATTCCACCTCCTGCCGCGGAACTGGTGCTGGCATTCCTGTATGCCAATCTTCACCCCCTCCGCCACGCTGGGCATTATCTCCATGTAATTCCGACAAAAGCGCATCTGCTTCGCTACCAGCCCCGGGATGGTGCCACACGGGATCGGCTGCGTCCCCAGAGAAGAGTATTGCGGGCCAACGGCTAACGACCTGGAAGAGAGGATTGGATAATTAATCACCTATAGCCTCAGTGGCGATCCAGTCAGGAAGAAGAACAATTTACTAGTCTCTATCTTTCCAACATTCTGGTTGGTTTACAGAGAATTACACAGCTCAGAAATTCACCAATCCTAATCTATGAACTGTTTGATTCTCAACAAGTAAGAAAATATACATGGCTCAACTGCAGGGTGTTACTGTCCCCCAACCGCTAGTGTGAACAAGACCTAATGCTTATATATAAAGGATGACAGCGCTACAAATCACAGCTAATTCCAGTAAGCATTTATTATCCACAACGAGGGGTCAAAAGGTATAGTCAATGCGTTTTGGGGACCCTGTTGAAGTGGGATTTGTGATCCCCGAAGTGTGTTGGAGATACCTTCTGACTTGTGGATAATAAGCTTCTATGTGTTAACGATCAGCACGTATTGGGCAGCCCATTCACCTGAATGTGCTGCTCCACTACTTTTTCTGGAGCGAAGTGTGGCATGTTCTCCTGGGTCTGTACACCTGCTGTGCGCAATACGAGGGGATCCCACCATCCCTGTGCTGAGTTCCCAGGTCTGTACACCCGCTGTGCCCATTATGAGGAGTTCCCACCATCCCTGTGCTGAGTTCCCAGGTCTGTACACCCGCTGTGCCCATTATGAGGAGTTCCCACCATCCCTGTGCTGAGTTCCCAGGTCTGTACACCCGCTGTGCCCATTATGAGGAGTTCCCACCATCCCTGTGCTGAGTTCCCAGGTCTGTACACCCGCTGTGCCCATTATGAGGGGTTCCCACCATCCCTGTGCTGAGTTCCCGGGTCTGTACACCTGCTGTGCTCATTATGAGGGGTTAATTTTGTTTATTGAAAAATCTTACAAACAGCAACTTATATACAATAAAACCATAATAAATAAATAAAACATATTTACAAAATAATTGAATATGATAATACAAAACAAGAACATTATAAATGGTACAAACCAAAATGCGCACAACACAATCCCTACGGGAGAGCCAGACTAAGGAACATCACCGTCACCATGCATGTAGCCTTTTATCAAAAATAGATTTGATCTTGAAAATCTGAGGGAGTGAATCAAGAATACAAAGAAAAGCCGCACACTCCGAGATCAACAGGCAGCAGCTACAGAGTCCTGATATTCCTCCACGCCCTTATCCAGGCCTCCTCCTGCCACCTACCTTTCTCAAGACCCCGAATCTTCCCAACCTCACCCAGAATGTCCTGCACCACCACTTCGACAGGGAGGATTTTACTCCGTAAGGATACCTGACACCGTGCACTGACACCGTGCACTCCACGTGAAATAACGGACTACTAGACTAACTAAAAAAAGTGTTTCCAAATCATAATCCCGACGAGTCTGGAATGCCCCATACACCCACTCTGCATAACTCATATGGGGGAGGAAGGGTATACTCAGAGACCTCCCAACCCTCTTGTACACCTCTATATTAAAAGGGCATTGAAGTAGAAAGTGATTCATGGACTCCACCACTCCTCCACACTACACTCTCGGGCAGCCCCGATCACTCATGGAAAGAAACTTCAAGTTGCCCTTCACATATAGTTTTCCATGAAAGGCAAGCCAAGCCTGATCCCTAAACTTCATTGGGATTCTCTCCAAATTAATCAATCGCAAACCCACCCCCAAAACCAGGCTTGGGCAATCCCTCAAGGCCAGTGGCTCGCAAAAAGCAGAGCTCATGATCCGCTTCTCAAGAAGTTTCCTTGGAAGAGATCTGACTTCTCCTGCTGTTACTTGCCACTGCCGAAGCATTTTCAAACACGGGGCAACATAAGTCGGGAGCTGTTCATGCTTGACCCTCAGGCTTTTCACTGGCCCACCATCCTCCCAGTCTCGCAGAAAGGTCCTAAACCAGGACTGGAAAATACCAACCCACCCAGGCGGTCTCTCTGCCAACATGTTACCAAGATTGTACTTCACAAACATCAGAGAGAAAAAGACTACAGGGTTGACCATCCCTAGACCACCCTCCCTCCTAGGAAGGTAAGTCACATTCTTTATGATGAGGTTGATTTTGTTCCCCCATAACAGCTGGAAGAAACAACTATAGACCCTGGTATAGAGAGAAACTGGCAAAATGCAAACAAAACTGACATACAGAAAAATCGGAATCAGGTAAGTCTCGGTCAGATCAACCTTTTCCCTCAAGGAACCTTTCCAGCTTGACACCTTGGCATCGGCATTCTCCAGCCTGTTCACCCAATTTGCATGACTATAGTCACCTGGGCCGAATTCAATGCCTAGAACTCGAATTTTTTGTTGGGGCTCCGGGAAGTCATCCGGGAGAACAAAGCTCTCACCTTCCACACCCATCCAGAAAGCTTCACACTTGTCCTGGTTGACCTTTGAACCTGATGCCTCTGCATACTGCCCTATCACTGAGACCACCTCCTGTGCCTCCCCAGTCCCAGAGATAAAAACAGAAACATCATCAGCATAGGCCACAACCTTCAAAGGAGGCTCACCAACGATGCCCAAAGGTACCCCACACAACGGTCCACTCTCTAGGCCTTCTAATG
This sequence comes from Aquarana catesbeiana, assembly GCF_042186555.1. Lineage (NCBI taxonomy): Eukaryota > Metazoa > Chordata > Amphibia > Anura > Ranidae > Aquarana > Aquarana catesbeiana. The sequence goes on along the minus strand of NC_133328.1, from coordinate 14,716,522 downwards.
AAGGGGTCAATTGCAAACACATATAGCAGAGGACTCAATGGACACCCCTGACGCACACCCGAGCCGACGGCAAAGGGCTGCCCGACCCAACCATTAACCAGAGGAAAGCTTTCAGCCTCTTTGTACAAAATCTTGAGCCAATCAATGAAACCCCCCTCCAGGCCATATTTGTCAAGAAGGAGCCACAAATACTCATGATTAACCCGATCAAAGGCCTTAGCCTGATCCAATTTCAGCAAAAATTTACCCCAACCAGAAGCCCTACAACGCTCCAAGGCCTCCCGGACAGCTAACACCGCTGAGAAAGTGCTTCTACCTTGGACCAAACAGTGCTGGTGGCGGGATAACAAACTGCCTGCAACTGGTGATAATCGCCAGAAGAAAATCTTTGCCAGTATCTTTCTATCGACATTAAGAAGGCTAATGGGGTGCCAATTCCCAATCATCGAAGGATCTTTACCCTTTGACAGAAGGATCACTGCAGATTGCCTCATGGAGGGAGGGAGAGAACCCTCATTCAAACAGCCATTAAAAACCTCCGCAAGGTAGGGAGCCAGGATCATCTTAAAACATTTATAGAACTCGGCTGTCAGACCATCTGGCCCTGGCGTTTTCTTGATGGCTAGTTTATCAATAGCCTGGATTACCTCATCTGCAGTGATTTCATCTGTCAAATTCATCAAAGGAACATTACTTTCCAGTCCTGGTGTAGAGTAAAAAAAAAACAACATCCTTGTCCGATCAAGGTTCCTTCCTCCCAGGATATCAGCATAGTATGACCTGACAACCTCCAGGATCCCTGACCTAGACTTCGTCAGAGAGCCCGTACTGTCCCTCAGGCCATTGACCGTCTTAATTGCTACGCTCTGTTTACAGTTCTGGTAAGGGTCAGGCGAATGGTATTTCCCGTAATCCCTCTCCTGAACAAAAGAGGTCATATTGATGTCTCCTAAGGAGGAGCTTCACCTCAGAGATCACCCCAGAATCTCCTCCATTCGAAACAAGGCGGTCAAGTTTCCTCCGCAAACGTTGGTAGGTGATATACTTATCTTGCTGCTTCTTTCTTCCTATGGCCTTGAAAAGCCCAACAGTCCGCTGTTTAACAAGCTCCCACCATTCTGACTTGCTGTTGCAAAAGTCTAGGATCGTTACCTGTGCTTGAAAAAAATCCTCAAAGGATTGTCTTACTCTCTCATCTTCCAGGAGGGCCTAATTCAATCTTCAGATACCCCTCCCCCTAGGTGGCATGTCTGGGGCATTCAGAGTCACAGATAGAATACAGTGATCAGAAAGGGGTTCCCACCATCCCTGTGCTGAGTTCCCGGGTCTGTACACCCGCTGTGCCCATTATGAGGGGGTCCCACCATCCCTGTGCTGAGTTCCCGGGTCTGTACACCTGTTGTGCCCATTATGAGGGGTTCCCACCATCCCTGTGCTGAGTTCCTGGGTCTGTACACCCGCTGTGCCCATTATGAGGGGTTCCCACCATGCCTGTACTGAGTTCCTGGGTCTGTACACCTGCTGTGCCCATTATGAAGGGTTCCCACCATCCTTGTACTGAGTTCCTGGGTCTGTACACCTGCTGTGCCCATTATGAGGGGTTCCCACCATTCCTTTTGGAGCTTTACTTTATTTTTTATTATGAAGATTGTAAGAGAGGGATCTGAAACACATCATGGTGGTCACAGACACAAATATGAGGGCAAGAATAGACCAAGGTGGTCAAGGACACACATAGGAGGGCAGCCAAAACAGGTGTGCAGGAGCAGAGCCGGGAATTCCAGGAGAATGGCTGACATGACTGATGAGTCACATTTATGAACAAATCTCTGCGATTCTGCAGAGTGGAGTTTCAGTCATGAAGAGAACAAATTGATTTGATTGTACAGGCCGCAGCTTGCTGTATAATTGAAGACATTTCCATGCTTCTCCAGACTGCTCTGACCCGACCTGACTTGCTGCTTCCAGCTGTTCATAGCCCGGTCCTCCCATCCCCCGCTCTCAGCTCCTTGTTATGGCAGGAGAGCCAGCATGGACTCCATCCTGGCCAATGACATTTAGGTGTAGGGCACGTTCACTGTGACACCCCCATATATAATCCATAATACAATATACAGTATATATATATTCTCATCATTCATTATTCCAAGTTTAAAAAAAAACATTATGAGCAAACCCCTCATAATGGGCCCAGCAGGTGTACAGACCCGGGAACTCAGCACAGGGATGGTGGGAACCACTCATAATGGGCACAGCGGGTGTACAGACCCAGGAACTCAACACAGGGATGGTGGGAACCCCTCATAATGGGCTTATCAGGTGTACAGACCCGAGAACTCAGCACAGGGATGGTGGGAACCCCTCATAATGGGCACAGCAGGTGTACAGACCCGGGAAATCAACACAGGGATGGTGGGAACCCCTCATAATGGGCATAGCAGGTGTACAGACCTGGGAACTCAGCACAGGGATGGTGGGAACCCCTCATAATGGGCATAGCAGGTGTACAGACCCGGGAACTCATCACAGGGATGGTTGGAACCACTCATAATGGGCCCAGCAGGTGTACAGACCCGGGAACTCAACACAGGGATGGTGGGAACCCCTCATAATGGGCACAGCAGGTGTACAGACCCGGGAACTCAGCACAGGGATGGTGGGAACCCCTCATAATGGGCATAGCAGGTGTACAGACCCGGGAACTCAGCACAGGGATGGTGGGAACCCCTCATAACCACTCATTGGGGGTGGGTTTGCGATTGATTAATTTGGAGAGAATCCCAATGAAGTTTAGGGATCAGGCTTGGCTTGCCTTTCATGGAAAACTATATGTGAAGGGCAACTTGAAGTTTCTTTCCATGAGTGATCGGGGCTGCCTGAGAGTGGAGTGTGGAGGAGTGGTGGAGTCCATGGATCACTTTCTACTTCAGTGCCCTTTTAATATAGAGGTGTACAAGAGGGTGGGGAGGGCTCTGAGTATACCCTTCCTCCCCCATATGAGTTATGCAGAGTGGGTGTATGGGGCATTCCAGACTCATCGGGATTATGATTTGGAAACACTTTTTTTAGTTAGTCTAGTAGTCCGTTATTTCACGTGGAGTGCACGGTGTCAGGTATCCTTACAGTGTAAAATCCTCCCTGTCGAAGTGGTGGTGCAGGACACTCTGGGACATTCTGGGTGAGGTTGGGAAGATTCGGGGTCTTGAGAAAGGCAGGTGGCAGCAGGAGGCCTGGATAAGGGCGTGGAGGAATATCAGGACTCTGTAGCTGCTGCCTGTTGATCTCGGGGTGTGCGGCTTTTCTTTGTATTCTTGATTCACTCCCCTAGATTTTCAAGATCAAATATATTTTTGACAAAAGACTACATACATGGTGACGGTGATGTTCCTTAGTCTGGCTCTCCCATAGGGATTGTGTTGTGCGCAATTTGGTTTGTACCATTTATAATGTTCTTTCTTGTTTTGTATTATCATATTCAATTATTTTGTAAATATGTTTTATTTATTTATTTATTATGTTTTTATTGTATATAAGTTGTTGTTTGTAAGATTTTTCATTAAACAAAATTAACCCCTCATAATAGGCCCAGCAGATGTACAGACCCGGGAACTCAGCACAGGGATGGTGGGAACCCCTCATAATGGGCACAGCGCATGTGCAGATTCAGGAATTATGTAAACCCCAACCTCTTTTTTTTTTCAAAGTTCACTGCCATTTTTAAAGGACTTCGTCTTATTGTTCTGTAATGCCATGCAGCTTTAAGGCATTCCCTGAGGATGTTATCTAAATGGTTTGTGTTTTTAATGTTGCTCTTTTAGCCGTGTGAAAAGACCCTCCCCAATGCACGGTATTCTGCATTGGTACATGTACCCCATGGCAGTGCCCAGCTCCTCATGCTCTCTTTTCAACAATAGCTGGCTTATTAGCCTTGAAAATTGCCAACAAAAAAAAGATTTGGCCCATCTAGACAATAATCTAATGGGGTCCAGCGGTAAGTTGGAGGTTGGTTGGCTCAAACCGAACACGGTCCAGTTCTCTCCCTATCCCCAATGACAACCGTCTAAAAGGATTTCTCCATTCTTTGTAGAGATTCAGGACAGGAAGTGAAGGGAAATTTCCCAAACTGGACACAGGCAACAAATAACCCTTCCCTACTCCACCCGAACCAAAAAAGAAAAGTTTTGTCTTTAGAATGATGATCCTTGAAATCCATGTTTACTTCCTCCTCACCAAAATGAGATGACCCCTTTGTGTCAGGACCAACGCCAAAACCAACTAAACTCTGTGCCAAAAAAAAGCAGTCCCGGTGTTGGTCAGGGCCATAGGCATGTGCACGGGGTATGTGTGTGCTGTGCCTGGACACACCCTAATCAACCCATGCAGTGCAGATTGTGCCCCACCCCCCCTCCCCCTGCTGACTTCCCTTTTCCCCTGCCAGCTGCTGCGGGGGAAGTTTCAGGATGGGGAGCAAGGTAGGGGCCAGTAAATATGTAATTTACTGGTCCCTTCCTTTTCTGAATGAACATAGCTAAGGGTCAGTATCGAACACTCACTGTGTCCATTCATAACTGAAGAACAGTAAACTATGTTTCCTATGCTTCAGTTTGTGAATGAACAGGTAGCGGCTCAGCACAGAGCACTTCCCATTCATTCCCTGTCCAGTGCAGCTGAGACTGCAGAGAAAGGGACTGGGGAATCTGTATCCTCATTCCATTTCTCTGTCTCAAAAGTGAGACATCAAGGAGTCTGTTTAGATCCCTGATATTTCACCAAACCCCCCCTAAAAAAAATTTAGAAAGTAAAAAAAAAAATATATATATATATATATATATATATATATATATATATATATATATATATATATATATATATATATATAAAATGAAATTGTAAAAAAAATAAAATAAAATAAAAATAATAAATAAAAAAAAATACTGACACCGTCCACTGCCCTGATGACAGAGTCCACTACTCTACTGACACCATCCACTGCCCTACTGACACCGTCCACTGCCCACTGACACCGATCTCTGCCCTACTGACACCGATCTCTGCCCTACTGACACCATCCACTGCTCTACTGACACCATCCACTGCCCTACTGACACCATCCACTGCCCTACTGACACCGTCCATTGCCCTACTGACACCGTCCACTGCCCTACTGACACCGTCCACTGCCCTACTGACATCGTCCACTGCCCTACCGACACCGTCCACTGCCCTACCGACACCGTCCACTGCCCTACCGACACCGTCCACTGCTCTACTGACACCGTCCACTGCCCTACTGACACCGTCCACTGCCCTACTGACACCATCCACTGCCCTACTGACACTGTCCACTGCTCTACTGACGTTGTCCACTGCTCTACTGACACCATCCACTGCTCTACTGACACCATCCACTGCTCTACTGACACCAACCACTGCTCTACTGACACCATCCACTGCTCTACTGACACTGTCCACTGCTCTACTGACACCATCCACTGCCCTACTGACACCATCCACTGCTCTACTGACAAAGAAATATATTGTAAAAAAAAAATTGTGAAAAATAAAAAAATAATAAAAATAAAAAACTACTGACACCATCCACTATCATACTAACACCAACGTCTGCCCTTCTGTCTGTGTTTTAATACATTTTAAAAAAAATTTTACATTTTTTTTTATAAGAGTGTGAGTGTACACACAGTATATATAGGTGGTGAGGTGGATGTCGGTCAAAGTAACAAGTGCAAGCAATCAAGCCCTCCCAAAGGCTTATATTATAGGAAACAACAAAAAGGGATTGCTGCACAAAAATGTTTTAATGAAAAATGTAATCAAAACATCCAAAATATATAGGTCATCATGGTAACGACACCTATAATTATTGCCAAAAGCAGAAAATGCAAAATGCACCTGAAACATGCAAACTGCAACCTGCATAGGTGTGAATCAGGCCTTAAAGCCCAAATCCAGTCAAAAACATTTACTTTGAACCTAAACGTCCACTACCGAATGAATGAAATCTTCAGGGAATGAAAGGCTCATTACTGATCCAGTTGTTCTCTGGAAGTGACAAAGGGACTCGTCACCAGCAAACATAAACTCCAGAAAGGAGCACAAGCAGACCCAGCAGTCACAAGTGACCACAAATAACACCATGCATGGTCACAACCCCATACCTGCAGCTGGTCCAGGAGAAGACAAGGGCCCTTAGGCTGGATTCACATCTATGGCATTTTTAGTGCTTTTTGCATTTTGCAGATTTGCACTACAGTCCATTTAACATGGTTTCCCATGGAACACGTTCTGTAGTGCAAATCTGCAAAATGCAAAAAGCACTAAAAATGCCATAGGTGTGAATCCAGCCCTACATAGCCCCATCCAGGCCCACACATGGCAAACCAACAGCTTCACATAAAGCTGAGCTCTGGGCATGAAAACTTTCTTTGAAATATATTCCATAAAGGATTTGATTTGTGTGCACCACATGCCTTGGCAAACCCAGATATTACCTTGTAAAATTAGCAGTGACATCACTGCTGTGCATAGCCTGTGCAAAGTTGTGGGAGGGGCCCAGCAGGCTCTGCCCACAAGAGGGCAGCAACAAGACCAGTCACCCTGCACAAGAAGAGAGAGCAGCAGTGAGCGGTCTTTATTAGAGAAAGTCCCACACTGGTTTACTGCACAGAACTGGACCAAGAATCAGTCGCAATACACACACCGGCTTGGACTCAACTTTCATCTGTGGAAGTGAAATCTCCGGTACTTCCCGGAATGCGGGATCATGTGACTCCTCCCTCTTCTACCAAAAATGCAGTGCTGGGTGTTTGATTGGCCAATCACCACCAATAATTATATTATCCACTGGAATTGTGTATCAAACACCATATAATAATAATAATAATAATAATAATAATATGAATAATATTAATAAATATATAAAACAACACTTATGATTGTGCTAAGTGCTCCTTTCCACCCATATAAGTTACCAGCTCTAAAGTAAAAAATCAAATGTCACAAAACAGATAAGTGTTCACTTAATGACACAAAGTGCAAAAATCTTCAATGGTGACAAAATAATTGGTCATGTGACAATGATGAGGCACTATTCTTCCCACTGACACCAACAGTAGGGCATCATTTTTCCAACAGATACCAATGATGGGGCATTATTCCTGCCACTGATACAGATGATGGGGCACTATTCCTCCCACGGATACCAATGATGGGGCACTATTCCTCCCACTGATACCAATTATGGGGCACTATTCCTCCCACGGATACCAATGATGGGGCACTATTCCTCCCACTGATACCAATTATGGGGCACTATTCCTCCCACTGATACAGATTATGGGACACTATTTCTCCCACTGATACCAATGATGGGGCACTATTCCTCACACTGACACCAATGATAGGGCACCATTTTTTCCACTGATACTAACAATGGGGCATAATTTGTCCCACTGACACTAATGATCAGTCACTACTTATCCCACCGATACACATGATGGGGTACTATTCCTCCCACTGATACCAACTATGGGGCTCTATTCCTCCTACTGATACCATTGATGGGGCACTATTACCCCCACTGATACTAACAATGGGAACTATTCTTCCCACTGACACCAATGATGGGGAACAAATTCCTTCCACTGATACCAATGATGGGGCACTATTCCTTCCACTGATACCAAACACTATTCCTCCTGTTATTGGCAATAGGTCCTATGTAATTGTTTTACTCCCACTGGTTACACTCTGGCCCCTCTAAGGTCTTAAGGACAGTAAACTGGCCCTTTGTTTAGAAAGTTTGGAGATCCCTACCTTAGAAAATCACACTGCAGAACAGTGATACCACCAAATGTAATGCCAAATCTGGTAAGACTAGACATCAGAGGCAGCAGTGCCTTAGATGATCTCACACTGCAGGTATACAGCTATGAGGCTACAGGACAGGACTGCCTAGGCACCATTACAAATCAGGAATTCCAGACAGAAGGTGTAATTTTCAGAGAACTGCTTAGGCACAATTAGGGTTGCCACCTTTTCTTCAAGCCAAACCCGAACACTTTACTGGCCTGGGACACCTTTGGGAGCCCCCCCCCCCCCCCCCAGGGAGAGTAGTAATGCGGTGGTGTAATGGGTGTGGCCAAATTGCTTTTGCTGACATTATCGCCTTGCCCCCCCTCCCTCCAGTGATGCTGAACCTGCCCCCAGACAGCCGCCTACAGCACCCGGATGGAAACAGATTTGTGTGTGACTATCCTGGTTACTTGGGGAGCCACAGCCCGGCCTGAATAATGTGTCCGGGTTTCAGTCCACCTAAAACCCGGACACATGATTCAAAACCCGGACTTGTCCAGGGTGAATCCCGGACAGGTAGGCACGATCCGCGTTTCTAAATGCTCCCTATAGCAAAGCAAATCTTCATTTTCGGAGGTCCACTTTAAGCGTGGAATACCATAATGTATCTCAATGGAAGGGTACAGTGTGAAGGGGGGCCTCAAAGGCCGAAATAAAGGCAGAAATCCCCCTAATTCATCATCTAGCGTTGCAACATTGTTCTTTAAATTTGCACTCAGATAAACCTAACAGTACACCGTACCGTATCTATATATATATATATAATGATTAAACTATGAAGCGTCAGCTGATCCTTCACTAAGCTCCATGCAACAAAAGACGTAACAGGCACCGCCGGTAAACAGTATGAAGAAAAGTTGAAGTTTATGGTCGGTGTCATCTACAATCACTTTGTCTTACAAATCCCTTTTCAATCTCCAGGCAATGAACTTTTTTTTTTTTTGTAACAGATGTGAATAGTGTGAAGTGTAAGTGGAGAGTCATTGGGGCCTTTGTGGGGAGGATTAGCGAATAAGTCAACAGCAAGCCGACAGAGAGGCTCGTAAACTCACCAAAGTCACTTTATATACTCCAATATAATGGATGGCGGTGATTTATCTTCTATGAGTCGGTGTCATAATAGTTTGTGTGCAGTAATAAGACGTGTGTTGTGTGTATAGTGCATTGCAGGAATGTAGAGACCCAGTTATGTATCGAAACAATGAAACAATGTGATACAATGTAATAAAAATCGAGTACAATGTAGCGATGTTACCAGCATCAGGCTCAGGGACAGACTATTTTATTATTATTAATTTATTATAATGTTTTTTCGTTAGGGTAACGGGTTTGAGTTCAGTTTAGGTTAGAGATAGAATTAGGAGTTGGGGTTAGGGTTATTTATTATTATTTTATTTATTTTTAATTTTATTTTATTTATTATTATACAAATAACAATAAATGGAAAATAAATACACAAATAAATAAAAATCATAAATTAAAAAAAATTCAATAAATGAATACTAAGAAATGTAGAGACCCAGTTATGTATCGATTCAATGAAACAATGTGATACAATGTAATAAAAATCTAGTACAATGTAGCGACATTACCAGCATCAGGCACAGGGACAGACTAATGCCCCGTACACACGGTCGGACTTTGTTCGGATATTCCGACAACAAAATCCTAGGATTTTTTCCGACGGATGTTGGCTCAAACTTGTCTTGCATACACACGGTCACACAAAGTTGTCGGAAAATCTGATCGTTCTGAACGCGGTGACGTAAAACACGTACGTCGGGACTATAAACGGGGCAGTGGCCAATAGCTTTCATCTCTTTATTTATTCTGAGCATGAGTGGCACTTTGTCCGTCGGATTTGTGTACACATGATCGGAATTTCCCACAACGGATTTTGTTGTCGGAAAATTTTATATCCTGCTCTCAAACTTTGTGTGTCGGAAAATCCGATGGAAAATGTGTGATGGAGCTCACACACGGTCGGAATTTCCGACAACAAGGTCCTATCACACATTTTCCATTGGAAAATCTGACCGTGTGTACGGGGCATAAGACTGCATTCACACCTGAGCGTAGCGTCTTTGAACGCTTTTCCGGAGTGTTTTTTTTTCTGTGTGTTTTTATGTGCGATTTTGGCACGTTTTTTGCGCGAATTTGCTTGTTTGCATGCAGCGTTTTTGGGCTTTGGTGTTTTTTTTATAGCCAATAGAGAAAACTGTTATCTGTTGCATCATTTGTTGTTAGGTAGTTCTGCTTTTTTAGCTTTTCTATTAGCTTTTATTTCTTCCTTTTTTATTATTAATTTATTATAATGTTTTCTCGTTGGGGTAACGGGTTCGAGTTCAGTTTAGGTTAGGATTAGGAGTTGGGGTTAGGGTTATTTATTATTATTTTATTTGTTTTTAATTTAATTTTATTCATTATTATACAAATAATAATAAATGAATAAATAAATGGAAAATAAATACACAAATAAATAAATGAATAAATAAAAAAAAAAAATAATGAATTAATTAATACTAAGTAACAATAAATAAAAAAATAACCCTTAACTTTAACCCTTATCCCTTAAAAAAAAAGAAAATAATAATAAATAGCTAAACATCCTATCCTCCATTATTATTATTATTATTATTATATAATAGTTTGTGTGCAGTAATAAGACATGTGTTGTTAGTATAGTGCATTGCAGGAATGTAGAGACCCAGTTATGTATCGAAACAATGAAACAATGTGATACAATGTAATAAAAATCGAGTACAATGTAGCGATGTTACCAGCATCAGGCTCAGGGACAGGTATTCATTTAGAGGCTGGGTGACATGAGGTCAGAATTAGGTACCACATCCCATATACACAGAGAGAAAGAGGCGAGTGGGACTTTAACCACTTCAGCCCCGGAAGATTTTACCCCCTTCCCGACCAGAGCACTTTTTGCGATTCAGCACTGCATCACTTTAACTGACAATTGCGCGGTCGTGCGATGTTGCACCCAAACAAAATTGACGTCCTTTTTTTCCCCACAAATAGAGCTTTCTTTTGGAGTTATTTGATCACATCTGCGGTTTTTATTTTTTGAGCTATAAACAAAAAAGGGCAACAATTTTGAAAAAAAAAAAAAACGCATTTTTTTTTTACTTTTTGCTATAATAAATATCCCTCAAAAATATATGAAAAAAAATATTTTTTTCCTCAGTTTTAGGCCGATATGTATTCTTCTTCATATTTTTGGTAACAAAAAATTGCAATAAGCGTATATATTGATTGGTTTGCGCAAAAGTTATAGCGTCTACAAAATAGGGGATAGTTTTATGGCTTTTATATTATTATATTTTTTTTTTACTAGTAATGGTGGCGATCTGCGATTTTTATTGGGACTGCAACATTATGACGGACACGTCGGACAATTTTGACACATATTTTGGGACCATTGGCATTTTTACAGCAATCAGAGCTATAAAATGCATTGATTACTGTAAAAATGTCACTGGCAGTGAAGGGGTTAACACTAGGGGGCGATCAAGGGGTTAATGTGTTCCCTAGTGTGTGTTCTAACTGAAGGGGGGAGATGACAGATCGCTGTTTATACTCTGTATGAACAGACGATCTGTCTGTTCTCCCCTCAGAGAACCGGAAACTGTGTGTTTACACACACAGATCACGGTTTTCGTGTGCCCCGAGCAATTGCGGGAGCCCGGCGGTGATCGCGACCGCCAGGCACTCGCATCAGCTCCGTGGGCGAGCAGGGGGCGTGCACGCGCCCCCTAGTGGCCGAATATGTTACCGATGTAACATGACGGCAATTTGCGCAGCCAAGCCATGTTGCCGCAGTATAACTGTGCCGGCTGGTCAGCAATCGGTTAAAGGTACCAAAGATTTGAAAATAAACAATACATTTTAGAAAAATAGAAATTTTATTATAAACAACTCTTAAAATTACAATAAGCATTTACAAGGATCCCATATCAATTTTTACATGTACAACCACTTCCTTTTCTACATGTTTCGCTCAGGTGAGCTTCCTCAGGAGATTTTTTTTGAAGTGTCACATGAAGTAAAGTATACTATAAGAGAAACAATATTTATAAATGATTATGCTTGAAAAATTGTTGAAAGATAAAATCACAAGGAATGTCAAAAGGAGGCATGCTAATATCCATTGTTATAATGTAATAATCAAATATTGTATAAAATTATACTTTATATAACATGATGATAGACTGAAAAGGAATGCCTACCGGATGCTTGTATTTAGGGAAATATCAATTGTAATTCACCCAATGAAGCCAGGATTTTTTAAAAAAGACTCAGGGACAGACTAAGGCTGCATTCACACCTGAGTGCGTCTTTGAATGTTTTTCCAGCGTTTGTTTTTTTTTGCGTGTTTTTTATGTGCAATTTTGCTATGTTTTTGTGCGACTTTGCTCATTTGCATGCAGCTTTTTTGGGCTTTGGCATTTTTTTAATAGCCAATAGAGAAAACTGTTATCTGTTGCATCATTTGTTGTTAGGTATTTCAGCTTTTTTTAGCTTTTTCATTAGCTTTTATTTCTTCTTTTATTATTATTCATTTATTATAATGTTTTTTCATTAGGGTAAGGGGTTCCAGTTCAGTTTAGGTTAGGGTTAGGATTAAGAGTTGGGGTTATTTATTATTATTTTATTCATTTTTTATTTTATTTTATTTATTATTATATGAATAATAATAAATGAATGAATAAATAAATGGAAAATAAATACACAAATAAATACAAATCATAAATTAAAAAAAAATTCAAAAAATTAATACTAAGAAATGTAGAGACCCAGTTATGTATCGAAACAATGAAACAATGTGATACAATGTAATACAATGTAATAAAAATATAGTACAATGTAGCGATGTTACCAGTATCAGGCTCAGGGACAGACTAAGGCTGCATTCACACCTGAGCGTAGCATCTTTGAACGCTTTTCCGGCTTTTTTTTTTTGCACGTTTTTATGTGCGATTTTGGCACATTTTTGCACGACTTTGCTCGTTTGCAGTCAGCGTTTTTGGGCTTTGGTGGTTTTTTCATAGCCAATAAAGAAAACTGTTGCATTATTTGTTGTTAGCTATTTCAGCTCTTTTAGCTTTTCCATTAGCTTTTATTAAGATTAGGAGTTGGGGTTAGGGTTATTTATTATTATTTCATTTATTTTTAATTTAATTTTATTTATTATTATACAAATAAATAAATGGAAAATAAATACACAAATAAAAAAAAATCATAAATAAAAAAAAATCAATAAATTATTACTAAGTAACAATAAATAAAAAATGAACCTTTAACTTTAACCCTTATCCCTTAAAAAAAAAATAATAATAATAATAAATAAATAAACATCCTATCCTCCATTATTGTTATTATTATTATTATTGTTATTAATAATAATAATAATAATAATAATAATAATAATGTCTTTTTTTCTTCAAGTCTGGGTGTTTAATGTTATTTTATTATTATTATTATTATTATTATTATTATTAATAATAATAGTAATGTATTTATTATTTTTTAAGGTTAGAGGTTAATTATTATTTATTAATGTATTATTACATATTATTCATTTATTTTACTTATTTATGATGATTTTTAGTTATTTGTGTATCCATATTCATATTCATTGTACATTAATTTATTCCTATATTTTTACAATTTTATTTTTTCCTTTTTGTAATTTGAGAAAATTGTGCAAAAACGCGAGCAAAAACGTGCGACTGGCGCATTTCCATTCATTTATATTTGGGAATACAAACATGACAAAAATGCCCAAATCTACCCAATTCTAGCAACAAAAAAAGCTCCAGAATTTGTTTGAGCTTTAGGCGTTTGGCTTCAGGTGACTTGGAGTGGAGATGTGAACCGTCACCATAGAGAATCATTGATTTTTTTCTCCTCCAGCGTTTTTGAGCTTCAAGATATCCGCTCAGGTGTGAATGGGGCCTAAACACACCACAGCTCAACAAAAAAAGCTGCTTTAACAGGCATTTGAGCTTTTATTTCAGCTTGAAGCTTGTGCGTTTTTGTGCTCTTGTACACGTTTTTATTGAGCTTCTTCAAGCTCATTTGAGCTTTTAAACTTTTTTGAGCATAAGCGTTTTTTTTCTCACAAACCCTCCTAGATAGTATTTTCTTAACCACTGTATAAACAAAACAAAAAGCTGGAACAAATGTTTTTGCGCGTTTTTGAGCTTCTTTTAAGCTTTTGATCTTTTTTGAGCTCTTTGGGGCACTAGCTCCTCTCAAAAACGTGAGATTGGTGGGAGGTTTTTTCTGCCTGTAGGAGCATATGCCTGGAAAAGCCATAGGGCTCATGCACACTACAGCTTAAAGGAACTCAAAGAAGCGGCTCCTACAGGCTTTTGAGCTCCTTTTTTCTGCCTAGAAATCCCCCCCCCCCCCCCATGTTAGCCAATGTGTTCATGCACACTAGGGCTTTTTTAGGCTTTTTCAGGCATATGCCCCTTCATGAAAAAAAAAAAACACCCAACTCACATTTTTGAGAGGAGCTACTGCCCCAAAGAGCTCAAAAGAGCTCAAAAAGCTCAAAAACACATAAAAAAGTGCAAAAACGTTTGTTCCAGCTTATTGTTTTGTTTATACAGTGGTTAAGAAAATACTATCTCAGATGGTTTGTGAAAAAAAAAACACTTATGCTCAAAAAAGCTTGAGAGAGCTTGAAAGAGCTCAATAAAAAACACGAGAAAGAGCCCAAAAAAGAACACCCTTCTTCAAGCTTTTATAGGCAGAAATAAAAGCTCAGAAGCTTGTGCATGGACACATTGGGTAACATGGAGGGGAGTCTCCAGGCAGAAAAAAATAACAGTTCAAAAGCCTGTAGGAGCCGCTCCTTTGAGCTGCAGTGTGCATGAGCCCTAAGGCCCCCATCACACCTGAGCGTACTGGGATTGTGGGCAGGATCGAGCGATTCTGTCCACAATCATAAACGGGATTTTTAAGTGCCCAAAAAAATCAAATATCCTATAAAGCAATATACATAAAAAGTCAAACATTTTATTTATACAAAAGTTAAAAACATATATGATATCATAGATATATAGTACAACAATAATAACAAAATATGACCATTCTGTGGGCAACAATGAATGCTGAAAAGTTTGTGGATCATGGATCAACGCGTTTCGTTCAAGTAGGAGACTTCTTCAGGATCCAGTTAGCAAAATTGGTAAATGTAATAACTCATAAGATGATCATGAAGTAAATAAGCAACACGCCTGGAATGAGGGTATCCGGCACAGAATTATGTGTCCCAAGTCATATCAGTGTTCATTAAAAGAAAGTAGCGAGATAGAAAACGGGAGGTCATCCACATTTATACGCCATCAGCTTGATCCCACTTAGAAAGAGTGAAACTCAAATTAATAAAGGAAAAATGATAGGCTGAGGGATCTAGCTGATGGTGTATACATGTGTATGATCTCCCGTTTTCTATTTTGCTACTTTTCTTTTAATGATCACTGCTGGATACCCTCATGCCAGGTATGTTGATTATATACTTCATGACCATCTTATGAGTTATTAGACTTACCAATGTTGCTAGCTGGATCCTGAAGAAGCCTCCCTACTTGGGCGAAATGCGTTGATCCACAGAACGGTCATATTTTGTTAATATTGTTGTATAATGTATAAATACAAATTATGACTTTTTATGTATATTACTATATGTGATATTTGATTATTTATTTATTTATTTATTGGCACTTAAAAATACACCCCCTGCCCCCTCTTTCCCACATCTCCTCAGGAGAGATGTGGGGATTTTTTCTCAATATATTCTACTTGCTGCAGGAATGACCGGGTTATGCGATTAAAACCATTAAAGTAAATTAAACCCTTTACACTAGTGGCGGCGGGCTGACAGGGGCCACTGCTGATCGCACATAGCCGCACACAGAGTGATTATCTGCGATTCAGGGACAGATGTCTGAGCCTGGACGCAGCTGACAAATCAGCCATGTGAAAGTGGTCTAATATTATTACCAAGATTATTTTTCTACTTATTATTATTATTATATAATAGCGATTGGGTTTACCACTTGACTTACGGAAGATTTTACCCTCTTATTCAGCACTGCCCTACTTTAACTGGGATTTGCGCAGTCATGCAACATTGTACCCAAATTTACACAATTTTTACACAAATAGAGCTTTCTTTTGGTGGTATTTGATCAACACTGGGTTTTTTATTTTTTTTTATGTAAACAAAAAAAGACTGAAAATATTTCCTTCTTTCTGTTATAAAACATATCCAAAAAATAAATTCTTCATACATTTAGGCCAAAATGTATTCTGCTACATGTCTTTGGTAAAAAAAAAATCCCAATAGTTGTATATTAATTGGTTTGTGGGAATGCCACAAACTACGGTATATATACTGGAATGTACGCAGCTATAGACGCTATACTGTAATGGTGTTGATCAGCGATTTATAGTGGGACTGTGATAGGGTGACGGGCAATCTGGCGCTAACAGACCCTCGCTGGGAGGGTCACTAAATGACACTGACATCGCTAGTGACACTAATACAGTGATCAGTGATAAAACTGTACACTGACACTGTGCTAATAACACTGGCTGGAAAGAGTTAACATCTAGGGGCAATCAAGGGGTTAACTATGTGCCTAACGATGTGTAATGTGTGATGCTTTTACTTTACTAATCTGGCTGTTTCTTCTCCCTGCTTTGCAGGGAGAAGAAACAGCCAGATCGCTGTTCCCAGTACACAGAGTTCTTGTTTTTGTAAACACAGAACTATGTGTGTGATTGGACACAGCCGATCAGCTGATCTCATCTGAAATCATTGGCTGAAATCAGCTGCCCGAACTTATGCTGTGTCCAATCACAGCAGTGGCGACCCATCCATAAGGGGCGCAGGGGCGCCGCCCCCCTAATCCATGGTCCCGGTCCCATAATCTAAATGCAGTGCGCCGGACGCATGGATTCTTTTTTTTTTTTTTTTTTTTAGAAGCTAGTGATTAGAGCCTGAGGCTCTAATTGGCTTAAAAAAAGGGTGGGCTCAGGGCGCAGTGAGCCCACCCAGTTGTGTGACATTAGCAAATTAATATTCGCTAATGTCTTCCTGTTTCTCCTCCTGGCCAATCAGAAAGCAGGTTCTGAGACCTGATTGGCCAGGGAGTCTTGGGACCCATTTCCTGTTTGGCTGGGAGGAGAAGCAATGGCCTCAGCTCTTCCCTCGGCAAGCTGGAGCGAGGAGCAGCGGGCAGAGGGGCAGCAACAGCCCTCCCCTGGATCCAGCACCACCTCTTCATTGGAAGGTAAGGCCATGGATCGCAGCCTTCCAGTCCGACCCGGACGTTTTAGCACCCCAAAAAAAAATATTGAGCACCAGTCACCACTGAATTACAGCATTGGTCAGCTGGGGTTTGCGCGCATGCGCACCCCAAACCCAGAAGACAACCACGTACATGTATGTGATCGTGCATGTACCAGCCAACCACCTGCGTGCGTGTTCATGTGCATTTGTGCACGTTCAGGTGTCTGGTGTTAATACATTCTATTGGCCACAATTTTGGCTATTAGAATGCATTAATGTAGGAACACGGGAACACTCCTAAACGCGCCTAGTGTTAATGCGCATTTATACGCTAAATGCACAGGTTTCTAAACTCCAGAGAAACTACAGAGAAATCCTGCAGATAACGACACTACAAAGTGAATAAAATGAAAACTTCTTTATCGAATGTATCCAAATAATAATAACAGGAAACACGCACTATCCCAGGACAGCCAGTAAACGCGTTTCACACATAAGTACTTATTCATTACTGATGTGTGAAACGCGTTTACTGGCTGTCCTGGGGTAGTGCGTGTTTCCTGTTATTATTATTTGGATACATTCGATAAAGAAGTTTTCATTTTATTCACTTTGGAGTGCCGCCATCTTCAGGAATTCCCTATATTGACCACGGCTACATACTGGGCTGGCACCCTTGCGATTCCCGACTCATGTGGATATCGCCACGGGTTGTTTGGAGCAGTGCACACTTGGTAAGTTCCTCTAAACTCCATTGGGAACACCCGTTCCATTGGGAGCTGTCTAATCGCCATCATGATTGGAGAACCGTAGTTCTATGAATAAAAGGGGCGGGCCGGGAACAGTCAGGCTGGGAATGAAAGGGTTAAATTGTGCTGTACAGATACTAGACCAGGGGTCTCCAAACTGCGGCCGGGGGCCAGATGTGGCCCTTTGCTTTGCTTTTTTCTGTCCCTTGGGGAACTATTTCATCCACTGATACCAACAATGGGGCATAGTTTCCCCCCAATGACACTGATAGGGCACAATTCCTCTCAATTACACCAACGATAGGGCATAATTCCTCTCAATGACACCGATAGGGCAGAATTCCTCTCAATGACACCAACGATGGGGCGCAAATCCTCTCAATGACACCAACGATGGGGCACAATTCCTCTCAATGACACCGATAGGGCAGAATTCCTCTCAATGACACCAACGATGGGGCGCAAATCCTCTCAATGACACCAACGATGGGGCACAATTCCTCTCAATTACACAAACAATAGGGCACAAATCCTCCCACTGACTCCAACGATAGGGTGCAAATCCTCTCAATGACACCAACGATGGGGCACAATTCCTCTCAATTACACAAACAATAGGGCACAAATCCTCCCACTGACTCCAACGATAGGGTGCAAATCCTCTCAATGACACCAACGATGGGGCACAATTCCTCTCAATTACACCAACGATAGGGCACAATTCCTTTCAATGACACCAACCATAGGGCACAACTCCTCTCAATGACACCAGCGATGGGGCACAATTCCTCCCACTGACTCCAAAGATGAGGCTTTGTTTTTTCCCACTGACATCGGGACCTTTACTACTTCCAATGGCCATAGTCTGGCCCCCCCCAAATGTCTGGAGGACAATAAACTGACCCTTTGTTTAGAAAGTTTGGAGATCCCTGTACTAGACTGTGTTTTGTTATGTGTGTACCGCTGATTTTATTATTAATATCATACAGGATTAATATGGTGCCAACTGTTTACGCAGCGCTTTACAACTTGAGGGTAGACAGTACAAATACAATACACTTTAATACAGTAGGAAACAGAGGGCCCTGCTCGTTAGAGCTTACAATCTAAGAGTTAGGGTCAAGACATACAAGAGGTAATAACTGTGGGGGGTGTGCTGATGGAGAAAAAATAAATGTACAGTTGTTAGGTGGGGACCAGATAGGCTTCTCTGAAGAGATGAATTTTCAGGGATTGTCTGAAAGTAGACAAAGTAGGAGATAGTCAAACAGATTGAGGTAGAACATTATAGAGGATGGGAGAGGCTCTGGAGAAGTCCTAGAGGCAAGCATGGGAGGAGGTGACAAGGGAGTTAGAGAGCAGGAGGTCCTGGGAGGAGCGAAGAGGACGATTTGGTTAGTATTTTGAGACCAGGTTAGAGATGTAGCTGGGAGCCAGGTTGTGGCTGGCTTTGTAAGTTACTGTTAGTATCTTGAATTTAATTTGTTGGTTGAGTGGCAGCCATTGGAGGGATTGGCAGAGAGGGGTAGCAGACGCAGAGCGGTTTGTAAGGTGGATGAGCCTGGTAGCAGAGTTCATGATGGACTGAAGTGGGGGTAAGCCAATGAGGAAGGAGTTGCAGTAGTCGAGGAGAGAGATGACCAGGGAGTGGATTAGAACCTTTGTGGTGACATTGGTTAGGAAGGGACGTATCTTGGAGATGTTGCGGAGGTTGAGGCGGCAAGCTTTGGACAGCGATTGAATGTAGGGCCGAAAGGAAAGTTCAGAGTTCAGGATTACACGAGGACCTTGGCATGGGGGGACGGGATGATAGTTCAGCCGTTGATTTTGAAAGAGAAATCAGGGCAAGTGGCACGTGAGGAAGGACATATCATGAGCTCAGTTTTGGATAGGTTGAGTTTGAAAAAGTGGTGTGACATCCAGGCTGATATATCTGTTAGTAAGTTGGTGATGCGTGAGGAGACAGATGGAGTGAGTTGGGGGGGTGGAAAGGTAAATTTGGGTGTCGTCCACATATGATATTGAAAGCCATGGGAGGCAATCAAGTGACCCATGGAGGAGGTGTAGATTGAGCAAAGGAGAGGTCCAAGAACAGAACTTTGGGGGACCCCGACGGACAAAGGAGGAGGAGAGGAGGAAGTAGAGTTGTAAGTGACACTAAAGGAGTGGCGGATATGCACCTCTTAGTTATAGCTAAACAGATCATCGTTGTCATGCCCCCTACTTTGCCAAATGATGTTGGCCCTGGAACTATGCTCTATGCAGGAGGCCAATCAGCAACAGCTTGAGGAACCGCAAGCAACCTCTGGAGGAATGCTGGAGCTCTAAGGATCACTGGCTAAAAATGGCTGATATAAACTGTCCAACCACACATCATTCCTGCCGGTTATCATTGCTTCCTATGACTAGGAACCCTCGGCAATCATCCAAATGCTGATCAATTACCTTCTGGCGGCTCACTAATCGGCATATACCAGCTTTGACATGCCAAGCAGCACCATCCTGCATGTAGAAGTCTAAGCCAGGATCGCAGAGCCATGCCAAAGTACATAATGAGTTCAGTTAGGTAAGCAGGAGGAGACAATGCCAATAAATCCAGCTAAGTCACAAAGCTCCCATCCGTTCGCCATGGATTGAGCGCGCGTGCCTCGGGTTTGTTTTACTGCCGCGGAGCGTGTTTGTGGTGTGCCCAGCGTGTCACCTGAGGATCAAAAGTATGTTTTTTTTTCAGCAGCCAAAGACAGCAACACTAAATCTATATCATATTTTCCAAGCCAGCCACAGAGAGACTGGCAGATCCTCCACCATCCAAAGTAAATTTTATTTGCAAGCATACGAAAAATATTTTGTCATAAGGCCTCATGCGCACTGGGGCTCTTCTAAGCGCTCTTCTCCTTGCAGGACAAAAGCAGCTTCAAAAAACACGTTTTTGCCAATACAATTAGGCACATTAAGCACTTGGGTGTTTTTTTTACTTTCATTGGACAGAATATCAATTTATTTTGGCCATTGAAATGAATAAACGCTCAAGCGCTAAGTGCACCTAGTGCTTAGGCGTGTTTACATGGGTTTAGGTGCATTTTGGCGTTTTTCAGCCAAAATGTTCCTCTCTTGAATGCACAAGTTCTCTTTTCTGCCTCTAAACTCCTATAAATGCCTGGACATGGACACATACCCTCACCGGACACTTTATTAGGTACACCTTGCTAGTACCGGGTTGGACCACCTTTTGCCCTCAGAACTGCCTCTATTCCCATCCGTCTCCCATGGGGGAGGGGGGGGATCGCTGCCTTCCCGTCCGTCTCCTGTGGAGGGGGGGGGGCTGGGGGTGGCGTTGGTTTGCCACACCCCCAAAATATTGAACACCAGCCGCCACTGTTTAACATGTTAAAGGTTCTTTGGGATGTTAGTGATTGCACTAGTTTTAGGTGAAGTGACACTATAAGCAAATGGCTATGATCACAAAGTATCCGTCCTTCTTTTTTTTTTTTTAATTTTTTATTTATAACAGGCAAGGGGGCCCACATGGACCGACATAATATACAGTAAGACATCATCAAACATAGCGCATAACACAATCATATGATACAATAAGCATTGTTATTGAAAGGTAATTGTATGCATCTTAGTGGGCTCAATTGCAGTATTGGTCAACAAACATTCTTACTCATTGTGCGGCGCTACTAAGGTGTCACTGTGGGATGTGCCCGTTAATATCGGGCACCACTCCACTTTGGATAAGACTTTACGTATTTCCTATAGTATAGTGGGTTAGGCTAGTACGATCCCCTGGACTCCCTTCCTTCTTTTTCCTTTTTTCTCGAGAGTCCTAAGATTAGGAAGAGAGAAAGATTGAAAGTAGGAAGAGAAAGGTAGGGGGGGTGTGGGGGGGGGGGGAATGTTCCCCGCGATCATGGAGTAGTTGGAGGAGTCGCTTAGGTATAGCTATAATCTCATCTATCTTGTATCTAGAGTTCAGATTTCAGTAATTTAATTTACTTTGTGGTTGTTTAGTGAGCTATTGAAATTTCTCGCAGAGCCTGGCCTTCACTAGAGTATATGAACATATTCCATAACTGCCACGTATTGGAGAACTTTTCATGTCTGTTTTGAGCGGTATGGATAAGGTCTTCCATTTTTTTGATTTCTTCTACTTTTTTGATCCACAGGTCTATGGTTGGTGGCTTTGGGGATTTCCAATGAGTATCCGTCCTTCTAATTTCTCCTTAATGAACTCTCTCCTCCTCATTCAGGCAATGTGAACTCTTGTTTCTCTCTATGAGTTACATAATACAGTTTACATAATATCACATTTGGCTTGTGTCGAGTCTCATTATCTGGGTGGCAATTAAGGAAAAGGTAAAGCGATACTGTCAGGGTCAGAGCAGGGGGTGACCTGTGTCCAGGCAGGTGGTCAGAGGTAACATAGAGAGGTCAGGGCTTTGTTGCAGCAACTGAGGCCCCGGGTGGGAGGGGGGGCTGACGACCTGTTGTCACGGGCCATGATGAGTTGAATCGTCTGTCTACAAGGGACTTTCTTTTGGGAAGCAAAGGATTAAACACAGACACAGCAGACCATGTGACTTCTATGGGGCCCGGAAAACCCTACACATTGGTTTAAGGAGGTAGCAATGGAAATCTCATTTGGATGAACTGAACGTACAGTATTTATAGTTTAGGATTTTTTATATGATTGGTATGAAAGCAATGAGTATTCTGTAGAAAATGGAGATTAAACAGTAAAGGAGGCTCTTATTTATGGTGCCCAAACATATATAGTGACAGCCATCCAGTGAGGCAAAGAACAAAGCCAAAAAAAAACAGTTCAGCTAATCAATAGCTGATTCAATGATCTAACACAGCCTTACGCAACCTTTTTACCTTAGTGGAACCCTTGAAATAATTTTCAGGTCTCACGTAACCCTTGCTAAAAACCAATTCATTGGTCATCAGTGGGAACATTGTCCTTACATTGCTGGCCAATGGGAGGAGTGTCCTTTACATGGTGGTCAGTGAGAAGAATGTTCCTTACATTGGTGGTCAGTGGGAAGAATGTTCCTTACATTGGTGGTCAGTGGGAAGAATGTTCCTTACATTGGTGATCAGTTGGAAGAATGTTCCTTACATTGGTGATCAGTGGGAAGAATGTTCCTTACATTGGTGATCAGTGAGAAGAATGTTCCTTACATTGGTGGTCAGTGGGAAGAATGTTCCTTACATTGGTGACCAGTGGGAAGAATGTTCCTTACATTGGTGATCAGTGGGAAGAATGTCCCTTACATTGGGGGTCAGTGGGAAGAATGTTCCTTACATTGGTGGTCAGTGGGAAGAATGTTCCTTACATTGGTGATCAGTGAGAAGAATGTTCCTTACATTGGTGATCAGTGGGAAGAATGTTCCTTATATTGGTGGTCAGTGGGAAGAATGTTCCTTACATTGGTGATCAGTAAGAAGAATGTTCCTTACATTGGTGGTCAGTGGGAAGAATGTTCCTTACATTGGTGATCAGTGGGAAGAATGTTCCTTACATTGGTGATCAGTGAGAAGAATGTTCCTTACATTGGTGATCAGTGGGAAGAATGTTCCTTACATTGGTGATCAGTGGGAAGAATGTCCCTTACATTGGTGGCAAGTGGGAAGAATGTTCCTTACATTGCTGGTCAGTAGGAGGAGTGTCCTTTACACTGGTGGTCAGTTGTAAGAATGTTCCTTACATCGGTGGTCAGTGGGAAGAATGCTCCTTACATTGTTGATCAGTGGAAAGAATGCCCTTTACATTGGTGGTCAGTGGTAAGAATGTTCCTTACATTGGAGGCCAGTGGGAAGTATGCTCCTTACATTGGTGGTCAGTGGGAAGAATGCTCCTTACATTGGTGGTCAGTGGGAAAATGCTCCTTACATTGGTGGTCAGTGGTAAGAATGCTCCTTACATTGGTGGTCAGTGGTAAGAATGCTCCCTCCATTGGTGGCCAGTGGTAAGAATGCTCCTTACATTATTGGCCAATAGTAACATTGCCCCTTAAATTGGGGGCCAGTGGTAAAAATGCTCTCTACATCAGTGGCCAGTGATAAGAATGCTCCTTACATTGCTCGTCAGTGGGAGAAATGCCCTTTACATTGGTGGCCAGTGGTAAGAATGCACTTTACATTTGTGATCAGTGGGAAGAATGCCCCTTACATTGGTGGTCAGTGGTCAGAATGCCCAATTTACAGTAGTGGTCAGATTGTAACCCCTACAGATAGCTAAAAATATGACTGGCTTCATGCAGGTGGCTCTTCTTGGTGGCACTGACCCCAAAGCTTTGCAGGCACCATAAGATGGAAGTCAAACAGTCAAAGCTCAAGGAACCTCTAGGAACCTCTGAAGGAACCCTAGCTGAGAATAGCCAATCCAACAGAAAGAGCTGGGCAAAGGCATTCACCCGTCTTTTTTTGGAATGCTGATTGTGAGTTTGGTCTTCTCATCCAAATTCTGTACCTTACCTCAAGCCCACTGAGCACCGTAGAAAGAATTGTAATGTAGATTGTGAGCCAGGCACAGCTATTTCTCTGTATGACTTGCTACAGAGTTAAAATGCCTGCAGCAGACTAATGGCATCATCTCAGCCTAGGCAAAGTCACTGAACTGGAGCTCAAGACTGGCTTTTGAGGGATAAAATGTGGAGCTTTCCTGAAAAATAAATTGGTTGAATTTACCACATTATATACAGTATCCACCACGAGGATGCACCAAGCTACTTTGTGTTGGAAAATAAAAGACCAAGCACTTCGTTTGCTTAGACAGGATATATTTTCAACCAACATAATGGAAAACCAAACAACTCGGCAACTGTTATAACCTTTGCAGTTCACAGATGAACTTTGAGCATCCAACAAAAGACTAATGCCCATCTAACCATAAAGGTCCAGACAGGCCGGCAACTACCCAAAAAAGGACAACAATCGGGGACTGTGTGGCCTCTGGTACTAAAAAAGCAGTAAACATCAGGAAGGGTTCATTTGGACTTGTCAGGTGGATGAAGCAACTTTAGGCCAGCAGTCTACCCACCAGCACCTACTAAGCAGTTCCCATTACTCTTTCAGCAGAAACAGCCAATAGTTTATAACATATCTGTATATTTATCCATGGACTGAAGAAGTCTGGTCAGGTTACAAAGCATCTTCATTATTACAGAACACATCCAGTTTAATGTGACTAGTACTAGATATACTATGACCTGGATAAATGAGAACATTTACAGACATATCAATGTTCAAAGTTCAGGTTCCCTTTTCAAGAGGTCCTTCACTGTCAAAGTACATCTTGTAAATCGTCTTAAAAAGAATATTAACAAAAAAATGGGGGGAGGGCATGCTATATGGCCAAATGTTTGCAAAAATCTGATCATCATACCTATATGAGCTTGTTGGACATCCCATTCCAATATCAAGAACATAGCCAAGCAATCATTATAACAAATTGAATGCTTCCAGTCTTGTGGTAACAGTTTGGTGAAGACAATTTTCTGTCCTAGCTTGACTGTGCCCCTGTGTACGAAGCCAGCTCCATAAAGAACTTGGTTTGATAAGTTTGGTGTTGAGGAACTCAAGTGGTCTTTACAGAGCTTTGACCTCAACCCTACTGAACAAATTGTAATGTAGATTGTGAGCCAGTTCTTCTCATCCAGCACCAGTACTTGACCTCAACTGTACTGAACACCTTTGGAAGGAATTGGAATGCAGATTGTGAGCCAGGTCTTCTCACCCAACGTCAGTACCTATTCTCAACACTACTGACCATCTTAAAATGAATTGAAATGTATACTGTGAGCCAAGTCTTCTCATCCAACATCAATACCTGACCTCATGCCCACTGATCACCTTTGGAATTAATTGGAATGTAGATTGTGAGCCAGATCTTCTCATCCAACATCAATACCTGACCTCAACCCTACAGAACAAGTTTGGAGTGAATTGGAATGCTGATTGTGAGTCTGGTCTTTTCATCCAACATCAGTACCTGATCTCAACCCGACTGACCATCTTCTTGTCCAACATCAGTACATGACCTACTGGAGATCTTAGAATGAATTGGAATGTAGATTGAGAGTCAGGTCATCTCAAACAACATCAATACCTGACCTCAACACTACTGAACACCTTAGAATGAATTGGAATGCAAATTGTGAGTCTGGTCTTCTCATCCAACATTAGTACCTAACCTCAACCCTACTGAACACCTTTGGAATTAATTGGAATGCAGACTGTGAGCCAGGTTTTCTCATCCGTACAAATAATAGGCTGCGCTGCTAATAAATGAACGTGATCATGATGAATACAACCACCTTAGTGACAATTAAACGTAAGCAAAATATTTAGTGACAATTAAACATAAGCAAAATATTAAAAAATATTCAATAACTGAAAAATATAAATCACATGC
Source organism: Aquarana catesbeiana (assembly GCF_042186555.1). Taxonomy (NCBI): domain Eukaryota; kingdom Metazoa; phylum Chordata; class Amphibia; order Anura; family Ranidae; genus Aquarana; species Aquarana catesbeiana. The sequence continues at coordinate 14,690,157 of NC_133328.1, read as the reverse complement.
ATGATGGTGAATAAAAATTCAGTGATTAAAACAATTAAGTTGAGTCCATATAATCAAAAAATTAAAGTCCTTGTGGGTGCAGAAACTTAATGGATAGAGTGAGAAAGACACCCTTTCTTCAAGCGATGTATAGCGTGCAAGAAAAAAACTGTCTCCCTAGGGAGCGTGGTATTATAGGGAGTTCCTCCACCTCAAGTAAGTAAGCCCCTTACCAGATCCAAAGATCTCCTGTCAAAGAGATCATACACGCAAGTGGCTGTGTCCCCCAGCCACTGGGTCTCTGTCAGGATGTATGTCACAAGCCACCTCTCCGGGAAATCAGCCTAATGATGATGTTTCCACTCCCAATCCATGGATAAACATAAAGAAAAATGTTCCATAGCGTAATACAGTTAAAAGCTACTTTATTAGATAAAAGAAAGGCACTTACAAAGTGTGCAGTATAAATTCGCCTCTAAAATCACAAATGCGCCGGCCGGCTTCAGCTGCTGCCCGTTCCTTCCGGGTTCAGCGTGGTGTGGTGGTGACGTCATCACGCCGCTCCTCCCTCAACTTAATTGTTTTAATCACTGAATTTTTATTCACCATCATGCATGTGATTTATATTTTTCAGTTATTGAATATTTTTTAATATTTTGCTTACGTTTAATTGTCACTAAATATTTTACTTACGTTTAATTGTCACTAAGGTGGTTGTATTCATCATGATCACGTTCATTTATTAGCAGCGCAGCCTATTATTTGTACAGTTAGGAAGGTGGGGGTTGTCTCACATTTAAGCTTGCAGCAGCATTTTGTTGTTATTTTTGGTCTTTTTTTTGCTTTGTTCTTTCACTGAACACATGTGTGGAATATTTTCACTCAAGGGATAGCGCAGTATTTTTCTTGATGGTTTTACAGCTTTTCTCATCCAACAATAGTACCCGACCTCACAAATATTCTTTTGAATGAATGAACACAACTTCCTAGAGACACAATCCAAAATCTTGTGGAAAGCCTTCCCAGAAGAGTAAAGGTTGTTGTAACACCAACAAGGGACCAATTCCATATTTTTGCCCATGGCTTTAGAATGTCCAACAACCTCATAAATGTGATCTTCTGGTAGCCACAACCTTTGGACCATATGGTAGATATTATTTTGGGTGAATGGACACAAATCCCTACAGGCACTCCCAAATCTTGTGATAAGCCTTCCTAGAAAAGTGGAGGCTGTTATAACCTCAACAAGGGACTAGCTCCATATTGATGCCCATGGGTTTGGAACAGTGGTGGCTGGTGCTCCATCGGTCGGGGGAGGGGGCAAACAAACCTGAGACATCTACCCCCCCCGATTGCTCCAGCCCACCACCCCACACCAACCCCCCCACTTGACGACTCACTTGCCGTTTGATTGGCACTTACCCCATCCAGGTCACAGCTGTGGCTCCCCCCCTCCATCTCCTTTGTGTCCTGGCGGTCACTGCTTCTCCTCCCAGCCAATTGGATCTTAGGACTCCCGGCCAATCGGATCCCAGGACCCGCTTCCTGATTGGCTGGGAGGAGAAACAGGAAGACATTAGCGAATATTAATTCCCTGAGGTCACACAAGTGGGTGGGCTCAGGGCGCAGTGCTCTGCACCCCAAGGCCACCCTTTTTGAAGCCAATTAGAGCCTCAGGCTCTAATCATGTGCTTAAAAAAAAACACCCCCATTGAAATCCATGCGTTCGGCGCCCTGCATGTAGCATAGAAGCTGGGGGCATGGATTAGGGGGGCCGCTCCCCTACGGCCCTTATGGAGCAGCCGCCGCTGGTTTGGAATGAGATGCCCAACAACCTCATAAATGTGATCTTCAGGTAGCCACAATCTTTGGACCATATGGTAAATATTCTTTTGGTTGATTGGACACAAATCCCTACAGGCACACTCCAAAATCTTGTAGGACACAAATCCCTACAGGCACACTCCAAAATCTTGTGGTAAGCCTTCCTAGAAAAGTGGAGGCTGTTATAACCCCAACAAGGGACCAACTCCATATTGATACCCATGGGTTTGGAATGAGATGCCCAACAACCTCATATAGATGTGATGATCAGGTAGCCACAATCTTAGGACCATATGGTAAATATTCGTTTGGCTGATTGGACACAAATCCCTACAGACACACTCCAAAATCTTGCGGTAAGCCTTCCTAGAAAAGTGGAGGCTGTTATAACCCCAACAAGGGACCAACTCCATATTGATACCCATGGGTTTGGAATGAGATGCCCAACAACCTCATATAGATGTGATGATCAGGTAGGCACAATCTTTGGACCGTATGGTAAAACAACCCAGTGGAGTGTTCTAAGTATATAAAATCTCGTTATCGTGACGACAAACACCAATATATTGATTGTCACCCTTTATCAAGACCCATTTACCTGTTATAGTATAACATATGAGGCTGGCTGCTCAAGTGAGGTTGCTCTAAGGTTGGCCTATAATAAGTTCTGACTTCACGTAACAATTCCGGGGAAAAGAAAAAAGTATCAAATTTATACATTTTTCATTGACATGTTTACTGTATCTATAAATCAAGAAAAGTTCATAAGGAATTTGTTTCGAGCTAGGAAAAAACCTTACGTGGCCTTCCATAGGCTGCAGAACTGACAATCTTTCCCGGATTTGTGCGAGGAAGAAAAACAATAGTTTTGTGTTAGAAAGGGCTGTAAATTATGACAAATGTCTCTGCAGAAAAGATTCATTAGACCCCATAATTATCAATCAGAATTTGACTGTCTGGAGGGGATACATCTTCCCCCCCCGTCTCTGCATTCTTTTGGCACAGCTATATCATTATATAGCCACCTATCAAAAAACTTTCTTGTCTCCGGGCAAATTAGATGTAATGTTACTATAGCAGAGCTTTTTCCAACAGCCGTCGCCGGTGTTGTAACATGCCAAGCCTGCATATGCTGCTCAGATTATAAACTCCTATATGAACTATAAACATACAGGCTCAAAGAGAACCTGTCACCGGTGGGCTTATGCAAGTGGTTGAAATTTCAAGGCCAATACGTGATTCATTTTCTTTCTCCATCCTGACGTTTGAGGTGGATGGAGGAATCCCTCCTCTGGGACTATTGTATTCTGACAGCAGGGAAGACTCTTCCGTCATCAGAAAACACTCGTCAGCACCACCGGCTACAACCGGCGACACCGATCGGGCAAATATTTTCCAACAGGCTGGTTGGACAGAAGTCGATTGAGAGATTGACTTCTGTGCAACCAGTCTGCCCATAGATGGACCAAAATTTGGCAGGTCCCGGCTGATCCATCTGTAGCCGGGCCGGATCTAGACTGATCTAGGGGTGCAGTAACAAAAAGTCAGGGGGGGGGCATACTGTCAACACATGTTAGAGACCGCCCGATCACATCTGAGTCCCACATCACAACAGAGACATCTGCCCCCCTTCACAAATAGTCCTACCTTCAGATCTTCACCGTGGATACCTATGTAAACATTGCTCACTGATGAGATAGATACAAAGTAACGTTGATTATAAACATTGGTCATAGGTGAGCTAGAGAGATACAAAGTAACAATGTTTATAAACAGTGTTCATAGGTGAGAAAGAGTTGCAAAGTAGCATTGTTTATAAACATTGTTTATAGGTGAAATAGAGAGATACAAAGTAACAATATTTACAAACATTGCTTGTAGATGAAATAGAGAGTTCCAAAGTAGCAGGGTTTATAAGCAATGTTCAGAAGGGAGATAGAGAGATACAAAGCAATATTGTTTATAAACATTGTTCATAGGTGAGATAAGGAGATACAAAGTAACGCTGTTTATAAACATTGTTCATAGGTGAGATAGAAAGATACAAGGTAACATTATAGGTGACATAGAGAGATAGAAAGTAACATTGTTTGTAAACATTGTTCATAGGTGAGATAGAAAGATACAAGGTACTTTTGTATCTACTCTGTTCTATTCACCTACAGATCAAAGTGATGAGCTTCAATCTCCCCCCCTACACATTAAAGTCCCCTCATCACATCAGGATCCCCCCCCCCCTACACATCAGAGTGCCCCCTTTAAACCAGGGCCCCTCCCTTCTCATCAGAGTCATCTTTTCACATCAGGGTCACTCTTCACACCAGAGTCTCCCCCATCAAATAGAAACAAATGATGTGGTGCAGCAGATGGGGGCCGGGCACTGTGCAGCCATGCTGACTCTTCAATACCAAAACTGAGCAGTGCTCTCCAGCCCCTCACCAATGTCACTGGTCCTGGGGGGGGGGGAGGGGGCATGAATAAAAATTGGGGATGTGCTCAGTCCACCCCAGCACCCCCTTCGATCCGGCCCTGATCTTTAGCCAGCTTACAGTGTCTTGAAAAAGTATTCATACCCCTTGAAATGTATCACATTGTCAGGTTACAACCAAAAATGTAAATGTATTTTATTGGGATTTTATGTGATGGACCAACACAAAGGGGCACATAATTGTGAAGTGAAAGGAGAATGATAAATGGTTTTCAAAATTTTATACAAATAAATATGTGAAAAGTGTGGGGGGTACATTTGTATGGCGCCCCCCGGAGTCAATACTTTGTAGAACCCCCTTTCTCTGCAATTACAGCTGCAAGTCTTTTTGGGGATGTCTCTACCAGCTTTGCATATCTTTTTTGCAGAATATCTCAAGCTCTGTCAGATTGGATGGAGAGCGTCTGTGAACAGCAATTTTCAAGTCTTGCCACAGATTCTCAATGTGATTTAGGTCTGGACTGTGACTGGGCCATTCTAACACATGAATATGCTTTGATCTAAACCATTCCATTGTAGCTCTGGCTGTATGTTTAGGGTCGTTGTCCTGCTGGAAGGTGAATCTCCACCCCAGTCTCAAGTCTTTTGCAGACTCTAATGGGGCATACACACGGTCGGACTTTTCAGCTACAAAAGTCCGACAGCCTGTCCGACAGACTTTCGACGGACTTTCGACGGACTTGCGGCGGACTTTCTAACGAACAGACTTGCCTACACACGATCACACAAAAGTCCGTCGAATTCTTACGTGATGACGTACACCTTACTAAAATAAGGAAGTTGATAGCCAGTAGCCAATAGCTGCCCTAGCGTGGGTTTTTGTCCGTCAGACTAGCATACAGACGAGCGGATTTTTCGACCGGACTCGAGTCCGTCGGAAAGATTTGAAGCATGTTTCAAATCTAAAGTCCGTCGGATTTGAGGCTGAAAAAGTCCGTTGAAAGTCCGGAGAAGCCCACACACGATCGGATTACCAGCCAGCTTTAGTCCGTCAGCGTCCGTTGGACTTTTGTAGACGAAAAGTCCGACCGTGTGTACGCGGCATAACAGGTTTTCTTCTAAGATTTCCCTGTATTTGTCTCCACCCATCTTCCCATCAACTCTGACCAGCTTCCCTGTCCCTGCTGAAGAAAATCATCCCCACAACATGATGCTGCCACCACCATGTTTCACGGTGGGGATGGTGTGTTCAGGGTGATGTGCAGTGTTAGTTTTCCGCCACACAGTGTTTTGCTTTTAGGCCAAAAAGTTGAATTTTGGTCTCATCTGACCAGAGCACCTTCTTCCACATGTTTGCTGTGTCCTCCACAGGGCTTCTCGCAAACTGCAAACAGGACTTCTTATGACTTTCTTTCACCAATGTCTTTCTTCTTGTCACTCTTCCATAAAGGTCAGATTTGTGGAGAACACGACTAATAGTTGTCCTGTGGACAGATTCTCCCACCTGAGCTGTGGATCTCTGCAGCTCCTCCAGAGTTACCATGGACCTCTTGGCTCTTCTCTGATGAATGCTCTCCTTGCCCGGCCGGTCAGTTTAGGTGGACGGCCATGTCTTGGTAGGTTTGCAGTTGTGCCATACTCTTTCCATTTTCGGATGATGGATTGAACAGAGTTACGTGAGATGTTCAAAGCTTGGGATATTTTTTTTATAACCTAACCCTGCTTTACACTTCTCCACAACTTTATCCCTGACCTGTCTGGTGTGTTCCTTGGCCTTCATGATGCTGTTTGTTCACTAAGGTTCTCTAACAAACCTCTGAGGGCTTCACAGAACACCAAAATTAAATTACACACTACTGGTACTAATTAAGTGACTTCTGAAGGCAATTGATTCCACTAGATTTTAGTTAGGGGTATCAGAGTAAAGGGGGCTGAATACAAATGCCCCCCCACACACACACACTTTTCAGATATTTATTTGTAAACAATTTTAAAACCATTTATAATTTTTCTTCCACTTCACAATTATGTGCCACTTTGTGTTGGTCTATCACATAAAATCCTAATAAAATACATTTATTTTTTTTGGTTGTAACATGACAAAATGTGGAGAATTTCATAAGGGACATAATTTATAGTCAGCAGGATGTGTCCCTTGTGCTGCTTCCTCTTCTGTTTGTGAAAATCCTTCTCCATCCTGTCCCCCCACCCACACCCCCACCCCCACCCCCACCACCATAATCTTCCAGTGCGGCGGGGGTTAATACAACGAATGGGCTGTCACTGGAGAGTCTGACTATGCCCACCTATCTCCACCATTCATAGAAGCTGTACTACGACTTCTACGAATGAAAAACAATCTATGAATGGAGGTGGTGTCAAAGGCCTTGAGTGGCCTCCCAGCTACTTAAGTCAAGCCATAGATTGATCAAAATTCAGCTTGTTCAGCGGGAAATGGTTGAATTTCGATCCATTTATGGGTAGGCAGGTTGTACAGAAGTTTTTCTCGATCGATTCCTGTTTAACCAGCCTGTTAGAAATCTTTCCCTTCACCAGTCCTGCTGTCTATGGTTGGTGGTGCTGATGGGTGGATTCTGATGGCGGGGAAGTTTCTCTGCTGTCAGAATACATTATCTCCATGGGTGGGATGTCCATATCCACCTCGAATGTGTGGATGAGGGAATTGATTAGTTTTCTTTTATTCATAGGCGGGTGGATGGGGGCATCCCGCCCATGGAGCCGCCCGGGCATAGTCATGTATGGACTGTCTTAGTTTGCCAGACACAAAATCTTTACAAACTTTAACTATGAGGAGCTGCTATGCACACTCAGGAGCTCAGAAACAGCATGTATTATCAGCAAGGGGTCAGCTAACTGCAGCAGTAATGGTCAGACCACAAGGGGGGCCTCTCATCGCTGACTCCCAGCTCTGGAGTCACCTGCAGACACGAGGCGCATTGAATTCACTGAGCTATAATAAGGGTCATTGTTTATTGTAAATTGCCATTTTCAGCAATAACAATAACCGTTACATGGCTGATAATTACATGCCACACGGCTGAAAATAACAGTCACTTGGTCTAAAAATACCTGCTACATGGTTGAAAATAACTGCCACGTGGCTGAAAATAACAGTCATTCGGCTGACACTAACTGCCACATAGCTGAAAATAAAAGTCACTTGCCTGAAAATAACAATCGCATGGCTGAAAATAACTGTCACATGGCTAAAAAAAACAGTCACTTGGCTGAAAATAACAGTTGCATGGCTGAAAATAACAGTCACTTGGCTGAAAATAACAGCCACTTGGCTGAAAATAACTGTCCCATGGCTAAAGATAACAGTTACAAGGCTGAAAATAACAGCCACTTGGCTGAAAATAACTGTCCCATGGCTAAAAAAAAACAAAAAAAACAGTTGCATGGCTGAAGGGGTAAAGGGAAAAAGGAAAAGGAGAAAATTCTTGAACATCTCTGTGACGAAATAGTATGGCCTATAGATGCTTTTGAATTGATGTATAAACAAGGTAATTAGAAGGATGGCATAGATGTTGGCTATGTCAGCCTTTGCTTGTGTGTTTTTAATGAAATTTTCTCAATAAAAAAGGATTTGAACTAAAAAAGAAAATAACAGTCACATGGCGGAAAAAAAAACTGTCACTTGGCTGAAAGTAACAATCGCATGGCTGAAAATAACTGTCACTTGGAGGACAATAACTGCCACATGGCTGAAAATAAAAGTCACTTGGCTGAAAATAACAATCGCTTGGCTGAAATTAACAGACGCGTGGCTGAAAATTAAAGTCACTTGGCTGAAAATAACTGTCACTTGGCTAAAAAAAAACAGTTGCATGGCTGAAAATAACAGTCACTTGGCTGAAAATAACTGTCACATGGCTAAAAAAAACTGTTGCATAGCTAAAAATAACTGTCACTTGGCTGAAAATAACTGTCACTTGACTGATAATAACAGTTGCATGGTTGAAAATAACTGTCACTTGGCTGACAATAACTGCCACATGGCCGACAATACCAATCGCATGGCTGAAAATAAAGCCTAGTACACACTTATTTTTTTTTTGTTCAGCCCTATATGCTATATGAAAGTAATCAGTTTCCATGCTTTGTGAGGACCCGTGTATCACATCAACAGATACGATCGAATCTATGTAATAAAGGGAGATCTTGTTCCCTGAAGTGAGATTGCGTTCCGTGGAACAAAGGAGAGGAACGAGGAAGAGATCTCGGGAAGTTTTGTTTGTTAAGTTTTAAGACTAAAGCCAGGTACACACGCAAGAAAATCCGTATTTGGAACGATCGTTGGATTTTCTGCTCCTTAGTACATTGTTTTCCAGAGCTGATATGGACAGTTCCGAATTTTTTTTTTCCAAAGGAGCATGTTGGAAAAAAAACGTTGTTAGTTATCATAACATCCAATTTTTGTTCACTTGGTACAGAATTCATCCTAAAAAAAAAAAAATCGAATGAGCAAGTCTGCGCACGATTGGAAACAAAAGTAGACTAGACATAGACCGCGGGAAGTTCTCCTCTGTCGATCGAGAATTTTCGTACAATTTTAGGCATTCTCATTGGAGGAGGACATGGAAAACACCACGGCCTACCTGAGTATTGTTGCTGACCATGTCCATCCCTTTATGACTACAGTGTCCCCATCTTCTGATGGCTCCTTCCAGCAGGATAATGCACCATGTCACAAAGCTCCAATCATCTCATCACTGGACAATGAGGTCCCTGTCCTCCAATGGCCTCCTCACTCACCACTGGACAAGAACGTTCTTATCATATACAGTCCTTGTTATTACATACAGTGGGGGAAAATAATTATTTGAGACCCTGCAGATTGTGTAAGTTTGACCACTTACAAAGAAATGAAGGGTCTATCATTTTTATCATAGGTGTATTTTAAACGATAGAGATAGAATATCAACCAAAAATCCAGAAAAAACACATGATACAAATGTTATAAATAAGTTGCAGTTCTGTGAATAAAATAAGTATTTGATCCCCAAGCAAAACATGACTTAGTACTCGGTGGAGAAACCCTTGTTGGCGATCACAGAGGTCAGAAGTTTCTTGTAGTTGGTGACCAGGTTTGCACACATCTCAGGAGGGATTTTGGTCCACTCTTCTTTACAGATCTTCTCTAAATCCTTAAGGTTTTTTGGCTGTCTCTTGGCAACTCGAAGTTTCAGCTTCCTCCATAAATGTTCTATAGGATTAAGGTCTGGAGACTGGCTAGGCCACTACATGATCTTAATGTGCTTCTTTCATGAGCCACTCCTTTGTGGCCTTGGCGGTATGTTTTGGGTCATTGTCATGCTGGAAGACCCATCCATGACCCATCTTCAGTGTTCTTGCTGAGGGAAGAAGGTTCTCCTTCAAGATTTTACAATACATGGCCCCATCCATTGGCCCCTCAATGTGGCAAAGTCGGCCTGTACCTTTGGCAGAGAAACAGCCCCAAAGCATCATGTTTCCACCTCCGTGCTTGACTGTAGAAATGGTGTTCTTTAGGGTCATGGCATTCCTCAAGAAGGCGCTTGTACAGTCATGCCAATGAACATCTAAATGATTCAGAGAAGGATTGGGAGAAAATGCTGTGGTCAGATGAGACCAAAATTGAGCTCTTTGGCATTAACTTGGCTTGCGGTTTTTGGAGGAAGCAAAATGCTGACTATGACCCTAAGAACACCATCCCTACAGTCATGCACAGAGATGGAAACATTATGCTTTGGGACTGTTTCTCTGCTAAAGATACAGGCCAACTTTGCCGCATTGAGGGACCAATGGCCATGTATTGTAAAATCTTGGATAAGAACATTCTTCCCTCAGCCAGAACACTGAAGATGGGTCGTGGATGGGTCTTCCAGCATGAAAATGACCCAAAACATACCAACAAGGCAACAAAGAAGTGACTTAAGAAGAAGCACCTTAAGGTCATGGAGTGGCCTAGTCAGTCTCAAGACCTTAATCCTATAGAAAATTTATGGAGGGAGCTGAAACGTGCCAAGAGACAGCCAAGAAACCTTAAGGATTTAGAGAAGATCTGTAAAGAAGAGAGGACCAAAATCCCTCCTGAGATGTGTGCAAACCTGATCACCAACTACAAGAAACGTCTGACCTCTGTGCTTGCCAACAAGGGTTTCTCCACCAAGTACTAAGTCATGTTCTGCTTGGGGATCAAATACTAATTTTACTCACTGAACTTCAACTCAATTTATAGCGTCTGTTTTATGAGTTTTTTTCTGGATTTTCGGTTGATATTCTGTCTCTGGTTCTCCGCCTGTTCTGTTATCCGCCCAGCCTTTAGTACTCGGCAGAGAACCTCAGCACATCTACGCATGCGCAGTATGTGAACATGGCGTGATCAGAAAGCTACAGGACATTCTGTTCGTTCTGTGCGTACACCAAACAAGACCAAACAGAAACTCCCGTACCTTTTTAATCACGCCACGTTCACGTACCATGCATGCGCAGATCGGGCAAAGCACTTCGGTCATTACAGATGACACCACCAGTAAGGGGGGGGAGTGTCAGTAAAGGGGCTGAAGTTCCCCTTTAATTTTTTGAGTGAAGTCCTGCTTTAAGATTTAAATATTAAAAATATAGTGACTTTTGAAATTACATGAAAGCAGTATTAAACCCAAATGCAAAACAATTATTATATTGCAGCTTACCAATTCTTAGATGTGATGGCTGCATTCCTTTTCTGTTTTTAGGCTTTCTTTCCTTTACTCTTGTCCTGGAGGTCCTCCTATGTCCATCATGGACCATTCCCTAAAGCTGCCCATTGAAATGAATGGCCTACACGCAAATGTGCACCCATAGATGTGCAACAAGGGTTACTCTTTTCCTGCAGGTCCTCCTATGTTCATCATGGACCATTCCCTATAGCTGCCCATTGAAATAAAGGGCCTACACACAACCAGTATGCACACATGCGCATGCATAGATGTGCTACGAGGACTACTCTTGTCATGGAGGTCCTCCTATGTCCATCATGGACCATTCCCTAAAGCTACCCATTGAAATGAATGGCCTACACACAAATGCTCACCCAAAGGTGTGCAACAAGGGTTACTCTTTTCCTGCAGGTCCTCCTATGTTCATCATGGACCATTCCCTATAGCTGCTCATTGAAATAAAGGGCCTACACACAACCAGTACGAACACATGCGTATGCATAGATGTGCAACAAGGGTTACTCTTGTCCTGGAGGTCCTCCTATGTCCATCATGGACCATTCCCTATAGCTGCCTATTGAAATAAAGGGCCTACACACAACCAGTAGGAACACATACGTATGCATAGATGTGCAACAAGGGTTACTCTTGTCCTGGATGTTCTCCTATGCCCATCATGGATCATTCCTTATAGCTGCCTATTAAAATGAATGGCCTACACTCAACCAGCCACGCACAGATGTGCTACAAGGGTTACTCTTGTCCTGGAGGTCCTCCTATGTCCATCATGGACCATTCGCTGCACATTGAAATGATTGGCCTACACACAACCAGCACACGCACATGCGCACCCATAGGTGTGCTACAAGGGTTACTCTTGTCCTGGATGTCCTCCTATGCCCATCATGGATCATTCCTTATAGCTGCCTATTAAAATGAATGGCCTACACTCAACCAGCCATGTATAGATGTGCTACAAGGGTTACTCTTGTCCTGGAGGTCCTCCTATGTCCATCATGGACCATTCGCTGCCCATTGAAATGAATGGCCTACACACAACCAGCACACGCACATGCGCACCCATAAGTGTGCTACAAGGGTTACTCTTGTCCTGGATGTCCTCCTATGCCCATCATGGATCATTCCTTACAGCTGCCTATTAAAATGAATGGCCTACACACTACCAGCCACGCATAGATGTGTTATTTTTGTCCTGCAGGTCCTAATATGGCCATCATGGACCTATCTCTATAGTCCTATGCTATAATATATGGGGTACGTTGGCGCTTGTTATCATTACCCTGCGCCGGGTGCAGCGTCCACTTCTGCACTGACCTTTGGGTATCCTCGGTGGGATTTCACTTTATTACAGCTTGACTTTTTTTAAGCTGTTTTTCTCTTTCTGCTTTTCTTGTCCTTAACCTAATTTCGCCTCTCCAGGAGAAGCTGCTATTATGGATGCATATTTCAAACGTGTCTGAGCACGGAGTCCGAGACATTTCACTCGGAGCCCGGGGCCACACATTCGCCTCCAACAGAACCTCTTTTTTTTTTTTTTTTTGTGTATTCTAAAGAATGTATAGGAGTTTCCCTGCAGCAATGTGTACGGGAGAAGAGGGAAGGAGGGCCGGAGTCACGCTGGATGTCAGGGCGTCCTGTTTATCTATGGCGGGAGACCGCCGAATGCATGGCTCGGGTCAAAACGCGGGACGATCTGATTGGACGATCAGACTCCGATCCATAGTTTTTGGTGCAATGATCTGGTAATAAGCAGGATACGTTGTAACAGTTCCATTTTGTCCCAAGATAATCATGTCTGCCGAGATAACGATGAGGGTTAGGTTAGGGGTTAAGTTCAGGGTAAGGGGAAAGGTTAAAGATGAAGTCTAATCTGCTTCTATTTTGCCTTACTTGTCTCCTCCCCCATTAACTTTTTAAAGAAAAACTTTTCCATTTTTATGACATACAGTGGGGAAAACAATTATTTGATCCCCTACAGATTCTGTAAGTTTGCCCACTTACAAAGAAATGAAGGGTCTATAATTTTTATCATAGGTGTATCTTAAATGATAAAGACAGAATATCAACCAAAAATCCAGAAAACACATATGATACAAATGTTATAAATGGAGTTGCAGTTCAGTGAGTAAAATGAGTAAAAAGTATTTGATCCCCAGGCAGAACATGACTTATTACTTGGTGGAGAAACCCTTGTTGGCAAGCACAGAGGTCAGACGTTTCTTGTAGTTGGTGACCAGGTTTGCACACATCTCAGGAGGGATTTTGGTCCACTCTTCTCTACAGATCTTCTCTAAATCCTTAAGGTTTCTTGGCTGTCGCTTGACAACTCGAAGTCTCAGCTCCCTCCATACATTTTCTATAGGATTAAGGTCTGGAGACTGGCTAGGCCACTCCATGACCTTAATGTGCTTTTACTTGAGCCACTTCTTTGTTGCCTTGGCAGTATGTTTTGGGTCATTGTCATGCTGGAAGACTCATCCACGACCCATCTTCAGTGTTCTGGCTGAGGGAAGAAGGTTCTCATCCAAGATTTTACCACACATGGCCCCATCCATTGGCCCCTTAATGCAGAAGGTAGGTCTGTACCTTTAGTAGAAGTCTTTGAGGACGAAACGCGTCAGATTCACTATGTTTGCGCCCCACAATTCTCTTTTTTTTTTTTAAATACATTTTGTGATCACCAGTCCCTGTACTCATTGATTTGATGTACTGTTCCTCTTATAGTAAATGCCTTCCCATTTTTTTTTGGCGTACACCATATGGAGTCTTTCCATTTGCTTTTGCTTTTATCCCGGTCCGATTGAGTCCTTTTTGTGTGCAACAATAATCTCCAGACGGGCCCCCCCATGGGTGGAAGTTTTTTACCACGTTGGAGAACCATAAGGAACCAGGATTCTCTGGCCTGACCAACACAGATGAGGAGTAGAACTATCCCTCATAGAGTGACCGTCTTCTAACCAACTGTAACCCTGTGTCACTTGGTCCACATAAACCTGATTGACCCACTACCAAACGGTAGGTGGGTCCACCATATCTGGTAAGAGTACCCACCTAATTCTTCTTGCAGCGGATTTCTTCACAACTGCACAGTTATTTTTTGCACATTGTTTGCGTTTGTTTGTGTCCAATTAAAGATTTACTATCAAGCATGTGATGGACATATCTTTGAACTATTTTTTTAGTCCCCTTCAATGAACATTGGACTTTTTTGTCTATTTATCACTTTTCCACAGGACATCACAGTTCATGTGTCTTTGTTTATAGCACTACACTGTATATTTTTATATACCTTCAGTAGAGAAACAGCCCCAAAGCATCTTGTTTACACCTACGTGCTTGACTGTAGGGATGGTGTTCTTAGGGTCATAGTCAGCATTTTTCTTCCTTCCAACACGGCGAGTCGAGTTAATGCCAAAGAGCTGAATTTTGGTCTCATCTGACCTCAACACTTTCTCCCAATCCTTCTCTGAATCATTTAGATGTTTATTGGCAAACTTCAGATGGGCCTGTACATGTGCCTTCTTGAGGAGGGGGACCTTGCGGCATTGCAGCATTGTAATCCATGTCGGCGTATTGTGATACCAATGGTTTGTTTGGTGACTGTGGTCCCAACTGCCTTGGAATCATTCACAAGCTCCTCTGGTGTAGTTCTGGGCTGTTCCCTCACTTTTCTCATGATCATCCTCACCCCATGATGCGAAATCTTGCATGGAGCTCCAGACCGAGGGCGATTGATGGTTTTTTTGTATTTCTTCCTTTTGCAATTAATCACTCCAACAGTTGTCTCCTTCTTACCAAGCTTCTTGCTGATGGTCTTGTAGCCCATTCCAGCCTTGCGCAGGTCCACAGTCTTGTCCCTGACATCATTGGACAGCTCTTTGGTCTTGCCCATGATGGTGAGCTTTGAATGGAAGGAAGAGATTCTGTGGACGGGTGTCTTTTATACACATAACGAGTTGACGTTAGGAGCGCCTTCTTACATTGACAGGACTAATCTGTGTACCACATGAGCACCTACTGTAGCCAGTCTGTGGGAGCCAGAATTATTGTTGGTTGGTATGGGACCAGTTACTTATTTTACTCACTGAACGCTAGATGATGCTGGATGTCCTCCAGCCAGAAAATGAGGCAGGTTCTACCTGACTTGCTCAAAGGGAAGATCACAATGTGTGCTAAGAAGTACGGAAGGCAAGAGAGTGTGCCCTACCAGATAGTGGAGGAGGAAGCAGTGCTGGATCAGTAAGTCGTAAAAAGGGTGACAGTACAAGGAGCCAATCAGCTCTGTGTGCGGAGAGGAAGGGGGCGGAGCCTTGCGGCACGCCAAACGCCAAGGGGAGGAGACGAGGGTGGGTAAGAAACAGAAAGAGCATCTTAAAGCAGAAGTAAACTCCCCCTCCCTACCGGCAGAATGCTTGCTTGTGCCTTTTATTGTATAAGGGTCAAAAAGTCGACACGTTACAGAGGATGAACCTCCTTCCTCAGGGCTAATTAGGATCACAAATTAAATCATCAATAGTGCGATGGAAATAGTATAAGGACTGGTTCACCATGGGGGGGAGGGGGAGGGTTCTACCTCCCCAAAAGGGGTCATTTCGGGGATGTTTGTACTGTCAGGGCATTTTTATTTGATATGTTTAATGAAACTGTTTTTTTTTTTACTTTTTGTTTGTATATGTATTAAGGTTACTTTAGTTTGTTTAGTTGAGTGTTCTTTGTATTTGTGAATTTTCTCTTTTTTGTGCATTTAATTATTTGTGCGCGGCCACTTTAAATCTTAATGGCGTCTCCATGCCTCAAATTGCTACAAATGCACATAGGGCAACCCGTTCAAGTGAATGGGCTTCCCCATGTGAAATACGCATTTTCACGTACATCTCGCGCACACAAAATTGCAAGCGAGAACACTCGTTCACACTACGTGATATGTGCAACAGGGCCTTAGGGACGCTCTTTTAAGAGTTTCCCATGCATACAGTGCCTTAAAAAAGTATTCATACCCCTGGAAGTTTTCCACATGTTGTCATGTTACAACCAAAAACGTAAATGTATTTTATTGGGATTTTATGTGATAGACCAACATAAAGTGGCACATAATTGTGAAGTGGAAGGAAAATGATAAATGATTTTCACATTTTATACAAATAAATATGTGAAAAGTGTGGGGGGGGGGCATTTGTATGGCGCCCCCCGGAGTCAATACTTTGTAGAGTCGTCTTTCTCTGCAATTACAGCTGCAAGTCTTTTTGGGGATGTCTCTACCAGCTTTGCACATCTAGTGTAGCCTATCCAAATGAAAGGGCTGCCCTACACGGGGTGTGTGGACATGCATGTAAAAATGGGTGTGAATGGAGCCCAGCAGCTGACGCATTTTGCCAATATTACCTCGCCCAATTCACTACAGGAATGCTGCGGTGAGGCCTCCCTGTGTGCTTTGCAAGGTTTATTATCAACATTATTACTGTACTGGAGGTTCAACCTTCAGTTGAAGATCTCCTCCTCCTTTCTTACCAATGGTTGTAACTAATTAACGAGGAAACGATTAATATAAAAAAATATAAAAATATTTCATTTCCTTGAGTTTGTCTTAAAAGATAATTTTTTTTCTTTTTGTAAATTCCACCATTGTTCTGCCAACGATCGTCAGCTTTTTATTGCTTCAATATCATGTTAATTGCAGCTTTAAGTAAGTGCCTCTAATTACACGGTGCAACGCATAACCCTGGCGTGGGAACTCTTCTCACCCTGCGAAGAGGGACACCTGGATTAGGAGCACCTGAGGGCCCCCCCCCCCCCCCCCGCTGGCCCCCCAGCCTCTGTCATGAGCTGAGAGCATCTTTTTTTTCAGGATGCCATTCATTGGGGACAACCCGACTCATAGGGGCGGCCATCTTGTCGGAAATAAAAAAAAAAAAAAAAGAGCTGAATAATTCACAAAAAATTTGTGACACTAAAAAAAATTCTAAGAGGTTCTAAGAAAACAAATTAATTAAAAAAAAATACATTATAGGGCCATTGAGTAGTGAAAGTGTATGGATTATTTTTGGAGAATAAGAATATAGTTTAGTGTCACTTTAACTATTGTTGGTGCGGAGAGACTGCAGTCATTCCATACAGCCTCACTATGACTCAAACCTGAAGCCCAAGAAAATATATATTTTTTTTTATCCCGGAGGGGGGCTTTAATAGGAAGAATAAAAAATGAGATGGACTTAAAGGTTAAGTCTGCCTTTTGCAAAAAAAATTAAAAAATAAAATAATAGAAATAATGTGTAAATAAAATAATAATAATAATGATGATAAAATAATAATAATGATTATTATTATAAAATAATAATAATAATAAAAAATGACTAATAATAATAATAAATAATGATAATATCTGCACAAATATTTGCAGAGAAAAAAAATGGGCATTTATTATTTTTTGCATTTGAGCCCACAAAGCACTGAAACTGTGATCAGTGGATGGCGGGGGGGGGGCAGACCCTTCTTCTGGCTCTTTGTTCAAACCGTTATGGACTTTCAGTTTGAGAGCTGGAGGAAGTGTCAATGGACTAACAGAGTGGTGATCCATTGAGAACTACAAGTTCATATGCCGCAGTGGAAGATGGGACTTGTAGTCAATTATTTTTTTTTTTTAGGCTTTTTTCCCTCTATTTTCACCTGGTGATCTGGCCAGTAACACACCTCCTGTAATAGAGCGTCCCCATTCTGGATGAAGGAGCAAACCGGGTACAGCAGACAGCAGCATTGCCAGTCCGGGGGGGGAGGGGAGTGTTAGATGTACTAACAGTTTTGAAACAAATTGAAACCAATCTCCGGCTCTGCCACACAGTTATACAAACAGTTACAGCAACAGTTGTTTTTGTTTTGTGATAAAGGTTTTACATAAATATATAAAAGCTGATCATTTCATCAGAGTCCCCCCTTACATTGAGGTCCCCTATCAGAGTTCCCCTTTACATCAGAGCCCCCCCCCCCTTAAATTGGCATCCCCATCAGGGCCCCCCTTACATTGGTGTCCCCATTAGAGTCCCCTTGTACATAGGGTTCCCCTATCAGAGTACCCTCTTACATCAGAGCCCCCGCTTACATTGGCGTCCCCATCAGAGTTCCCCCTTACATCAGAGTCCCCATCAGAATCCCCCTTACATCTGGGTCCCTATCAGAATCCTCACAAACAAACAAAAGATTTCCCAGCACACTTACCAGCCAGCCTGCAAAACAACCAAACTGATCCTATCTGACAGTGTACATTAATAACAGAGGGTTTTTCTTTTGCTCACTAATGCAAATATATGCGTAAGCCGCAGTGCCCACACCAAGCCTCTTCTGTATACTGTGGTCCTAACTTTACAGTTTTCAGAGTCTCCAAGTTGGAGCACATACTGTATATAGCAGCGGATAGATTAAGGGCAGGTGTTTGCAGCAGACAGATGGGCAGATGGGATCGTCTTAACCCAGACAAAGTCACTGACTCGAGTTCAAGGATGGATTTATAGAAAATCGATACAATTGCAATCAATTATCTTTTTATAAAGTTACTCCTAGGTCTTTTTTTAAAAGAGGTTCCTATTTCTGCGCTGTTCTGGAGACTCGTAAACAATAAAACGCAGCCGTGTTTTTACCGCTGTCCATTTAGCGGACCGTCGGGGGCCGAATACTGGTGACGGACTTAAAAAGCGAGAAAGTCGACCCTTGTCAAATAAAAGATGGGAATTGTATCGCGGTGACAAACTTTGTAACCCAATCCTTCTCCTCCTCGGCTGGTGACTTTGCACGCTGTAGAAAAAAAAAAAGAAAACTCCCCGCGGCTTTGATCTACAGTAAGGCGCAATTCTCCCGGATAATTCTGTAATTGCCTCTCCTGCAGGAGGGTGAAATTGATTAATACACACCGGCAGCTCTCCGGCTTAAGTCACTCATCAGTCATTTTCCTAAAAAAGCTTCTGCAAAAATGCTACACGTATTAAATGCTTAACAAATCATATTCTCCTGATGGCTCCTGGACGGGTGAACGTGTCCTTACAACGATTGGCCGTTTGGAGGAAGCCAACCGACCCTCTTCATCCTTGGTTGTGACGAGCCAATCAGAAGATGGAAAATTGTGATTTTTAGAAGACGGCCAGAGGCAATGTAGCATTATAATATATACAGTCATGTCAAAAAGTAAGTGCACCCCATGGAAATTGTTGACTTTTTCATCATATTTGAACCAGAAAACATTGAATCTTAACCGCTTCCTGCCGCTGCCCCCTGACCCTTTAAGAGGTTCTAAATGCCAGGAGGCGAAGGTGGGCATTATGATCACGTGACTGCTGTGGTTGGCTGTCACAGCAGTCACATGATCAGAAAGCTCTCAATCGCAAGTGGGCATCAGGAGCTTTTCAGTACCCGCTGGTAACTGTGCTGGGCTTGAAGTACATAGTTACATAGTTAAATAGTTACATAGTCAGGATGAAAAAAAGACACAAGTCCATCTAGTTCATGTAGTTTAAAACAAGCTCATGGCTGCAGCTTGTTCGGTCTCCCCTGGCAAAGTACCATGTCCCCATGTTGATGAGGACAAGGGCCTCTTCCCCACTACCCTGGCCGGTATTTGTGGGCAAGGGGATTATGAGAATCTGGAAGCCCCCAGAACCATACCAGGCCACATGCCTTCAACGTGGAAGGGTTACCTAGCCAGGGAAGAATCCCTGGCAAAGCAGCTTGTTTCTATGTTAATAAAGGACAAGGGCCTCTTTCCCACAATGCTGGCCGGTGGTTGTGGGGGTCCATGGGCAGGGGGCTCATCAGAATCTGGAAGCCCTCAGAGCCATACCAGGCCACATGCCTTCAACATGGAAGGGTTACCTTACCAGGGAAGACCCACTGGCAAAGCACCTTGTCACCCTGATGATGACACAAGGGCATTTTTCCCACAACCCTGGCCAGTGGTTGTGAGGGTCCGTGTGCCAAGGGCTTATCAAAATCTGGAAGCCCCCAGAACCATACCAGGCCACATGGCTTCAACATGGAAGGGTTACCTTGCCAGGAAAGACCCCCTGGCAAAGCATCTTGCCTCTATGATGATGAGGACAAGGGCCTCTTTCCCACAACACTGACTGGTGGTTGTGGGGGTCCGTGGGCAAGGTGTTTATCAGAATCTGGAAGCCCCCCAGAACCATACCAGGCCACATGCCTTCAACATGGAAGGGTTACCTTGTCAGGGAAGACCCCCGGGCAAAGCACCTTATCTCTATGTTGAAGACAAGGACCTCATTTACACAACCCTGGGCCGGTGGTTGTTGGGGTCCATGAGCAGGGAGTTCATGAGAATTTGGAGACCCTCTTTAAAAATAAGGGGACACCAAGTGTGACATCATTGTCCGTATATGATCAATGACGTCACAGGGATACCCGTCCCTTGTATATAACAACTGTCATACGCCGGACTTGTCATTCAGCGGGTGACAAGCAAACGCACGGTGACAAGCAAACGCACGGACCTGAAGTTTGTTGGGTCCCCCCTTGCAAAGCATGTTTGTGGGTAAGAGGCCCTTGTCCTCATCAGCATGGGAACAGCAGAGGGAAGCATGAAGTGCTCTAGAATTTCCTGCTAGAGGGCTACACTGACTTTGGACTTGATAAAACACAGAGGACCAACACCAGCAGATGACACGGCTCCCCAAATCAACACTGACTGTGGAAACTTCACACTGGACCTCATGCAACTTGGATTCTGTGCCTCTCTACTCTTCCTCCAGACTCCGGGACCGCGATTTCCAAATGAAATGCAAAATTTTCCACAGTCAGTGATGTTTTGGGGAGCCGTGTCATCTGCTGGTGTTGGTCCGTTGTGTTTTATCAAGTCCAAAGTCAGCGCAGCCCTCTACCAGAAAATTCTAGAGCACTTCATGCTTCCCTCTGCTGACCAGCTTTATGAAGATGCCGATTTCATTTTCCAGCAGGACTTGGCACCTCCCACACTGCCAAAACTACCAATACCTGGTCACATGATCATGGTATCACTGTGCTTGATTGGCCAGCAAACTCGCCTGACCTAAACCCCATAGAGAATCTGTGGGGTATTGTGAAGAGGAAGATGAGAGACACCAGACCCAACAATGCAGATGACCTGAAGGCCGCTATCAGAGCAACCTGGGCTTCCATAACACCTCAGCAGTGCCACAGGCTGATCACCTCCATGCCACGCAGCATTGATGCCGTAATTCATGCAAAAGGAGCCCCGACCAAGTATTGAGTGCATACTACACTGTACATGGACAGACTTCTCACTAAGCCAACATTTCTGTATTAAAAATCCTCTTTTTTTATTATGTAATATTCTAATTTTTTGAGATACCTGAATTTTGGGGTGTCACTCGCTGTAAGCCATAATTACAAAAATTAAAAGAAAGAAATGCTTGAAATATATCACTCTGTGTGTAACGCATCTATATATAATATATGAGTTTCACTTTTTGAATTGAATTACTGAAATAAATAAACTTTTTGATAAAATTCTAATTTTATGAGATGCACCTGTATAACCAGAATAGGCTACACTGACACAATACATTGCATGCATGGACTTAATGATGACAGGTCCACTTTAAGCTGGAATGAGCAGTCATGTACAGACTGCGTGTTCACATGTGAATGATATCCTGTGCAGGTCTGTGTTGGAATCTATGGAAGGTCAAGTTCAAACATAATGATTTTTTTTTATAGCGTTCTAAGATGTCAGCACTCCAATCCTAGCACAGCCATGTGGGCCCCTGAGTGGCCCTGTGCCTGGGGCTCCAGCGTTGTTCTCAAACCCCAACGGGATCACAGGGGAAGGGATTCATAGCTGGGAGCGGAGTGCTGCCACACACGTCCCGGGTCTCACTGTCACCGGGAGATTCGGCAACATCAATCACTGGTCGATAATTTGTATCTGTGCAAGCCGGAACATGATGAGGAGATATGTGAAACCACTCACATGAACACTCCATACACTCCATACACTCCATGTCCTGAGAAAAAAGATTTAGCAAACAGTTGAAACGAAAAAAGACGTTTACTTCAACCCTGGAATGAGGAGGAGTGCAGACATTGCTATAGTGACAGACACTAGAGAGCGGTGACATCACTGAGAATGCAGCCTATCCATTCACTAGAGACCGGTGACATCACTGAGAATGCAGCCTATCCATTCACTAGAGACCGGTGACATCACTGAGAATGCAGCCTATCCATTCACTAGAGACTGGTGACATTACTGAGAATGCAGCCTATCCATTCACTAGAGACCGGTGACATCACTGAGAATGCAGCCTATCCATTCACTAGAGACCGGTGACATCACTGAGAATGTAGCCTATCCATTCACTAGAGACCGGTGACATCACTGAGAATGCAGCCTATCCATTCACTAGAGACTGGTGACATCACTGAGAACGCAGCCTATCCATACTCAAAAAAAACATAGGGATACTTTATTAGAGTACCAATAAGATAACTTGAAAACAGTCCAAAAGG
The DNA here is from genome assembly GCF_042186555.1 of Aquarana catesbeiana. NCBI lineage: Eukaryota > Metazoa > Chordata > Amphibia > Anura > Ranidae > Aquarana > Aquarana catesbeiana. The sequence continues at coordinate 14,667,696 of NC_133328.1, read as the reverse complement.
TGCATAGAACCAAATTAAAAAGTCCTCTACGTAAGGCTAACCCATAGCCCCCTTAAAACATTAATAACACTATCTGCCCCCATACCATTAAATGTCTATATCACCAGCCTCTGATAAAGAAACCAAAAAAATTACTAATAATAATATGATAAGGTATAAGCCATGCCACTGCTGAATTGCAAAAGACACTGTATAGACCTGCTGCCCTCTAGTGCCTGTATTTGTAAATGTCTGTGCTGTGAGTTTTTTTTATGTATATCACTTCCTGTCTCTGTGGGGCTGGGTTAAAAAACCCAGAAAGAGGAAGTGGAGTGGAGAAAGAGAAATTCTGAGACCACATGTTCTGTTCACGGAAAAGCCGCTGCTAAATCCAGACCAGAAGGGAATAATAGGCAAGTGCTCCTATGTTTAATAGTTTACTATTGTTGCCCAAAGCTTCTGGGTGTATACAGTATATATAGACTGGTGACAGAAGTATATCTGTCCTTGTGTTATTATCTCACCTGCACAGTACCAGATAGCTAGGTTTGTGTGTGTGAGGAGCTCTGTTCCAGGCTGGTTGGACAACAACTAGCTGGTGCCTCCACATTGCATGAAGGAACACAGGGGCATCTTTGGGCAGCAGCATTGTTAAAGTAGTTCTAAAGGCTGGAGGTTTTTTGCCTTCATGCATTCTATGCATGAAGGTAAAAAACCTTCAGTATTCAGCTTCCCCCACTGCCCCCCTAATACTTACCTAAACCTGATCATGATCCATCAATGGTGCTTGGTGCTGCTCTCCCAGGTCTCTGCCTCCTGATTGGCTGAGAGACACCAGTGGGAGCCACTGGCTCCCGCTGCTGTCAATCACAGCTCACAGCCAGTGAGGAGGGGGCGGGGGAGGGCAGGGCTGAGTTCTGTTCTGTGTGTCATATGGGGGCATTTGGAGCAGGAGAAGGAGAGACCAGGGGGATGGGGGCCAAGAGCGCTGGCGTTGGACCGGGAAGAGGAGAATCGGCGCTGCTCTGTAGAAAACACTGGCACAAGGCAGGTAAGTATAACATATTTTAAAAATTCCTTTAATACCACTTTAACCTAAGGTGAAGCGGGTGTTAGATGTACTACCAGATTTAGATACACTAACACATTGAAGCTGAACAGCTCACACTGAAGTTACACAAGGAGTTACAGCAACAGTGTTTTTCCTTTTTGGAATAAAGGTTTTACATGAATAATAAAAGCTGATGATTTTAAGCACCCCTGCCAGTGGCAAATGGTTTGTCTCATCCCTGTAACTGATACATCTTGAAGGCAGCTTGTTCTGTTGACAAACAACAGACTTACTGGCCGGATCACCAGATGAAAAAAAAAAGGAAAGGAAACGAATGCAGCCATTACATCTAAGAATCGGAAACGTGCAATATAATAAATGTTTGCTTTTTGGGTTTAATCCCGCTTTAATTTCACCTTCGTCATCAACTCCAGAAAAGGTCGGAAGAATTTTCAGTGAAAATGTCAAAGAAACGACAACTCTGAGCCGCGCTCTTCCCTAAAGTTCTCCTCTCCAGGAATCGGAGCCGAGTCATCCTCCTGCATTATAAGATCACTTCTCCGGCATGTCCCCGCACGCTACGCATGGTAATACTCGGATATCGGGAAGAACCGAAAACAGATCAGCTCGGGTTCATTTAGGGCAAGACTCACTTCATACAGATCACTCCTAACCAATCAGAGAGCTCAGAGTCACAGAACGTAAAAGAAAGATAAATAGATAGATAGATAGATAGATAGATAGATAGATAGATAGATAGATAGATAGATAGATAGATAGAGATATAGATAGATAGATAGATAGATGATAGATAGATAGATAGATAGATAGATAGATAGATAGATAGATAGATAGATAGATAGATAGATAGATAGATAGATAGATAGAGATAGAGAGATAGATAGATAGAGAGAGAGAGAGAGAGAGAGAGAGAGAGAGAGAGAGAGATAATTGATAGATGCATAGATCAATATATTTTGGGGTGCCAAAATGCCAGTTATTGTCTTTTTTGATGCATAAATGAGAAATAGATAAATTGATAGATAGATAGATCTTAGCACAGGGATGGTGGGAACCCCTCATAATGGGCACAGCAGGTGCCAGAGAATCACTGTAGAAAGTGCTTTTGGAAAGCGTAGGATGATGGCAAGAAAGGAGATATCCGATAAACCTATCATTATGTTATGTGACTATAAAACACCTCCTAGGTAACCCATAAACATAACATCACTGTTATAAAATGTATAGTATAGACTCCGTGCTTCTTTCATCGTATCGCATTTTATGGAGTTTTTACCGCTGCGGTTGAGACAACACACTGACGTGACTTAACAAAATCAGACTCGGCTTTCATCATATAGAGTTTTTACCTTGTGACTGTGGATCGATCTTTTCCCCTGCCTGCTGGACTACAGAACTCAGTCCATCCCCCCCCCCCCCCCCCCAACTACATCACCGGGGGGCTCCGGACTGCCTGAACCTGGGAAGAGGCAGGCGGCTGACATGGTGATGCTGGACACAGGGCACAGACACCTGATCAGAGCATCACTGCAGAACAACGCTGGGTGTGCTGGGCAGGTGAGTGTGTTTTGTATTGAATCCAGCAGCATACCAGGTAAGTAGGGGTGGAGGCAGTGGCAGCCGCTCATGCAGGGCACACAGGCCCTAATCTACACACAGGCCCTAATCTACACACAGGCCCTAATCTACACACAGGCCCTAATCTACACGCAGGGCGCTAGACACATGGATTCCAATGGGGGTTATTTTTTTTCTTTTTCGAAGCACATGATTAGAGCCTGAGGCTCTAATTGGCTTCAAAAAGGGTGGGCTCCGGGTGCAGGGCACCCAGTTGTGCGACAGGTTAATATTTGTTTCTCCTTCCGGCCAATCAGGAAGTGGGTCCAATCAGGAAGCGGGTCCTGAGACCCAATTGGCCTCGATGTTCCACCCAGTTGTGTGACGAACTTATATTAATTTCTCCTTCCAGCCAATCAGGAAGTGGGTCCAATCAGGAAGCGTGTCCTGAGACCCGATTGGCCAGGGGTCCTAAGACCTAATTGGCCTCGATGTTCCACCCAGTTGTGTGACGAACTTATATTAATTTCTCCTTCCGGCCAATCAGGAAGTGGGTCCAATCAGGAAGCGTGTCCTAAGACCCGATTGGCCTCGATGTTCCACCCAGTTGTGTGACAAACTAATATTAGTTTATCCTTCCAGCCAATCAGGATGCAGGTCCTAAGACCTAATTGGACGGGGGGTCCTAAGACCCAATTGGCCCCGAGACCTAAGTCCTGATTGGCCGGGAGAAGAAGCGACCGCCGGTATTCGGGAGGAGATGCAGGGGGGGGGGGGAGCCGCCAAAGCTGCGACCTTGATTGGGTAAGTGCGGGGCTTGCGGGGGGGGCCTGGCCGGCAATGGGCAAGCGATGTGGCTATTGAGCGACGGGGGGGAGGAGTGGCGATCAGTCGAGGGGGGGTGGTGGGTGGTTGGTTGGCTGGCTGTGGGGGTCGCCCCCCCCCCCAAGAAAATTGAGCACCGGCTGCCACTGGGTGTAGGGGGGGGTGGTAAAGTTCCACTTTAAGGCTCCATTCACACTTGATGCAACTTTGACGCAACTTTGGATGGGTGTGACATTGGCTTTGACCATGGATAATGGACAACTGTTGCACAACTGTCGCATGTAGGGCAGCCGTTCATTCTAATAAGGAGCCCTACGCATGAGAAAGGCAGAAAAGAAGTCCCCGACTCTTTTCCGAAAATGCGTCGCACCGAACCGCACGGTGCTGTGTGCAGATGGGCGGGGGGGACGTCATTAACAATTGATGGCACTGTCGAGTGCATGATAAACAGCAGCGCGCTTTTCTGATTTTGCGTGTTTTCCCAAACATGCAGTAATGTGACCCACGCCTAGAAAGGATGGCATGACTGGCAAGAGCGAACGTTTCATTTTTTTCTTGTGATAACATTTCTTACGACACAATATTTTTAAATGATTTCATTGGGTGAATTTTGGGGGGGGGGGGGCACAGACCCCAATGTTTCCGCAATGACGTCATGTGCGACCGAGGAATCTTTGGCAAGACTAACGATCGCTCTCCGATGTTTAGATTGCTGAGTAGCGCCAGACAGATCGTGTGCGTACAGAGCAGACAGAACGTGCAGCCAGGGTGCCGCCGTCAGCGGAGACAGATTAAATAAAATCAGCCTCACACCTAAAACAAGGAAACGTTTAGCGAGTGTCAGTCTGTCGTTACCTTATAGAAGAGATAACAGCTGCCTGTTAATACCGTTACAAATTACCGGCGAGGTTTGTATGGGAGAAGCAATTGAAGTCAGTCAGTAACTGTCACACACTGACACCGGAATTCGAGTCTTAAAGGGGAACTCCATTAAACGGCGCCATTTCTGTGAAGCGTCGTGTCTCGGTAAATGCAGAACGCAATGCTCATCGCTGTTTCTTTTACAAGCTTTTGATGTTGGCCAAAAGAGAAAAGGGGAATGGAAGTTTTGATTCCTATAAGTGCCATGATATTGTAGGAACTGAATTGTGTCGTTGTATCAATATACTGTATATAACATGACACCAAAGATAGCTGATCCAGGGAATAACTCATTGTCTAATGACACCAATGATGGGGCACTATTTCTCCCACTGACACCAATGATGGAGCACTATTTCTCCCACTGACACCAATGATGGGGCACTATTTCTCCCACTGACACCAATGATGGGGCACTATTCCTTCCACTGACACCAATAATGGGGCACTATTCCTCCCACTAATACCAATGATGGGAAACTATTTCTCCCACTGACACCAATGATGGGGCACTATTCCTCCCACTAATACCAATGATGGGAAACTATTTCTCCCACTGACACCAATGATGGAGCACTATTTCTCCCACTGACACAAATGATGGGAAACTATTCCTCCCACTGATACCAATGATGGGGCACTATTCCTCCCACTGACACCAATGATGGAGCACTATTTCTCCCACTGACACCAATGATGGGGCACTATTTCTCCCACTGACACCAATGATGGGGCACTATTCCTCCAACTGACACCAATGATGGGACACTATTCCTTCCACTGACACCAATGATGGGGCACTATTCCTCCCACTGACACCAATGATGGGGCACTATTATTCCCACTGATACCAATGATAGGGCACTTTTCCTCCCACTCACACCAATAATGGGGCACTATTCCTCCCACTAATACCAATGATGGGGCAATATTCCTCCCACTGATACCAATGATAGGGCACAATCTCTCCCAATGACACCAACAATGAGGCACTAGTCATCTCCATGACACCAATTATGGGCCACAATTCCTCCAACTGACACCACTGGTGGGGCACTATTCCTCCCAATGACACCAACAATGGGGCACTAGTCCTACCAAAGATGGGCATTGTTTACACTCATTGATGGCAGAACTTCTTATGCCTCGTACACACTATCGGAAATTCCGACAACAAAATCCCATGGTTTTTTTTCCGACAGATGTTGGCTCAAACTTGTCTTGTATACACACGGTCGCACAAAATTGGTCGGAAATTGCAAACGCCAAGAACGCAGTGACGTACAACACGTACGACGAGCCGAGAAAAGTGAAGTTCAATAGCCAGCGCGGCTCCTCTGCTTGAGTCCGAGCATGCGTGGAACTTTGTAACTTTGTGCGTCGGAATTGTGTACACACGATCGCAATTTACGCGAACGGATTTTGTTGTCTGGAAAATTTGAGAACCAGATCTCAAATTTTGTGCGATGGAAATTCCGATGGAAAATGTCCGATGGAGCCTACACACGGTCGGAAATTTCCGACAACAAGCTCCGATCGCACATCTGCCATCGGAAAGTCCGAAGGTGTGAATCATTACAGTGATTCTGGGACATTTTCAACGCCCACTATCTGCCCCCCTAAAGTCTGAAGGGCAGTAGACTGGCCCTTTTGTTTAGAAAGTTTGGAGACCCCCGCTCTGGAGGGGTCCCAGAGATATGGTCCAAGCTGGAGAACACACAACAAAGATTCCCTTTAATGGATTCTTAGTGAGATTGCTGCAATAGATGTATAAATTGTCCCCCGCCGGGGGTCCTGATCCCCCACAGCCGATGTCATATCACCGCAGCAATTCAGACAATACAATGAAAGGAGTCCAGGAAGGTGTCATTGTCCCCCTAATGATCACCAGGAGTGACGGATTCACATCTCACCAACAAATGTAACAATTACCTCTCAACTTCACCAACACTGAGCCCGACACCTATCCAGTGACATCGCGCCAGACGCCCAATGGGGGGGACTCTGCTCCCTACTATGTAGAACATTACACCATCGTCCCTTTATTCTGAGAGATGTCAGAACACAACCACCAAAAAAACCAAAGAGGAACTCTGGGAAAAATAAATATCCTGCACACATTTATATATATATATTAATATCAGAGCTGCACGATTCTGGCCAAAATGAGAATCACATGTTTTTTGCTTAGAGTAAAAAGATCACGATTCTCGCGACGTAAAATCTTTCACATTATACAAAAAAATGGGCCAACTTTACTGGTTAATTTTTTTTTTTTTCTAATTCATTAAAGTAATGTTTTCACCAAAAAAAAACAACAAATGTCAGAAAAAGGTTTAGTGTTTAAGTGGTTAAACTTTTTTCACTTACACACAAAGTTTATTCCATTGACAAATTGTTACAATGTTTATACTTAAGTTCAACTGATAAAGAATGTTTCGATTCTTGGCAGACTGCCCAGTTTTTCTCCACCTTTCTTTTGATGACTGTCGGCTTCAGAAGAGCAGAGAGAATTCTTTGCATAGAAAGAACTGTGAAACACTTTAGTCAAGATCGCGATAACAATTCTTGACGATTAATTGTGCAGCTCTAAGATATATATATATATATATATATATATATATATATATATATATATATATATACCCCGTATTTATCGGCATATAACACGCACAGGCGTATAACACGCACATTCATTTTAAGAGGGAAGTTTCAGGAAAAAAACTTAAATTTTAAATAAGGAACTTTGAAGCAAAATAAGGGTCAGTGCCCATCTGCAGCCTCACCATTGCCATCAATGCAGCCTGATCAATGCCCATCTGCAGCCTCACAAGTGCCATCAATGCAGCCTCATTAGTCTACATCAATGCAGCCTCACCATTGCCATCAATGCAGCCTGATCAATGCCTGCCTGCAGCCTCACAAGTGGCATCAATAGAGCCTTATTAGTCCACGTCAATGCAGCCTCGCCATTGCCATCAATGCAGCAGCCTCGCCATTGCCATCAATGCAGCAGCCTCACCATTGCCATCTATTGACTTCCTATTACAGAGGCTGCCAAGTAAACAGGAGATTCTCACTGTATGTAATCTGACGACACTCGTCCCGCCCCCCCCTGTTGCCTCCGAGGCAGCCGAAATTGTAGTATTGGCGTATAACACGCACACGCTATTTGCACCCAATTTTCATGGTGAAAAAGTGAGTGTTATACGCCAATAAATACAGTATATATATTGCAGTTGGTCAGGAACGTTTTTTCCCAGTTCCCATAACATTTTTTTTACGTGTTAATCCTGCCAGCAGATCCTTTATATTTCCATTTCCTTTAACAGGGTGACAACGCTGATTGATCTGCAGTGAAATCGCCCACAGCGTTGTCACCCAGTGGACGGAGTAGCCTTAGATCGACGGAGAGTTTTAAAAAGACTATTGGTAAAAGACGAAGAAATAAAAGCCTAACTCCGGCTAGTGCTTTTTAAGCAGTTACAACAACAGTTTTTGTTTTTTTTTTTTGGGGGGGAATAGTTTACCGTATGAATAAAAGCTGGCCTTTGGAAGACCCCCCCCCCCCAACAGTATGATATCCTTTGGTCCAACTCCTGCAACCAGCTCTTTGGCTGGACAACTTGGCCTGTCACAGATGTACTGGCAGGAAGAACAGACAATAAAGCAATGATAGAGGGGCAGATCGTTTTCTGACAAAGAGGACCTGTGTGCCCCGAAAAAAAAGGTGCGTCAGTGATTGCAGTTTGTGGTAGAAGATCTCCATCTCACATGAAGTGCTGGTCTTCCTTCACATCTCTACTGACACCATTCCTGGGAGAGAAACTGTGGTACTTTGAAATGAGTGTTCTGTGTGAGCGAGATAGATCATTATTTTAATACTTGGAAGATGGAAGAAATAATATGAATTGTAATATAAGGGTTATGTCTGTGGGGATGGGGTACCAAAATGCCAGTTATTAGATACAAGATTTATGGATAGATAGTTGCAAGAAAGATCAATAAGGGACAGATAGATAGATAGATAGATAGATAGATAGATAGATAGATAGATAGATAGATAGATAGATAGATAGATAGATAGATAGATAGATATAGACAGATGTGAGATCAATACGAGACAGACAGATATAGATAGATTGATAGATAGATTGATAGATAATTGATAGATGCATAGATCAATATATATTTTGGGGTACCAAAATGCCAGTTATTGTCTTTTTTGATGCATAAATGAGAAATAGATAGATAGATAGATAGATAGATAGATAGATAGATAGATAGATAGATAGATAGATAGATAGATAGATAGATAGATAGATCAATAGATTTCGGGGGTACTAAAATGCAAGTTGAAAAATGAAAGATTATGAAAGATGATAGATAGAAGATTTATGGATAGATAGATGTTAGAAAGATCAATAAGGGACAGATATATAGATAGATTAGCTAGAGATAGATAGATAGATAGATAGATAGATAGATAGATAGATAGATAGATAGATAGATAGATAGATAGACAGATAGATAATTGATAGATGCATAGATCAATATATATTTTGGGGTACCAAAATGCCAGTTATTGTCTTTTTTGATGCATAAATGAGAAATAGATAGATAGATAGATAGATAGATAGATAGATAGATAGATAGATAGATAGATAGATAGATAGATAGATAGATAGATAGATAGATAGATCAATAGATTTCGGGGGTACTAAAATGCAAGTTGAAAAATGAAAGATTATGAAAGATGATAGATAGAAGATTTATGGATAGATAGATGTTAGAAAGATCAATAAGGGACAGATAGATAGATAGATTAGCTAGAGATAGATAGATAGATAGATAGATAGATAGATAGATAGATAGATAGATAGATAGATAGATAGATAGATAGATAATTGATAGATGCATAGATCAATATATTTTGGGGTACCAAAATGCCAGTTATTGTCTTTTTTGATGCATAAATGAGAAATGATAGATAGATAGATCAGATATTTTAATATTTGATACTATTTGATATTATTACCAGATTTAAAGGCATACAGTGAAAGAAAAAAAAAAACCCTTAAGTGCAGTAAAGTTAAATAAAAGATGCGCTGTCCCTTTAAATGCCAGGCGGTGTAATGAATAGTTTCCATAAACATATAGAAGTCTCCGCCAGGTCCCCCTATTAATAGGATTCCTTCCTCGCTCTGCTATCACTTAATTACCGTCCCGCTCATCACACTCTAATGATGGCGATGCAAATGGCAGTGAATGGCTTCCTCTGAGGATTGCGGTTCCTGTGGAAGTGGAATCCGTCGCTGTAGGAGGCGCCCTGCAGAACGCGCTGACCTAAATGCATAATGCGCCTTCTAAAAAGCTGCAGACAAATCCAGGGGTGCCGATTTAATGAGGCGCACTTACCCTCTGCCGCAAAGTCTACTCGCATTAGTTCAACTCCAATGTGGAATTCAGGCAAGGGAAGAAAAAGTGAGACGACTTTATTTTTTTTTTATTTCCTAAATGCACTTTAACAGACATTTTTTTTTTTTTTTTTAATGAAGTATAAAGTAGAACTCTTGGCGATGTGCACTTCCTTTCAGCTCAAATTTATACTTCCTAAAAGACCCGTTATACTGGTCTGTACATTTTTATTAAGGGCAAGTGTCTACAATTCCAATTCAGATTAAAGAACCATCATCATTTGCACACCAGCTGAAATTTAAAACTAGACTGGCTTTAAAGAGACCCTTTCACTTTGCCCATTTAGGGTGATGATGGTTGGCTTTTGGACCTCCAGTGTTGAGAGTTCTTTGGTACGTGAAAGTGCTAAGACACAACTTGGAGGTTATCAAGGACTTCCTCTCTTTGCTCTTGGCAGGAGGCAAAAGGAAAACAAGTATGTGAAGAGGGAAAGTAGCATGTAACAAAGGGGTGGGGATGCTTGTGACTTTATTGACCTAACATGACCACATGGCCAATGGAATCCCTGGCCTGCAGCTCATTTAGACAGCAGGGATTGGTCCAAAACCAGAAAGTAGCATGTAACAAAGGGACAGGTCACGGGAATGCTTGTGACCTCATTGACCTAATATGACCACATGGCCAATGGAATTCCCGACCTGCAGCTCATTGGGACAACAAGGGTGAGTTAGGTTTAGTTCAAACCCGAGAGAAAGCAGGTAACAAAGGGGTGGGGTTACTTGTGACATCATTGACCTAACATGACCACACGGCCAATGAAATCCCTGACCTGTAACTCGCTGTGACAAGGGTGAGTTGGGTTTAGTCCAAACCCGGTAAGAAGCATGTAACAAAGTGACGTAGATGCTCTTGACCTCATTGACCTAATATAACGACATGGCCAATGAAATCCCTGGCCTGCAGCTTTATTGGAACAGCAGGGATGAGTTTGGTTTGGTCCAAACCCGAAAGAAAGCAGGTAACAAAGGGGTGGGGTTGCTTGTGATATCATTGACCTAACATGACCACATGGCAAATTGAATCACCGACTTGTTGCTCATTGGGACAACAAGGATGAGTTGGGTTTGGTTCAAATCTGGAAAGTAGCACATAACAAAGGGACGGGGATGCTCATGACCTCATTGACCTAATATGACCACATGGCCAATGGAATCCGTGGCCTGCAGCTCATTGGAACGGCAGGGATGAGTTTGGTTTGTTCCAAACCCGGGAGATAGCAGGTAACAAAGGGTTGGAGATGCTTGTGACATTATAGAACTAATCTGACCACAGGGCCAATGGACTCCAAGGCCCACAGCTGATTGGACCAGTATGCAATCATGAAATATCTTCCCATGGGTTAGAACAAAATGGGTTTCGGATCTAAAGCCAACTTATCCCTACTGGACAGGGCAACAGTTACAAGTATGTACTAAGTTTTTAACTGTTGCCCTGTCCAGTAGGGATAAGTTGGGTTCGGTATAAACCTTGAAGGCAGCTGTATTGCTGGATCAATAAGCTGCAGGGAGAGATTCCATTGGCTATGTAGCCGTATTGATGTCACTAGCATCCCGGTGACAAACGTAACAAAGAGTTAGGGATGCTTGTGGCATCATTGACCTAATATGACCACTTGGCCAATGGAATCCCTGGCCTACTTGTTGATTGGGCCGGCAGGGATGTGATCATATGATAGCTTCCCACGGGTTTCAACAAACTTGGTTTAGGGGCGAATTCAGATCCAAACCCAGCTCACTGTTTCTGGACAGGGCAACAGTTAGAGGCGTGGACTAAGTCTTCAACTGTTGTCTTGTCCAGTGGGGATGAGTTGGGTTTGGTCAAAACCTGGAAATTAGCTTTATTACTGGGCCAATGAACTCTGGGGGGGAAATTCCACTGGCCATTTGGCCATATTAGGTCAGCAACGTCATGAGCATCCCCACCCAATTCAGGAAACAGCTCCAATGTGCTAAAGTCACAAAGTTCATTTTGGTCTACACCAGTTCAACTTCCAATAAAATGATGACAAAAGGTTTGGACACCCTCTTGTGGTCTGAACAGACTATAGTGGTGTGGACAGATCCTTGTGGAGTGGACAGACCCTTATACTTTGAACAGACCCTCAGTGGTGTGAACAGAGTCACGTGGTGTAAACAGACCCTTATCAGGTGAACATACCCTTGTGGTGTCAACAAACCCTCATGGTGTACACAAACCCTCACAGTATATATAAAAAAAAAAAACCTCTTCTGGTGTATATAGACCCTCTCTGGTAAGATTCCTAGCAGATCTCTTTCCTCAACAGACCTGGGACAATCATCCTCCTTCAATAAAACAGCCTCCGTTCTCAGCAAACAGAAGCGCCTGTTCGAGATACGTCCTTCATTTAAACATGTGTTTGTTCAAGTCACATCCTTTCAGAAGTGGGCTGCTCTGTGAAAACACGAAAAAGCCGCCCATAAAGAATTTTTAATCCAATTGTTATTCCAGTTAATGCCTTTATCTATGTTGCCTAAGACCTTTTTTATTTTTATTTTTGCAGCGCGAATGACAAGCTCCTCTGCCACCGCCGTGCCTCTCTGCTACTGTTACCAAGGAGCGCCATGTTTTGTGACGGTTGTATAAACATTCTTCAAGGTGTTTGTTTCATAAAAGCTGATTGATGTTGCTGCGCCTTTAAGGCAGATGTGTCTCTGGGATAATATTCCATGAGCGTGACCGACCTTCACCGCGCCGTGTCATCTTGGGGTTTCCCATGTTTTGCTTTACCCTGGGAAAGTTTTTAGTGCTCCGTCTTTTTTTTTTATCTGTTTGTTTCAATAAATTCTTTTTGAAATGGTTCTACACTCACCAGCCACTTTATTAGCTACACCTTGCTACTGCCGGGTTTGACCCCCTTTTGCCTTCAGAACTGCCTTCATTCTTTGTGGCGTAGATTCAACAAGGTGTTGGAAACCACATCCTAAAGGTGCTCTATTGGATGAGATGTGGTGAGTGTGGAGGCCATTGGAGGACAGGGACCTCATTGTCCAGTGGTGAGATGATTGGAGCTTTGTGACATGGTGCATTATCCTGCTGGAAGGAGCCATCAGAAGATGGGGACACTGTAGTCATAAAGGGATGGACATGGTCAGCAACAATACTCAGGTAGGCCGTGGTGTTTAAACGATGCTCAATTGGTACTAAGGGGCCCAAAGTCTGCCAAGAAAGCATCCCCCACACCATTTGACCCCCACCTCCAGCCTGAACCGGTGATACCCCATCCCCCACACCATTACACCACCAGCCTGAACCGTTGATACAAGGCAGGATGGATCCATGCTTTCATGTTGTTTACACCAAATTCGGACCCCACCATCTGAATGTCGCAGCTGAAATCGAGACTCATCAGGCCAGGCAACGTTTTTCCTCGGTGTGGTCTTCTGCTGCTACAGCAGCAGAAGACCACACCGGGTGGCACTCCTGTCAACTAAGAAGAGAAAACTGAGGATACAATTCGAACAGGCTCACCAAAATTGGACAATCTTCTTGTCCAATTTTGGTGAGCCTGTGCGAATTGTAGCCTCAGTTTTCTCTTCCTAGTTGACAGGAGTGGCACCCGGTGTGGTTCAAGGTTTGATGTGTTGTGTGTTCAGAGATGGTATTCTGCATACCTTGGGTGTAACGAGTGGTTATTTGAGTTACTGTTGCCTTTCTAGCATCTGGAACCAGTCTGCCCAATCTCCTCTGACCTCTGACATCAACAAGGCATTTTCCTCCACACAACTGCCGCTCACTGGATATTTTCTCTTTGTCTGACCTTTCTCTGTAAACCCTGAGAGATGGTTGTGCGTGAAAATCCCAGGAGATCAGCAGTTTTTGAAATACTCAGACCAGCCTGTCTGGCACCAACAACCATGCCACGTTCAAAGTCACCTAAATCCCCTTTCTTCCCCATTCTGATGCTCTGTTTGAACTTCAGCAAGTCGTCTTCACCACATCTAGATGTCTATATGCATTGAGTCGCTGCCATGTGATTGGCTGATTAGCAATTTGTGTTACCAAGCAATTGAACAGGTGTACCTAATAAAGTGGCGAGTGGTGAGTGTAAATCCCAGCTTCGCAACCTTCCCAATATATATAACAGCGGCAATTCCTTTTTGTTCTTCAGATTTTATTGTGCAACATAGTTGAAGGGAAATTTTGCAAAGAGAGCATGAAAACAGCAGGATACATAAATAAAGAAAACTATTTTCGTTACTTAACGCTGAAGTTTCTTTTGCTTATATGTTTGCACTTCCTGCAGGTCAGCCACCTTGGTGAACTACAGAACACCTCTCCCTATGCACAGAGTCCTGACCACAACTGATAGATAGAACACCTTTGAGATGAATTAGAGTGGAGACTGCAAGCCAAGTTCCTCCACCCCAAACTCACTCATCCACATTATATTGCCAAAAGTATTGGGCCACCCCTCCAAATCATTTGGTGGAGGGGGGATTATGGTGTGGGGGGTTGTTTTTCAGGGGTTGGGCTTGGCCCCTTAGTTCCAGTGAAGGGAACTCTTAAGGCATTTTGGACAATTTCATGCCCCCAACTTTGTGGGAACCGATGTTCATTTTGACTTCCAATTTCAATTTAGTTTTAGTCGTTTTCTTTAGACTAAAATGCCATTTTAATTTCAGTTGTATTTTTGTCATCAGAATTGTTTTAGTCGTATTTTAGTCGACTAAAATCTCCAGTCCATTTCAGTCGAATAAAATCGAATGGGTTTAGTCAAATTGTAATGCATTATCTAAGCATTTCTCTCGAATTTCCAAACTCATTTTACACACCTGGAGTAAAAAAAAATCTAAAAATATGTTATTATTTCTGGTATTAATGTTTGAAGATGCACTACAAACACAGGTTTAGGCCCCTTTCACACTTGTACGACTTTTCCTGCGACTTGGGACTGCAAAGTCGCATGTCAAGTTGTACCCCAGTTTTCAATGAGTACCGTTCATATCTGTGCGACTTCGAGTCGCAGCGTCTTCAAAGTAGCCCCTGCGCTACTTTGGTCTGACTTTGATGCGGCTTTAGGTATCCATAGACCTCGAGATTACACAGGCATTGCCTCAAGTCGCATCGAAGTCGCGTCAAAGTTGCACAGCAAAGTCGCGAAACTCTCAGGTTGTGTGAAAGGGGCCTTAGCCGTTGTGATATATAATGTCTTTATAAATAAAACCAAGTTTGATAACAGAGGTGCAACTTTAAAATATTAATATAAAAAAAAAAAAAAAACCTGTAAACTCTATTGGCTGTAATGCCATTGCACATATTACCTGAAAATATTACGAATATTAAATATTAAGAAAATACTTTTTTCAATTTTTTTTCTTTTAGCAGCTTAGTAGATGCCCCCTATTAATTCTTATGTGGTAGTGCAGTGTTAATTTTGATGTAAAATTTCGATTTAGTTTTAGTCCTTTGACTAAAATGGCATTTTAGTTTTAGTCATATTTTAGTCATCTGAATTGTTTTAGTTTTAGTCGTTTTTTTAATCGACTAAAATAGTGTTAATTTAGTCAACGAAAATATTTTAGCCCACCAAATTAACACTGGTGGGAACTCTTTTTCAATAAAAATTTGGACTAAACTTCTGAAGTGTCATGAACTTTTGCACTGGGCGCTCCTCGCCGCTCACCTCAAAGTTTGTTATCTACTGTACATCCTACTGTACAGAACACCTTTGGGATGAACAAGAGCTGAGAGTGTGAGCCAGGCCTTCTCGTCCAACATTAGTGCCTGACCTCAAACATTCCCATAGACACACTCCTAAACCTTGTGGACGGCCTTCCCAGAAGAGTTGAAGCTGTTATAACTGCAAAGGGCGGAGCCAATTCAATATTGAACCCTACGGACTAAGACTGGGATGTCATTAAAGTTCATGTGTGTGTAAAGGCAGGTGTCCCAATACTTTTGACAATATAGTGTATTTTATGGTTCTGAAAGCCAAATGAGGTCCTCAAAACCCAGTGAAAGCATTCAACCTGTAATCACAGAGGGCCTTGATGACCAGTTAACCTAGCAGGGATGCTATCATGGAGCCCCGTACAGCTTAGCTGGCAGGAACAGTGGACCAAGCCTAACAGATGGCTCCAGCTGCATGAACCTGGACTCATTCATGCAACCAGAATACCTCTGGGAATTAGTCCTTAATTACCCTTTTTATTGTTTTTTACAACTTTTTTTTTTGAACAGCCCTGTGGGGGTTGGTGAAATATCATGGGTCTAAACGCACACCCAACGTCTCACTTTTAGGACAGAAAAGGGGATTGAGGACATTGATTCTTCAATCCTTTCTCTGTACTGCCACCTGCAGACTAAATGAACAGGAAACACTCAATACAGAGGTTCCCTGTTCATTCATAAACTGAAGTATTTTTGTAAACACAAATTGAAGTCCACAGGGGGACTGGTTCCAGTAACTGTGCTCCCTCCTGCTGCTAAGGGCCCCCCTGTTGAACTTATGGGGCCTGGGCCCTGTACAGGAGGGCAAGTGCTACCCTGCTTATCAGCAGTCCTGTAATCTAGCAATATTTTTTAAGGTTCTGAAAGCCAATTGAGGTTCTCAAAACCCTGCAAACGTGTTCATTCTCCTAATGAAGGGGACCATGCTGGCCAGTTAACCTAGCAATAATGTTTAAAGGTTTTGAAAGCCAAAGGAGGTCCTCAAAACCCAGTGAAAGCGTACAGCCTCCATACATAGAGGGCCTTGCTGACCAGTTAACCTAGCAATATGTTTAAAGTTTCTGAAAGCCAAAGGAGGTCCTCGAAACCCGGTTAAAGCATACAGCCTCCAAATAAAGGGGACCTTGCTGGCCAATTAACCTAGCAATATGTTTTAAAGTTCTGAAAGCCAAACGAGGTCCTCAAAACCTGGTTAAAGTGTAGAGCCTCCATACAAAGAGGATTTTGATGGCCAGTTAACTTAGCAATATGTTTTAGGGTTCGAAAGCCAAATGAAATAATCAAAACCCAGTCAAAAGCGTACAACCTCCATACAAAGAGGGACTTGTTGGCCAATTAACCTAGCAATATGTTTTAAAGTTCTGAAAGCCAAATGGGGTCCTCAGAACCTGGTGATAGCTTACAGCCTACATATAAAGAGGGCCTTGCAGTTAAGCTAGCAATATGTTTAAAGGTTCTGAAAGCCAAAGGAGGTCCTCAGACCCCGATCAAAACGTACAGCCGCCATGCCAATCAATAAAATATTAAGAAGAAAGGTTACATACAATACACCCATAGAATAACAGGCGAGCATTAAAGATCTAACAAAAAACACCTGCATAAAGGAGCAAAAATACCACATATAAGCATTCAGCCAGGTAGGGGGGATATTTACATTACACCAACATTATAAAATCAAGTAGGGGAAAAAGAGGGATGAGAAGGATAAAAAAAGACAAAGGGAAAAGGGGTTGGGTGAAGAGAAAGCTTGGTCTCAGTCTTCGCATTTCACCGTAACATCATACAGTATATTTCCTGTATTACCAAAGTAGGAAATTAACAAAGGCAAGAATCATATCAATCAGCTTTAGACATAACCTCCGCATAAGTAGAGGTGTAGGCAAAAGTGAACCAACAGCCCCATATTTTGTGCGATTTGGTAGCCATATCGCGAGATTCTTAGGTAAAGTCTTTTATATGGTATATGTAGTCAGCTACACTAAGCCGTTGTTGCACCGTGGGGATGACAGATTGTTTTCAGTATAGTAGGATAAAGTGATTTTGCTGCATTTAAAAGGTGAGGTGTGATAAACCTTTTATATTGGCCTATTGGTTCACTCGTACAGTAAAAGAGTACAACCCATGGGTCATTAGGGACAGCGGACCCTTCAATGACTTCTATCCAATGTAGGATGTCAGCCCAGAAGGGGCGTATGTGTGGGCATTCCCACCATATGTGGGCATGCATGGCAGTGGCTCCACATCCCCTCCAACAAGTGTCAGACTCCTCAGGAAATATTGTGTGAAGGAGGCAGGCGTGCGGTGCCACTGTGAAAGAAGCTTGAAGCTGACTTCCGCTGCCTTCGATGAAATAGTATGGGTCAATTGCAGTATGGAGGAGCGATGGCCATCAGATAATGTACAAGGAAGGTCACGTTCCCAAGCTTCCAAGTAGTAGGGATATGTTGCAGACTCCTGAGAAAGAAGCAATTTGTAAAATTGTGAAACGGTTTTCTTGAGGGGTTTGCATAGCTGAAAATAAGTTCTCCACTGGCCTGAGATCAGAAGAGGTACGCAGAGGCTTGGGAAGAGCTTTGATGAACTATGACAGCTGGGTATATTGCCAATGATGCATAAAGGTAGGTGATGAAGATGCAAGAAAGGTAGATAATGGAACATCCCATGCTGATACACAACATGCTGAAGCAGTAGGGGATCATGTGGGAGCCAGGTGCAGAATTGGGGGTCTATATTTCCAGGTATAAAGTAGGAGTGACCTACTAAGGGCATTAGTGGGGAGTTATATGACCAGCCATATTTTCTATGAACAGAATCCCAGACCATGAGAGAGGAAATGGTAAGGGGTGAGGTGGACCCTGAGAGAAACCAGAACTGCTTAGAGAGAAGGTAAAGTAAATAAGGTGGAACCACCTAAGTCATGTTCCTACTGGACTACTGGATTCATAGTTTATAATGATAGGGATAATTCTATTCAATATCACAGCTAAGTACTTATTAAAATCAGGTAACTCTAGACCTTGATCCTTGATGGCCAATTAAGCTAGCAATATGTTTTAAGGTTCTGAAAGCCGAATGCGGTCCTCAAAACCCAGTGAAAGCATACAGCCTCCATATAAAGAGTGACTTGCTGGCCAGTTAACCTAGCAATATGTTTTAAGTTTCTGTAAGCCAAATGAGGGCCTCAAAACCCAGCGAAAGCTTACAGCTTCCACATAAAGAAGGCATCGCTGGCCAGTTAACTTAGCAATATGTTTTAAGGTTCTGAAAGCCAAACAAGGTAATCGAAACCCAGTAAAAGCATACAACATCCATATAAAGAGGGCCTTGCTGGCTTATTAACCTAACAATATGTTTTAAGGTTCTGAAAGCCAAAGGAGGTCTTCAAAACCCAGTGAAAGCATACAGTCTCTGTTCAAAGAGGAACTTGGCGGTCAGTTAACTTAGCAATGTTTTTTAAGATCCTGGAAGCCAAAGGAGATCCTCAAAAGTGAAAGTGTACTACCTCCAAATAAGAGGGGCCTTGCTGGCCAGGTAACTTAGCAACATGTTTTAAAGTTCTGAAATCCAAATGAGGTCCTCTAAATCCGGTTAAAGCATACAGCCTTCATACAAAGAGGACCTTGCTGGCCAGTTAACCTAGAAATATGTTTTAGGGTTATGAAAGGCAAATGAAGTTCTCAGAACCCGGTGAAAGCATACAACCTCTATTCAAAGAGGGCCTTGGTGGGAACTGAACTCATGACCTCCAAGCGTTACATAGACACCATGCTGTTGTGCAGAGTTACTGTCCTTCCTGTTCCGAAAACATTTTTATTGCCCTTTAAAATGGACATTTACCTAAGAAAAGGCTGTCAGAACGTCAATCCTTCCCGAAGCCTTCACAAGTTCAGGCCTCAGACGCTGGCTCAGTTTAGCCTCAGGCCGGGGCAAGCTGTGATTTGAAAGACTCTCAGATCAGGAGCTTGTGATGGTCCACGGGTGAAATCTCGAGACTCGCAGCTGTCACTGAACACAAGTGATGGGGATCATCACCGGGATTACGCTATTGTACGTGGACACATTACGTAAAGCTGCGAGCTAAGCCGAGATTTGGCTCCAGTTGTGCCAAAGCCGATGATGTTGAGCCCCTTCTATAGAAGGCTCTTAGAATATATATTCACTAAAAGAGAGCTCTCACAATTTTCTTTGATCTTCGGCAGTTTTCACTCCATTTTCAAGCCCCAGGTGAAGTCATTTAAAGGGTTTGTGATCCTGCAAATTGTGGTAATTGTTATACAAACTCTATGACATCACCATCCGGAAATTATTATGATCTTTGGTGAATTTTTTTTTCAGGCATTCAGAACCTTTGTATGGTATGTCACCCCCCGATTAATGACAATGCCGCCTTTAAATTCATTAAAGCAAACTTCTGCGGGAAGGGAATGTTCTAAACTTTAAGCATAAACTGTCATCTAAACACATTACCTTCCCTTTATTCATTGAGTGTCACCCAGAGCACCACTGAATGTGTGAAGAGACTTTTGGCCATTTACTGTATTTCAACAACAATCTTCTCGTAAGATTATGTGTGCATTTAACTTATTTTAAGCATGTTATTTATCTGTAAAAGCCTCCACAGTGTAGACATTCAAAGGGCCTAAGACTGCTGTTGGGTGCTGCCATCTTGGATGGAACCCTTAAAAAAATAGGTCTAGGGGAAATCCTACTAAAACCAATTCATATGGGGAAAAAATACCCCTTACATTGGTGATCAGTGGGAAGAATGTTCCTTACATTGGTGGTCAGTGGGAAGAATGTTCCTTACATTGGTGATCAGTGGGAAGAATGCTCCTTACATTGGTGATCAGTGAGAAGAATGTTCCTTACATTGGTGATCAGTGGGAAGAATGTTCCTTACATTGGTGATCAGTGAGAAGAATGCTCCTTACATTGGTGATCAGTGAGAAGAATGTTCCTTACATTGGTGATCAGTGGGAAGAATGTCCCTTACATTGGTGATCAGTGGGAAGAATGTTCCTTACATTGGTGATCAGTGAGAAGAATGTTCCTCACATTGGTGGTCAGTGGGAAGAATGTTCCTTACATTGGTGATCAGTGGGAAGAATGTTCCTTACATTGGTGGTCAGTGGGGAGAATGTTCCTCACATTGGTGGTCAGTGGGGAGAATGTTCCTTACATTGGTGGCCAACAAAAAGAATATCCCTTTCACTATTTATCAACGAAAAGAATGTCCTTTACATTGGTGGTCATTGTGGATAAAAAAAGCCCTAAAAAGAATTCAGGTCTAGGGGAAAAAACACCCCTTATATGGTGGTCACTGGGAAGAATGCCCCTTACATTGGTGGTCATATATCATATATCATGATAATATATATATATATATATATATATATATATATATATATATATATATATATATATATATATATTTATAGCTATAGATATAATATAGTATAATATAATAATATATAAATAGAGTAAATAATATTTGAAATAATATTGAAAAATAATATATATGGTATCTCACAAAAGTGAGTACACCCCTCACATTTTTGTAAATATTTTCTTCTATCTTTTCATGTGACAACACTGAAGAAATGACACTTTGCTACAATGTAAAGTAGTGAGTGTACAGCTTGTATAACAGTGTAAATTTGCTGTCCCCTCAAAATAACTCAACACACAGCCATTAATGTCTAAACTGCTGGCAACAAAAGTGAGTACACCCCTAAGTGAAAATGTCCAAATTGGGCCCAAAGTATCAATATTTTATGTGGCCACCATTATTTTCCAGCACTGCCTTAACCCTCTTGGGCATGGAGGTCAGCAGAGCTTCACAGGTTGCCACTGGAGTCCTCTTCTACTCCTCCATGAGGACATCACGGAGCTGGTGGATGTTAGAGACCTTGTGCTCCTCCACCTTCTGTTTGAGGATGCTGCAGCTCAGTTTCAGGGTCTTGGCAATCTTCTTATAGTCTAGACCAGGGATATGCAATTAGCGGACCTCCAGCTGTTGCAAAACTACAAGTCCCATCATGCCTCTGCCTCTGGGTGTCATGCTTGTGGCTGTCAGAGTCTTTCTATGCCTCATGGGAATTGTAGTTCTGCAACAGCTGGAGGTCCGCTAATTGCATATTCCTGGTCTAGACCATCTTTATGTAGAGCAGCAATTCTTTTTTTCAGATCCTCTGAGATTTCTTTGCCATGAGGTGCCATGTTGAACTTCCAGTGACCAGTATGAGAGAGTGAGAGCGATAACACCAAATGTAACACACCTGCTCCCCATTCACACCTGAGACCTTGTAACACTAACGAGTCACATGACATTGGTGAGGGAAAATGGCTAATTGGGCCCAATCTGGACATTTTCACTTAGGGGTGTACTCACTTTTGTTGCCAGTGGTTTAGACATTAATGGCTGTGTGTTGAGTTATTTTGAGGGGACAGCAAATTTACACTGTTATACAAGCTGTACACTCACTACTTTACATTGTAGCAAAGTGTCATTTCTTCAGTGTTGTCACATGAAAAGATAGAAGAAAATATTTACAAAAATGTGAGGGGTGTACTCACTTTTGTGAGATACTGTATATATAGAAATATCTATCTATCTATCTATCTATCTATCTATCTATCTATCTATCTATCTATCTATATATATATTTTTATAATAATGATATATAATATAGTATAATATAATAATATATAAAACGAATAAATAGTACATGAGATAATATTGAAAAATAATATATATATGTGATAATATAACATATGATTATAAAAAGAATAAATAATATAAGAGATAACCTTAGAGTGTGAGCTCCTTGAGGGTTAGGGACTGATGTGAATGTACAATGTAAATGTAAAGCGCTGCGTAAATTGACGGCGCTATATAATTACCTGAAATAATAATACAAATAATAATAGATATACAAATAATCTATAATCTAATATAGTCTAATGTATAAAAATATAATAATCTATAAAAATAGAATAATATATAATTGTATTTATATATATAATATTATATCATATAATAATAATATGATATATTATTTATATATATAAAGAACAAATAATGTATCTCGTTTACTCATTATAGGATTTTGCCTATGAAAAAATGTTGGTAAATTATTTCTGTAAATCCCTATAAAGTACAGATCTCCAAGTCGGTATTATTGTCCTCTAGAAGGACAAATCGGAGTATTCGGTTCCCCTACCGGAAAAGAATTTGCATATATGCATGGGCTGGTATTTGCATATAAGAAACAGAATTTCATTAAATACACTAATTATGCTTGAAGCGGGAGTGGCCTCCTGCTGAGAAGAGCTGCCAGCCAGTAACTACAAACCACCACATCAGGGAATGTGGGGTATCGGGGGACACCGGGGGAGGGGAAGGGGGCTGCCGCTCTCCCGCTTTCACAACTTGACTTTGACACGTACAAACACACAAACTTAAAAGCAGCAACTCTCTGGAAAGTCTTTATTAAACTATTATTAGGTTTGTTTAACCCCTTTTCTTTTATATTATTTTCACTTTTTGTGTGCAGCAAAAGAACGTCAAAGAATTCCTTATTTCTGGCCATGGATTCAGGAAACAACAGCCAGGCGGAAAGCATTTTTTTGGGGGAGCATAGGTCATTGGTTGCTGTCTCGGCTTTAAAGTTCACCAAAAAAATAATGAATGCACCGACAATAGAATAAAATAAAAATGTGCATCTCCTAAATAATTGCACTGAGCCCCTGAGAGCTCCCTCTAGTGGCTAATCTACAAGTCTCTATGTTTCATACAATATCACATGGTTGCGGCGCGTTTGTCGGCAAAAAATGGGTTAAAACGGGATTAAATTGAAGAAAGTGGGGGGGGGGATTGAGGGGGGGCTTCCATGTTAGGCTACATATACATTTCTGCGCTGCGGGAACCCCCAAGTTCCGCTGACCTGGATTGCGGCCATCTCCCATTCTGAGCCCTGATATAGCCACCTCAGGGACCCAAGGCTTAAAATCCCCGCAGCTGAATCTCCAAAATGTAACCCGTCAGGAGGGAGGTTTCGGAGCATTGCAATTGGTTGGCGGCGTCACATCAGAACCCACGTAGCCTGTCCTGTCAGCGGGGAAGAAGATGCGTGAATTTGTGAAATGCGTGAAGGGGATTTCCAAGCCCTGTACCCCTGAGGCGACTATACCGGGGCTCAGAACGGGGTGGGGGGGTGAGGAGGGGGTCCTGTATTAGTTCACCTTACAGATTTTTCTGTAAAGGTGAACTTACACTTTAAAAGTGAAGCAGTACCCTTTTTCACATCTCAATGCATGTACTGCACTGCAATAGTCATTAACAGGCATAACTGATTACCTAGGCAAGCTGACCAAGATCTCCCATAGACACCAATGTTAAGAACCTGGGAGCAGTGCCATGTCAAGCTGACCAAGATCTCCCATAGACACCAATGTTAAGAAGCGGGGAGCAGTGCCATGTCAAGCTGACCAAGATTTCCCATAGACGCCAATGTTTAAAAGAGGGGAGCAGTGCCATGTCAAGCTGACCAAGATTTCCCATAGACGCCAATGTTAAAAACCGGGGAGCAGTGCCATGTCAGGCTGACCAAGATTTCCCATTGACCCCAATGTTAAAAACCTGGGGAGCAGTGCCATGTCAAGCTGACCAGGATTTCCTATAGACGTCAATGTGAAAAACCAGGCAGTGCCATGTCAAGCTGACCAAGGCTTCCCATAGACGCCAATGTTAAAAACCGGGGAGCAGTGCCATGTCAAGCTGACCAAGATTTCCCATAGGGGCCAATGTTAAAAACTGGGGAGCAGTGCCATGTCAAGCTGACCAAGATTTCCCATAGACCCCAATGTTAAAAACCTGGGGAGCAGTGCCATGTCAAGCTGACCAAGGCTTCCCATAGACGCCAATGTTAAAAACCGGGGAGCAGTGCTATGTCAAGCTGACCAAGGCTTCCCATAGACGCCAATGTTAAAAACCGGGGAGCAGTGCCATGTCAAGCTGACCAAGATTTCCTATAGATGCCAATGTTAAAAACTGGGGAGCAGTGCCATGTCATGCTGGTCAAGATTTCCCATAGACACCAATGTTAAAAACTGGGGAGCAGTGCCATGTCAAGCTGACCAAGATTTCCCATAGACGCCAATGGTAAAAACTGGGAGCAGTGCCATGTAAAGCTGACCAAGATTTCCCATAGACGCCAATGTGTCCGCACGCAGGAGTGTACGTAAAGTTAGGGTAGGTATAGCGGGGTATGCCTGTATTGTGCATTATATTTAAAATGACCATATCCATGAAAAAAGTCTCGGCTTTTAGTACTACTTTAATATAAAAGGTTTATATTCCCCCTCCACCCTTCATATAGCTTCATGTCTGATTCCCGGTAAAACACCCGTATATCCTACTTCTGGGTGTATTTATTATGATATATATGAAATAAGTTATATATATTATTACTGTCTCACATAATAAATTAACCCCTTGTAGTAGTGATTAGGGATGAGCCCGATGTTCGAGTTGAACAGTCGATAAGCCCCCCACCCACAGACCCCCACAACCACCGGGCAAGGGATGTGGGGATGAGGCTCTTGTCCCCATCAACAAGGTGGGGACAAGGTGCTTTGGGCGTGACTCCAAAGCACCCCCCTCATGTTGAGGGCTTGTGGCTTGGTATGGTTTGGGGGGGCGCTCCCTTGTCCCCCCCTCTTTCCCTGCAGCCTGCCAGGTTGCGTGCTCGGATAAGGGTCCGGTATCTCACAGTCTTTACACTGAAATATCTCCCTTCCAGATTCACCAGCTCAGAGGTGGAGAATCTGGGAGAGAATCTGGTGTGATAAGAGGAAGAAGACTTCTTTCTTCATAATATCAGCACCAGTGGGTTAAAAGTGAATATATATATATATATATATACACACAAACACATGAATATATATATATTTCCTTAGTTACATGTCTGAAAACATGTAATTACACGCTCTTTCAAACTTTAGTTTCACTTTTTGAACTCGGCTGCACCGTAATCTCACAATATCTCACGAGATTACAGGCAGCCCACCCACTTTTACACTGATCTCAGCCGTCTTCAGAGAAAACACTTCTCCTCTGTTCTCCTCCGTTCTCCCCCGTTCTCCTCCGTTCTCCCCCGTTCTCCTCTGTTCTCCCACGTTCTCCCCCGTTCTCCCCCGTTCTCCCCCGTTCTCCCCCGTTCTCCTCCGTTCTCCTCCGTTCTCCCCCGTCCTCCCCCGTTCTCCCCCGTCCTCCCCCGTCCTCCCACGTTCTCCCACGTTCTCCCCCGTTCTCCCCCGTCCTCCCCCGTTCTCCCCCGTTCTCCCCCGTTCTCCTCCGTTCTCCCCCGTCCTCCCCCGTTCTCCCCCGTTCTCCCCCGTTCTCCCCCGTTCTCCTCCGTTCTCCTCCGTTCTCCCCCGTTCTCCTCCGTTCTCCCACGTTCTCCCACGTTCTCCTCCGTTCTCCCCCGTTCTCCCCCGTTCTCCTCCGTTCTCCCCCGTTCTCCCCCGTTTTCCCACGTTCTCCCCCGTTCTCCCCCGTTCTCCTCCGTTCTCCCCCGTTCTCCCCCGTTTTCCCACGTTCTCCCCCGTTCTCCCCCGTTCTCCTCCGTTCTCCCCCGTTCTCCTCCGTTCTCCCCCGTTCTCCTCCGTTCTCCTCCGTTCTCCCCCGTTCTCCTCCGTTCAGCCAACTAATCGATTATGAAAATAATTGTTAGTTGCAGCCTTAAACTATGTATCCATTATTCTGGGCTGAGGCCCCTGGAAGCTGAAAATCACTGCTACCACTCTGCTACTACACCACTACTACACCACTACTACACTGCTACTACACCACTACTACACCGCTACTACACTGCTACTACACCACTACTACACCGCTACTACACTGCTACTACACCACTACTACACCGCTACTACACTGCTACTACACCACTACTACACCGCTACTACACCACCACTACATGGCTACTACACCACTACTACACTGCTGCCACACTGCTACTACACCACTACTACACTGCTACTACACCGCTTCTACACCACTACCTCACTGCTACTGCACCCCTACTACACTGCTGCCACACCGCTACTATACCACTACTACACTGCTACCACACCACTACTACTCCACTGCTGCTACACCACTACTACGTCGCTACTACACTGCTACCACACCACTACTACTCCACTGCTACTACACTCCTGCTACACTGCTACTACACTACTACTACACTGCTGCCACACAGCTACTATACCACTACTACACTGCTGCTACACTGCGATTACATCACTACTACACTGCTGGTACTCCACTAGTACAATACTACTACACAGCTGCCACACCACTACTATACCACTACTACACTGGGACTACATCACTACTACACTGCTACCACCCCACTACATTTTTGCTACTACATTGCATAAATCACTTTTGACAAGTTTTCCCTGACACTAAGAGATAAATGGTGACAGAGGAGGGATCTCCAGCAGATTGACAGCCTCAGCTCTATTTCTGCGCAGTCATCCCGGCACAGAGAGACTGTGCCAGAATGTACACTGAGCTGCGCATGCACAGCTCTGTGTACATTCCACAGGGCATTGCAAAGGGCAGGTAAGTGTATTTTATTGCAGAAGAGACAGTGGGGGAGATTTACTAAAACTGAAGAGTGCAAAATCTGGTTGTTTTTTTTCAGCTTTCTCATGAAACCTTTCCGAGCGCCGCATGATCCACCGGGACGGTTTTCGAAGCCTCCCCTCCTGCAGCTCTCTGGTGTTTCCTGGGCTCACCGTTTCCACCAGTTCGCTCCAAGAATCGATCCGACGGTTCCGCCGGCTGCTCCCATAGGCGATCAAAGGGTAGACGCTCTTTGATCGCCTCTATGGCCTTGGAGGACCTGAGCGACACGATGACGTCACTTCCGGTCCAGACTGGAAGTAAGTCGATGATTTTTTTTTTTTTAAAGCTAAAGATCAAAAACATTTTTTAAAGAACAGATTTGGGGTCTTTTGGTCCCTCAGATCTCTCCATAAAGAGGACCTGTCATCCATTATTTCTATTACAAGGGAGGTTTACATTCTATGTAATAGCAATAAAATTGATGAAAAAAAAATAAAAAATTAAAGGGACAGTGTAAAGAAATAAAATAAAAAGTCAAATAAATAAGAAATAAAAAAAAGTAAAGCACCCCCGTCCCTCCATGCTCGTGCGCAGAAGTGAACGCACACGTAAGTCGCGCCCGCCTATGTAAACGGTATTCGCACCACACATGTGAGGTATCGTCGCGATCGTTAGAGCGAGAGTGATAATTCTAGCGCTAGACCTCCTCTGTTACTCTAAACTGGTAACCTGTAAAGTCATTTAAAGAGATTTTTGGGTACTGTAGTTTGTCGCCATTCCACGACGTGTGCATTTTTAAAGCGTGACATGTTAGGTATCTATTTACTCGGCGTAACATCATCTTTCACATTATACAAGAAAAAAGGTAAATATTGTGATTTTTTTTTTTTTCTTTAATTCATTAAAGTGTATTTTTTCCAAAAAAAATTGCGTTTTGCAAGCCCACTGCACAAATACTGTGTGACATAAAAAATTGCAACAGTCGCCATTTTATTCCCCAGGGTCTCTACTATAAAAAAAATGTATAATGTTTGGGGGTCCCAAGTCATTTTCTAGCAAAAAAAAAAATACTGATTTAACGCGCCAAAAAACAAAAAAGTGCCAGAAAAAGCGGGGTCTTCATATCACATTGTATATGGGAGGCTCGGTTCACATTTGCGGATGTGTGGGAGTGCCGTCACCAATGAATTACACCGCCGCTCCTCTGCTAAAGGGCAACGCGTTTCTGTGCGTGCCGGGAAAAAAAACGCACGATTTTGCACACATTCCCGGCAAGGACAGATGTGATCCCTCCCTCACTGAATGACATTTTATTTCTGTATATTATAAACAGTTGAATTTTTTAAAAACAAAAATACTTGTTTTCCTCCTTCCCTTGCATTTGCTGATCTCCTGCCGCCTATTTACAGCCACTTTCCGCCTCCATGCACTGCACTTCTAGACACGGCGGCATTGCTATTTCTCAGGACAGGTTTCCTGAGGGTGACAACAGTGGGACCAATTCCTGTGTACTGGGTGTCTAAAACTCTGCCTGTGAGACAACGTAAGAGTATAATCGAGAGACCGGGAAAAAAAATGTTGTCACACATAACAGGAAGTGACCCGAAAGAGGACCTTGAAGACCAGGCCTTTTTTTTTCTGGCACTTTTTGTTTACAAGTTTAAATTGGTATTTTTTGCTAGAAAATTACTTATAACCCCCAATCTTTGTATATTTATTTTAGAGACCTTAGGGAATAAAATGGGCGATCGTTGCAATTATTTATGTCGCACTGTATTTGTGCAGCGGTTTTGCAAACGCAATACACTTTAATGAATTTAAAAAAATGAAAAAACACAATATTTACCCCGATTTTTTTGTAAATAGATATATATATATATATATATATATATATATATATATATATATATATATATATATATATATATATATATATATATATATATATATATGTATATATATAGGTATATATATATATATTTTTTTTTTTTAGCAGAGTCCCTTGTGAATAAAATGGTGGTCGTTGCAACTTTTTATCTCACACGATATTTGCGCAGCAATTTTTTTAGACGCGTTTTTTTTTTTGGGGGGGGGGAACAGTTTCATGCATTATAAAAAAACAACACAGTAAGTAAGGTCAGCCCAATTTTTTTACAAAATGTGAAAGATGATGTTATGCTGAGTAAATAGATACCCAACATGTCACGCTATAAAATTGCGCATGCTCGTGAAATGGCGCCAAACTTTGGTACGTAAAAATCCCCATAGGCAACGCTTTAAAAATGTTTACAGGTTACATGTTTTGGGTTAGAGAGGAGGTCCAGGGCTAGAATTATTGCTCTCGCTCTACTGATCGTGACGATACCTCACATGTGCGGTGCGAACACCGTTTACATATGCGGGCGCTTACAAATGCGTTTGCTTTTTTTTTTTTTTACACAGGGATAGGGGGCGCTTTCTATTTATTTTTGTTTTAATTTTTTTATTGTTAATTTTACTTTTATTTTTCTAGTTTGATGCTTTCTTTTTACACTTTTTTTTATCACTTTTATTCCTATTACAAAGAATGTAAACCTCCCTTGTAATAGAGGTAAGGGGTGACAGGTTCTCTTTATGGAGAGATCTGATGTCAAAAAAGACCCAAAATCTCTTCTTTACCTTTAAAAGCAAAAGGGGGGGGGGGGAATGTTTGATCTTTTGCTTTAAAAAAAAAAAAAAAAAAAAAAAAAGATTTACATCAGGCCTGGACCGGAAGTGACGTCATGAGGTCCTGCAAGGCCACGGGGGGGGGGGGGGGGGGGGCTTTCCACTTATTATTGTTTTAATTTTTTTATTGTTCATTTTACTTTTATTTTTCTAGTTTGATGCTTTCTTTTTACATTTTTTTAAATTGCTTTTATTCCTATTACAAAGAATGTAAACCTCCCTTGTAATAGAAATAAGGGATGACAGGTCCTCTTTATGGAGAGATCTGGGGTCAAAAAAGACCCAACATCTCTTCTTTACCTTTAAAAGCAAAAGGGGAAAAAAAAATGTTTGATCTTTTGCTTTAAAAAAAAAAAAAAAAAAAAAAAGTTGCTCAGGTCCTCCAAGGCCACAGGGATGGGGGGCGCTTTCCATTTTTTTTTTTTTTGTTTTAATTTTTTTTATTGTTAAATTCACTTTTATTTTTGTAGTTTGCTTTCTTTTTACATTTTTTATATTTTTTTTAATCACTTTTATTCCTTTTATTTATGATCTTTTGCTTTAAAAAAAAAAAAAAATTTACTTCAAGCCAGGACCGGAAGTGACGTCATGACGTTGCTCAGGTCCTCCAAGGCCATAGAGACAATCAAAGAAAGTGTTTCCACCGCTCAGGCTGACACTGACCCAGGTGTAAGTGGAAGTTTCAGAGCAGAAGAGCTCCAGGTGCTGGCTGAATGCTAGACAAAGCAGGCTTGAATGGAGGAGAAGATTTGGATGCCGCACACCGGATGTAGTCAAAAAACTTCACTTTATTGAAAAAATGGGATCATCAAAATAACAAGACTGTCATGCAGAAAGTACAGGTAAGCTGACGCGTTTCGCACTCAGGAATTGAAATGAGTCCTGAGTGCGAAACGCGTCAGCTTACCTGTACTTTCTGCGTGACAGTCTTGTTATTTTGATGATCCCATTTTTTCAATAAAGTGAAGTTTTTTGACTACATCCGGTGTGCGGCATCCAAATCTTCTCCTCCATTCAAGCCATAGAGACAATCTAAGAGGATCTAGTCTTTGATCGCCTATGGGAGCAGCCGGCCGCATCGTTTCTTGTGTGAACCGCCAGAAATGGTATGCCCGAGAAACACTGGCGTGGGGGGGGGGGCGGTGTGCAGGGCGGCCCCTCCTGCTGCTTTGCTTCAGAAAGCGTTCCAGCAGCTCATGAGAAAGCCGGCTGCAGAAACAGTCCCCGGACTTTCAGCGGACTTTTGCAGCCTCAAATCTGACGGACTTTAGATTTGAAACATGCTTCAAATCTTTACGTCGTAACTACGCCGGACCCAGAAATCCGCTCGTCTGTGTGCTAGTCCGACGGACAAAAACCCACGCTAGGGCAGCTATTGGCTACTGGCTATCAACTTCCTTATTTTAGTCCGGTGTACGTCATCACGTACGAATCCGTCGGACTTTTGTGTGATCGTATGTAGGCAAGTCTGTTCGTAAGAAAGTCTGCCGCAAGTCCGCCAAAAGTCTGCCAAAAGTCCGTCGAAAGTCTGTCGGACAGGCCGTCGGACTTTTGTAGCCGAAAAGTCCGACCGTGTGTACGCGGCATTAGAGATTGTCATACAAATACTTCATCTATAAAGGCTGCCTTCACACTTTCACGTAGCGCCAACAAGCGTTCTCCCGCTAGCAATTTTGGTTGGGGC
The DNA here is from genome assembly GCF_042186555.1 of Aquarana catesbeiana. Taxonomy (NCBI): domain Eukaryota; kingdom Metazoa; phylum Chordata; class Amphibia; order Anura; family Ranidae; genus Aquarana; species Aquarana catesbeiana. The sequence goes on along the minus strand of NC_133328.1, from coordinate 14,636,142 downwards.
GATTTGCATGCGACTCTGCGTTTTGCTGAGCATTTTGAAGCTCACGTGAGATTTTATTGGATAGGTTTAGGAGATATTATAAAGTGGCCCCAAATTTTTTTTATTTTTTTATTTTTTTTGCATTTTTTTTACATGTCGTTTTGGCGTTCCTTAAGTGCTTTATAGCATGTGTCAAACGCTCAGTGAATCGGGACCATACAATTTTCCTGCAAATCTCCTAATGTAGCTTACACGAGGTAACTAAAGTGGCTCCAAAATTAATAATTTTTATTTTTTTATTTTTTTTGCAGGTTATTTTGGCATTCCTTAAGTTCTATACAGCATGCTTTAAGTGCTGAATGGATCGGGGCCATAAAATGTACTTGAAAATCTCCTCCCGCAGTTTATGGTGGATGAGGACACACCTTGTCAATAGGTTATAAATCGCCAATATTAATTTTATGATCCTGGCTGGTTATTGGTGGGAAGTGGTTCCCACGCCCCTCCCCCATACAGTATTGCCTCAATCCGTCTTTATTGCACCTTCCTGTACAGTGTGTGGTTAGCACCAAGCTTGTGAGACATCTGTTCATTGACAGCCAAAAATTCCCACATCAACCAGCTTCCTGAGACCCTGGGGGGGCGACGTGTTATTGTGGTTGTAGTGATTAGTGCTACAAATAATATCAACCTCACCAACGCAAACCGGCATATGTGATCCATTCCCGGCCCAGTGAGCGTTCGCCCACCGCCCAGAGAACATTTGCCCACCACCCAGAGAGAAGGTCCTCCCACTGCCCAGAGAAGGTCAGCCCACCACCCAGAGAACATTCACCCACCACCCAGAGAACGTTCACCCACCACCCAGAGAAGGTCAGCCCAGAGAACATTCATAACCCGCCCAGAGAAGGTCCGACCACCACCCAGACAACATTCACCCACCACCCAGAGAACGTAGACCCACCACCCAGAGAACGTTCACCCACCACCCAGAGAAGGTCAGCCCAGAGAACATTCATAACCCGCACAGAGAAGGTCAGCCCACCACCCAGAGAAGGTTTACTCACCGCCCACAGAAGGTCAGCCCACCACCCAGAGAACATTCACCCACTGCCCAGAGAACATTCACCCATCGCCCAGAGGACGTTCACTCCCCTTCCCAGAGAAGGTCAGCCCACCACCCAGAGAAGGTTCACTCACCGCCCAGAGAAGGTCCAACCACCACCCAGAGAGAAATTTCGCCCACTGCCCGGAGAAGGTCAGCCCATCGCCCAGAGAACATTCACCCACCGCCCAGAGAAGATCCGCCCTCCACCCAGAGAAGGCTCGCCCGCTGCCCAGAGAAGGTTCAATCACCGCCCAGAAAAGGTTCATTTGCTGCCCTGAGAAGTTTCACCCACCGCCCAGAGAAGGTTCACTCACCGCGCATAGAAGGTTCGCCCACCGCACAGAGAAGTTTCGCCCACCGCGCAGAGAAGGTTCGCCCACCGCCCAGAGAAGGTACACTCATCGCCTAGAGAAGGTTCGCCCACCACCCAGAGAAGGTTCACCCGCCGCCCAGAGAAGGTTCGCTCACCGCCCAGAGAAGGTTCACTTACCGCCCAGAGAAGGTTCATTCACCACCCAGAGAAGGTTCACTTACTGCCCAGAGAAGAATCGCCCACCGCCCAGAGAAGGTTCACTTACCGTCCAGAGAAGGTTCATTCACCGCCCAGAGAAGGTCCGCCCACCACCCAGAGAAGGTCCGCCCCCAACACCCAGAGAAGGTTCGCCCACCACCCAGAGAAGGTTCGCCCACTGCCCAGAGAAGGTCCACCCACCACCCAGAGAAGGTCCGCCCACCACCCAGAGAAGGTTCGCCCACCACCCAGAGAAGGTTCGCCCACTGCCCAGAGAAGGTCCACCCACCACCCAGAGAAGGTCCACCCACCACCCAGAGAAGGTTCACCCACTGCCCAGAGAAGGTCCACCCACCGCCCAGAGAAGGTCCACCCACCACCCAGAGAAGGTCCGCCCACCACCCAGAGAAGGTTCGCCCACCACCCAGAGAAGGTTCGCCCACTGCCCAGAGAAGGTCCACCCACCACCCAGAGAAGGTCCACCCACCACCCAGAGAAGGTTCACCCACTGCCCAGAGAAGGTCCACCCACCGCCCAGAGAAGGTCCGCCCACCACCCAGAGAAGGTCCGCCCACCACCCAGAGAAGGTTCGCCCACCACCCAGAGAAGGTTCGCCCACTGCCCAGAGAAGGTTCACTCACCGCCCAGAGAAGGTCCACCCACCACCCAGGGAAGGTCCACCCACCACCCAGAGAAGGTCCGCCCACTGCCCAAAGAACTTGTGCCCACAACCCAAAAATCTGTCCATAGCAAAGACCCCTCATGGGCTGACCCTCAGCTGGCTGGTCAGTGGCCTACAAACCTAACACTGTGACACTCCATCACTGAGAGCAAACACCTAGAAACACCGCCATTCCTTCCACAAGTAGATTGTTCTACACCGCCGATTCCATACTGTGACATCACCGGGGGGAAGGATGCAAATTGGGAGGTCGGCCTTCACTGGCTACATACTTGTTCCAGGTCACAGATTTAATATGTTATCCAAAGGAGCTGACAGCCAGGCAACAAGTATTCTCCGCTCACAGTATCTATTATGCCTATCTATCTATCTATCTATCTATCTATCTATCTATCTATCTATCTATCTATCTATCTATCTATCTATCTATCTCCCATTAGTCTGAGAAGTTTGCTCAGTATTCCTCTCTGTCCTGTACTGATTTGCAGGCTGTATTGGCGAGGTGATGCTCGGCGGGATTCCCTGTCACATAGACAATAGGTGGAGTAGAAGAATGCCATTGTCCTCTCAGAGACGTTCCACCCACAGAGGGTGTCAGGCCAGTGAATCCGCCTTTATTTCAGGGTGATAAATTGGGCTCCATCAGAAAGGCTGAACAAGCCCTGTGTGGGGTTATGTGGTGTGTGTGAGTGACACGGAGTGAGTAATGGAGTCACACATGGAGAGGGCGCAGGCCCTGTGACACTTGTAGAGGGGTCACCTGGAGAGGAACACAATGACCGCTCAACGGGATTCCCTTCTAGATATTTAGACATTGTATACCGACCACACAGCCACACTGCCAGTCCTCACACATCTACAATGAGAGCCAATAGGGGAGCAAACTTTCTTCACATCATGTTATGTAACTTAGTATTATTGCTTTCTTATAATAATTAAATGAATTTAAATTAATATTAAATAAAATCCCATTCACCTTTCAAACTTAAGCATAGGCAGGGGTCTCCAAACCGTGGCCCGGGGGTTGCTTGCTTTTATCTGGCCCTTGGGGCACTGTTTTGATCCACTGTTACCTAAAATGGAGCATAATTCCCACCACTGACACCAATGATGGGGCACAATTCCTCCCAATGATGGGGCACAATTCCTCCTAATGACACCAATGATGGGGCACTATTCCTCCTAATGACACCAATGATGGGGCACTATTCCTCCCAATGAGACCAAGGAAGGGGCACAATTCTTCCAACTGACACCAATGATGGGGCACAATTCCTCCCAATGATGGGGCACAATTCCTCCTAATGACAACAATTATGGGGCACTATTCCTCCTAATGACACCAATGATGGGGCACTATTCCTCCGAATGAGACCAAGGAAGGGGTACAATTCTTCCAAATGACACCAATGATGGGGCACAATTTCTCCCAATGACGCCAACGATGGGGCACTATTCTTCCCAATGACACCAATGAAGGGGGACAATTCCTCTCAATTAAACTAACAATGGGGCACAATTCCTCCCACTTACACCAATGATGAGGCACAATTACTCCCACTGAAAAAAAACAATAAGGGAATTTTTTTTCATCCACTGACATTGGGACCTTTTCTACCCCACTGGCCACAGTTCGCGCCCCCCCCAAGTCTGAAGGACAGTAAACTGGCCCCTTGTTTAGAAGGTTTGGAGACCCCTGACTTAGAGTGTTCCTTATTATAGCAAAGGCAGAACCTCCACTGAGCAACCATTTAGAAAGATTTCAGCAAGTGTATCCTAATGACTTGTATCAGGGCTGGATCTAGCCTGTCTGATCTGGGGCTGCAAACACTTTTATATTATCCTTGTGGCTATTTGCACCATGGTGGTTGGGCTTGGCTTCAGTACCGAATTATAGGGCCCATCCTGCCGATGCCACTGGTCCTGGGAAGGGGCAAGACCAAAATCTGGGGGGTACAGCCCACCCCAGCACCCCCCCTAGATCCGGTCCTGCCTTGAATCAGTACTGACAAAACAGAAGCAAGTAAGCACTTAAGTCACAGTCAACACAGCTTCACTTTACATGGCCAAAAGTATGTGAACCCTCCTCCAAATGATGGAGTTCAGGTGTCCCTAGTGAAGGGTACTTGTAATGCTACATCATACAAAGACATTGTGGACAATTGTGCTCTTCCAATCTTGTGGTGACAGTTTGTTGAAGACCCTTTTCTGTTCCAGCATGACCATGTGCACAAAGCCTGCACAGAGCCCTGACATCAAGTTTACTGCACACCTTTGAATTAGAACACCAACTGCAGGCCGGGTCTTCTCATCCAACATCAGCATCAAATCTTGTGGAACGTCTTCCCAGAAGAGTGGAAGTCAACTCAATTTTAATGACCATGGGGGGGCAACTTAATATTAAAGCCCATGGGGGGCCAACTCAATATTATTGATCGGGGGGGTCAACTCCATATTAATATCCATGGGGGAGGGGTAATTCCATATTAATGTCCGTGGAGGGGGGTAAACTCCATTTTAATGTCCACAGAGGTGGGTCACATCCATATTAATATCCATGAGGGCGCGGCAACTAAAGTAATGTCAATGGAAGGGGATCAACTCTCTAATAATGTCCATGAAAGGGGTCAACTTCATAGTAACCTCCATGGAGTGGTTCAATTCCATATTAATGTCTATGGAGGGGGTCAACTCCATATTAATGTCCATGGAGAGGGTCAACTCCATATTAATGTCCATGGAGGGTGGTCAACTCCATATTATTGTCCATGGAGACGGTAAATTCCATATTAATGTCCATGGAGGGGGTCAACTCCATATTAATGTCCATGGAGGGTGGTCAACTCCATGTTATTGTCCATGGAGGCGGTAAATTCCATATTAATGTCCATGGAGGGGGTCAACTCCATATTAATGTCCATGGAGGGGGTCAACTCCATATTAATGTCCATGGAGGGGGTCAATTCCATATTAATATCCATGGAGGGGGTCAACTCCATATTATTGTCCATGGAGGGGGTCAACTCCATATTAAAGTCCATGGAGGGGGTCATTTTTATATTAATGTCCATTGGGGAGTCAACTCCATAGTGTCAGGGGGGTAAACTCCATTTTAATGTCCACGGAGGTGGGTCACATCCATATTAATGTCCATGAGGGCACGGCAACTCCACATTAATGTCAATGGAGGGAGATCAATTCTCTAATAATGTCCATAGAGGGGGTCAACTCCACATTAATTTTAATGGGGCGGGGTCAACTTCATATTAATGTCCATGGAGGGGGTCAACTCCATATTAATGTCTATGGAGGGGGTCAACTCTATATTAATTTCCATGGAGGGGGTCAACTCCATATTAATGTCCATGGAGGGGGTTAATTCCATATTAATGTCCATGGAAGGGGGTCAAGTCCGTATTATTGTCCATAAGGGTGAGGCAACTCCACCTTAATGTCATTGGAGGGGGGTCAGCTCCATATTAACGTCCATGGAGGGGGATCAACTCCATATTATCATATGTTGAACTTCTGGACAAAAAGTTTGCAGGAATATGGAACAACTTATAATGCAATGCACCATAGCCTTTGCCCTTGGTCAGCTGAGTCCCAAAAGACAATTATTTGAAGACTGGATAACCCAGCCCCCTTTCTATAAAAGGGAGAAGGGAGGGCCCCCCTACATGGCGCATGCCCCCCCATGGCAATGCCCAGCCTCCCATGCCTTTTGTTTGACTATAGCTTGCTCACAAGCCAAACATATGAGCCAGAATTGAATGACAAGATTCACTTCTTTTCGAATATTCAGAATAGGACCCACCACGTTCCACATACCGCGATTCCATGCAATTTTCTGCTCTGGTGTTAAAAGCTGAAATGTAGACATAGCCACTGATTTTCCTCTGCTAGTTACTCAACAATGGAGGCACAAAAAAAATCTCTACGCTATTATGATCTGTTTTACTACCCGCCTGTGATCTAACCTTAAATGGCAAACGTCTGATATTGTTGCTTTCATGTTTGAGGTCGAGATCAGAATTTGACAAAAAAAAAAAAAAAAACACCAGTAGAAGTACATTTACATGCGTCAAAGTCTAAAAATCTCCTGACATCTGAGCAGAAGACAATGCCGCGGGCCGGAATGACATGAGTGTATTTAATGTCACTTAACAGGAATTGCACGAACCTCTCTGACAGTCATTAAATCAGCCTATTACACCACATGGGCCGTGTCTCCAAGCATTTCCTGCATGAAACTGTTGCCTAGGAATTATTTTATTCATTGATTTTTTTTTGTTTTACCCCTTTAATAAATTTAGTTTTGAATCCTTGTGGCGGAATTTGCATCCCCAGCTACCGAGAGCTGCACTTGCCATCAGTGACTAAAAAAGCGATTCAATTTGACTTCAAGGCACCAAATTAACAGGTTCTCTTTATTGTAGATGCAACACTTTTCTTGGGTTCCCCAGTTGCCCCCAACCAGCTGCAAGACTTTCCAAGTGGGGGGGGACGACACATGACCCATCTCTATCTTTTTTATTTCCCTAAAATGGGAGATTTGAGGGCTCATTTACTTATTTGCGCTACGTTAATGCATATGTCTTACCACATCTTTTGTCGCGTGTTAATGAGCGTTGTTTTAAGGCAGGGCGCAGAACATGAACATATCCTAAAGTGGTAAAAAAAATCATACATGAGCCCTTTTTGATGATACGCAATGCACAGCAGCACACTACCGCGCGCCGTGGTGCACTACAATGCAGGTGCATTGCCTTGGGCCTCGTTCACATGTGCAGCAAGGACTGATGATCTGAGCATGGGTCACTTTTACAGAGGTGTTTAAAAGCAATGAGGAGGAGATAAGTCGCCGCCTCCTCGCTGCCTGATTTAAACCTATAATTGCCGTAATACACATGCATTGCACACAGTTGCAGCGCGGCCCAATAGAACTAGTTGAGACATTAGAAAGCGACATGCTCTTTCAGCTTTGACGCAGCCGCAAAGCATAGCATTGTGCCCACTGCATGTGTACCGCCATGAGCGGGGCCATCTTAATAGCATCACGGGCCCCTGGGAAAAGTAATGCACTGGGGTCCCTACCAGCTGGACCCAATTTACGCACTTATTCTCAAAAATTAAAGTACAGTTAAACATATATTTTTTAGTGCTTTCAATAAAATCGATTTTAAACAATAGGAAAGCATTCTTAAATCAAAGGCTAAGCAACACAAAGGGCACAGTACAGGGGGGTTAGGAGAGCACAGTATAGGGGTGGAGGCAGAAGGGCACAGCACAGGGGTGGAGTAGAAGGGCACAGTACAGGGGTGGAGGCAGAAGGGCACAGTACAGGGGTGGAGGCAGAAAGGCACAGTACAGGGGTGGAGGCAAAAGGGCACAGTACAAGGGTGGAGCAGAAAGGCACAGTACAGGGGTGCAGGCAGAAGGGCACAGTACAAGGGTGGAGGCAGAAGGGCACAGTATAGGGGTGGAGGCAGAAAGGCACAGTACAGGGGTGGAGGCAGAAGGGCACAGTACAGGGGTGGAGGCAGAAGGACACAGTACTGGGGTGTAGGCAGAAGGGCACAGTACAGGGGTGGAGGCAGAAGGGCACAGTACAGGGGTGGAGGCAGAAGGGCACAGTATAGGGGTGGAGGCAGAAGGGCACAGTACAAGGGTAGAGCAGAAAGGCACAGTACAGGGGTGGAGGCAGAAGGGCACAGTACAGGGGTGGAGGCAGAAGGGCACAGTACAGGGGTGGAGGCAGAAGGGCACAGTACTGGGGTGTAGGCAGAAGGGCACAGTACAGGGGTGGAGGCAGAAGGGCACAGTACAGGGGTGGAGGCAGAAGGGCACAGTATAGGGGTGGAGGCAGAAGGGCACAGTACAGGAGTGGAGCAGAAGGGCACAGTACAGGGGTGGGGGCAGAAGGACACAGTACAGGGTGGAAGCAGAAGGACACAGTAAAGGGATGGAGCAGAAGGGCACAGTACTGGGCTGGAGCAGAAGGGCGCAGTACAGGGGTGGAAGCAGAAGGGCACAGTACAGGGGTGGAGGTAGAAGGGCACGGCACAGGGGTGTCAGGAGGGCACAATACTGGTATCAGGTGGGCACAGTACAGGGGTGGAGGAAGAAGGGCGCACTACAGGGGTGGAAGCAGAAGGGGGCAGTACAGGGGGGGAATCAGTAGGGCACAGTACAGGGGTGGAAGCAGAAGGGCACAGTACAAGGGGGAGCAGAGGGGCCCAGTACCAGGGTGGAGGCAGAAGGGCACAGTACAGGGGGGAGGCAGAAGGACACAGTACAGGGTGGAGGCAGAAGGGCACAGAACAGGGGGGAGGCAGAAGGGCACGGTACGGGGGGGAGGCAGAAGGGCACAGTACAGGGGGGAGGTAGAAGGGCACAGTACAGGGGCAGATGCAGAAGAGCACAGTATAGGGGTGAAGCAGGAGGGCACAATACCGGGGTCAGGTTCATTCATTTTGTTTTATTTTTTTAGCTTTTGTTTCCTCTATTTTTACCCGGTGAGCCTACCAGTAACAACATTCTTTTTTATTAGGTTCACAACGCTCACTTTCTGTACTATATCTATGGCAGAGCAGCTTTGTCACCCTAGGGCAGGACAACAGATCACCTATCTCTTCAATTTAATTCACTGTCAACAATGTAACTGATAAGAGTGCAGCCCAGGCCTAGAACACAGAAAGTTTCCAGCATACAAGATTTCTGTCAGGGCCAAAAGGTTTTTTTTTTTCCTGCATTACAACTCAGTCATCCTTCCCCTACGGCAGGGCTATTGTATTGGTAGAAGGAAGATGATTGTATGTGCCTTCATATACTGTAATCTGATTGGCCGCTGTGTTGGGTAGCAGGGACCTTTTGCAGGAGTTGGTCGGGAAAATATTTCAGCAGTGGCAGAAGAGAGGAATGTTCCCCCTTGTCAGGAATGCAGTCACGGCTTGTAATTATAAGCTGGATAATAACTGTGAATAAAACATTGCTTGTTATTGATTGCTGTCCAGGTGTTCTTCTGCCTGTCTTATCAAGAGCACATTTGCATTTTATTGCCTTCTAATTGAAATGAGCTTGTTCTCGCAGACATACCTGAGATGCCTCGTCACAACCTCACCCGGCACACACCAACACACTGCCACAGCTGTCCTGCACACCCTGCACCCAACACACCCAGGCCCTGCACCCAACACACCCAGGTCCTGCACCCAACACACCCAGGTCCTGCACCCAACACACCCAGGTCCTGCACCCAGAACACCTGGCTTGCTTCTACACTTAACACACTGGGGCCCTCCACACAACACACCCAGGCAGTGCACACAATACCTTCTCCCAGCACATCTGGACCCTGCATACAACACACATAACCTGCACCCAATGCACCTGAGACCTACACCTAACACACCTGGACCCTGCACAGTTGGATCCTGCATCCAACACACCGGAGCCCTGCAGCCAATACATGTGGATCCAACACACCTAGACCCTGCATACGGCACACAGAACCTGAACCCAACTCACCTGGGACCTACAATAAACACCAGTGGTGGCTGGTGGTATATTTTGGGGGGGGGGGGGGGCAAACAATCCCCCTCCCTGGTCAGTCGGTCACCAGCCCCGCACTTACCCCATCTAGGTCGCGAGCAGCGCTTCCCCTGGGCGACAGGCGGCTTCCCCTGTGTCTCCTTCTCCTTGGCATCACGGCAATGAAGGGGAAAGAAGTATATGAAGAAAAGGAAGGAAGGAATGGCAGCTGTAATTAATGGAAAGAAAGGAATAATTTAAGAAAGTAGGGAAGGATGGAAGAAAGGATTGGTATAAGGGTTGGAAGTTAAATATAATGTGAGGAAGGGAAGGAAGGAAGGAAGGAAGGAAGGAAAGAAAGAAAGAAAGAAAGAAAGAAAGAAAGAAAGAAAGAAAGAAAGAAAGAAAGAAAGAAAGAAAGAAAGAAAGAAAGAAAGAAAGAAAGAAAGAAAGAAAGAAAGAAAGAAAGAAAGAAAGAAAGTAAGAAAGAAAGAAAGAAAGAAAGTAGTATAAGAGTAGTATAAAAGTAGTATAAGAGTTTGAAGGTCAGTATAAAAAGAAGAGGGGCTAGAAGGAAATAAAAAGGCAAAGAGTAAAGAAATGAAGAGATAAAATGAAGGACAGGAGTAAGTGAAGGAGTAAGGAGTAAGAAAAGGAAGGAAAGAGGGTTGGAAGGAAATGAGTTAGCCCTCACACTGAGTGAGACTTCACTTGAATTGGCACAATTTCAAAGCCAAAGTCAGTACAATTTCAGGTGCGACTTGCCTGACATCTGTGTGACTTTGCACCTGAAATCGCAAAAAAAAAAAAAATAGTGCAGGAACCTTGTAGTATTTAGACTGAGCCAGCCATAGACAGAATGATACCCCCCCAGGAGGACAAGCCCTTCCTATGCCGCTAGGGGAAGCACTGTAGACTTTTTCCAGCAAGATGGAAAATCTTCATGAGTAAAAAGAGGGAACTTCCAATGGTGGGCCCCCCCTAGGCTAAATGTCTAAATGACACAATCATCATCCAACTTTCATATCTCCTTTCAGGTCAGCTTGGGGCTGTTTAGGGTCATCCTACAGCCCAGTCACTGTTCAGTACTGCCAAGGTGGAATAAAGTACATAGGATGGACCCTCCTATTACAAACTGTACATGGGGACAGGGCAATACTAAAGCTAGAGGCTCCTCATGCACAGTACTAGTGTAGTGGGGGGTTTTTTCGCAAAAAAAAAAATTGCAAAAAAAAAATAGTGCAGGAACCTTTTTATTAAATCGATGCAGCCTTGCAAAGTATGCGCTGCACCGATTGGAACAGTTCCACTGCAGACAGCACGTTGCCACTTGTCATGCAATTTGGCCCTGCACCAGTAATTAATGGAAAGAAAGGAATGAGGTAAGAAAGGAAGGAAGGGTGGAAGGTAGGAAGGAAGAGTGGAAGAAACGACTGGTATAAGGGTTGGAAGGTAAATGTAACGTGAGGAAGGAAGGAAGGCAGTAACTGATGGAAAGAAGGGTTGGGAAGGAAGGGGAAGGGAAAGGAAAGGAAAGGAAAGGAAAGGAAAGGAAAGGAAAGGAAAGGAAAGGAAAGGAAAGGAAAGGAAAGGAAAGGGAAATTAAAAGAAACAGAAAGGAAAGGAGAGGAGAGGAAAGGAAAGGAAAGGAGCAGAAAGGAAAGGAAAATAAAGGAAAGGAAAAGAAAAGAAAAAAAAAAGAAAAGAAGGGAAAGGAAAGGAAAAGAAAAGAAAAGAGAAGTAAAGAAAAGAAAAGAAAAGAAAAGAAAGGGAAATGAAAAGGAACAGAAAGGAAAGGAGAGGAGAGGAAAGGGAAGGGAAAGGAAAGGAACAGGAATGAAAGGAAAGGAAAGGAAAGGAAAGGAAAGGAAAGGAAAGGAAGAGAGGGGAAAGAAGGATGTTTGGAGATATGTAACAATTGAGCGGTGTGTGTATAAAGAGATAAAGGAGAATTTTCTTTTCTCAGTCAGTGAAAGTGATAGGAGTTGTATTTATATAACACTTCACTCCACATTAAACAAACATTGACACAAGCCTCCTTGTGCCTCTTCTCTGTGGACAGGGAGGGGGTAATTAGTGGAGTATTAGATTTGGCACCATGGCCTGTTAACTGCAACACTATCTTTATGTTGCTGATCTGTGGTCGCTGTGTGTTTTTCCCTCTGTATGAATTACAGCCTGTACAGACCCCCCCTCAGGTACTTGCCTTGTCAAGCTCCATTGAAGGTCTGATCTCTACGGTGAGTTTATAATTATTGAGATTTGGAGGTGAGCTTCACTGAATATCTTTTGTACAAACAAACTGCCAGAGCCGATCAAATAGCTGGGCTATCTCTCAGCACACAGCACATTGCTCCGCAGCTCCTCAGGCAAAGTGCTCAGTCAGGCAGAGACAGACTCTACACACCTGCTGCCTTACTGCCCACCGCCCCACATCTGCCTTCACTACATCATTCCAGGAGCCTGCCTATCCCATGGACTATCCCGCTTCTGACAGTGATCACCGTCCAGTCTTAAAGTAGAACTTGTTCCAAACTGGAAGACCTTTATTTTTTTATGAAGTATAAATAAGTGACAGTTGCCACCCCACAACAGGAACTGAATCAGAACATTTCCACATTTTATCATTAAAAGCTGCCCTTGAGCTCCAGGGAGAGACTTTGCCTAGGCTGTGATGATGCCATCTGTCTACTGCAGACAGGAGGAGACCTTTTCTCAGTCTCCTCTGATGGCAAAATTGTAATTTTATAGAAAGTCACAATGTGAGGAGTGTCAGCAGGGCCTGGTCTTTTCGTGAACACAGCCAAGGACTGCACAGGCCAATATGATTGTGTCATCTCTGAGCCGTCATCTCAGTCCAGGAAGTACATGGTGGCCCTGGATGATGGCTGAACAAAGATGGTGCCGTACTGTGATCTCTGTGAGGGGTAATAAATACCCGGAAGTGACACATTACTTTTTAATGCACTTAGCAGTAAAAAAAATAGACCCAATGCTAAGTATGCTACCTAATGCTTTGAACATATTAGTGCTATGTTTATTTTTTACTAGCACTCAAAAATAATAATCAATCAATAATAATCGGTAATCATTAGAATGTAGGCATGAACTAAACAGCAATATAAATATTTTTGACAACTAAGCAGTAGCCCACTTTAAACAGAGCTCTACAGAAGAGGATCGGCTATGGAAGTAAGAGGGTTTTAGGTTCCAAATGATGGACATTTGGGAGTTGTGTTATTGGATGGTGCATGAACAGGGATTAGTCTCTACCCTCTGACAACACAGAAATCACATTTTTGCATTTTATCGTAGTTCTTTTCCCACATACAGTATATGATGACTGTAACTAGTTATTCTTTATGGTCAACAGGATATGTATACCTGACCTACACACGTATATTGGACAGCCTGTTCCAAAACCATGGCCATTAATATGGAGTTGGGGTTCAGTACTGATGTTAAATGAGAAGATGGTCAGTAGGGTTGAGGTCAGGTACTGATGTTGGATGAGAAGATGGTCAGTAGGGTTGAGGTCAGGTAATGATGTTGGATGAGAAGATGGTCAGTAGGGTTGAGGTCAGGTACTGATGTTGGATGAGAAGATGGTCAGTAGGGTTGAGGTCAGGTAACATTGTTGGATGAGAAGATGGTCAGTGGGGTTGAGCTCAGGTACTGATGTTGGATGAGAAGATGGTCAGTAGGGTTGAGGTCAGGTACTGATGTTGAATGAGAAGATGGTCAGTGGGGTTGAAGTCAGGTAACAATGTTGGATGAGAAGACAGTCAGTGGGGTTGAGCTCAGGTACTGATGTTGGATGAGAGGACGGTCAGTGGGGTTGAGCTCAGGTACTGATGTTGGATGAGAAGATGGTCAGTAGGGTTGAGGTCAGGTACTGATGTTGGATGAGAAGATGGTCAGTAGGGTTGAGGTCAGGTACTGATGTTGGATGAGAAGATGGTCAGTAGGGTTGAGGTCAGGTACTGATGTTGGATGAGAAGATGGTCAGTGGGGTTGAAGTCAGGTAACAATGTTGGATTAAAAGACGGTCAGTGGGGTTGAGCTCAGGTACTGATGTTGGATGAGAAGACGGTCAGTGGGGTTGAGCTCAGGTACTGATGTTGGATGAGAAGATGGTCAGTAGGGTTGAGGTCAGGTACTGAGGTGGAATGAGAAGATGGTCAGTAGGGTTGAGGTCAGGTACTGATGTTGGATGAGAAGATGGTCAGTAAGGTTGAGGTCAGGTACTAATGTTGGATGAGAAGATGGTCAGTAGGGTTGAGGTCAGGTAACGATGTTGGATGAGAAGATGGTCAGTGGGGTTGAAGTCAGGTAACGATGTTGGATGAGAAGATGGTTAGTAGGGTTGAGGTCAAGTAATGATGTTCGATGAGAAGACCCGGCTCGCAATCAGTGTTCCAATTCATCCCAAATGGTTTTAGTAGAGTTCTGTGAAGGCCACTTGAGTTCCTCCAAACCAAACTGGACAAACCATGTCTTTATAGAGCTGGCTTTGTACCCAGGGGGCCAGTCATGCTGGAACAGAAAAGGACCTTCATCAAACTGTTACCACAAGATTGGACGTTTACAACTGTGTCTTTTTATGCTGGAGTATTATCAGTACCCTTCCCTGGAGACCCCTGAACTCCATCTTTTGGAAATGAGTCTTCATACCTTTGTCCGTAAAGGTAGGTGTGATGTGGTGTCCACAAATGTTTGGCCAAATAGGGGTTAGTTTACTAAAACTGGAGAATGCAAAATCTGTTGCAGCTGGTAGCCAATCAGCTTCTACCTTCAGCTTGTTCAATTAAACTTTGACAATTAATCCTGAAGGCTGATTTATACTATGCAGAATGGCCCCAGATTTTGCACTCCCTTGTTTTAGTAAATCAACCCAACAGTGTTTCCTGGCAATCACCGAACCTTTCCTTACAACAGAATCATGTAATGTATGTCCAGTGAGTGTCCTATTTTGAGTTTTTTTATTGCACTTTTAATGACGGTCACATTTTTAGATGCTTGCTGTTGTTATATCATCTTTATTTAGTTATTGCAGATTGGCCAATAGTCAAACACTGGGGGGGGGGGGGGGGGGGGTTACTAAGACTGGAGCACACATAATCTGGTGTGGTTGTGCATAGTTACCATTCAGCTTCTAAATTCCATCTTCAAACCCTGACTTCAGTGGGTCAGCTGACCCATTGACTTCCATTGTCGGAGCAGTAAAGCACAGCCATTGTATAGTACTGCAAGGCAGGGGGCATAGCCTGTCTGGCCCTATAGGCATAGATAGCTACAAGTTATACAAGGACGCATAGTTGTTTATAAAACATTAACGTGCATCCATAACATTTGAAGGGAAACCAGTGTGTATGCCCGTTACTCATTTGACCCTACTGATAGACCACATTTCACTCTGTATGCAGATTTGTAGATTCTCCTTATCTCTATCTTATGGAACATGATCAGCTACCCCTGCTCAGCAATGGCTGAGATAAAAACCAATTAGCCACAAAGAAAATTTGTTGTATTTAGACTGAGCCAGCCCATAGACAGAATGATACCCCCCCCCCCCCCCCCCCCCAAGGAGGACAAGCCCTTCCTATGCCGCTACGGGAAGCACTGTAGACTTTTTCCAGCAAGATGGAAAATCTTCATGAGTAAAAAGAGGGAACTTCCAATGGTGGGCCCCCCCCCTAGGCTAAATGTCTAAATGACACAATCATTATCCAACCTTCATATCTCCTTTCAGGTCAGCTTGGGGCTGTTTAGGGTCATCCTACACCCTAGTCACTGTTTAGTACTGCCAAGGTGGAATAAAGTACATAGGATGGACCCTCCTATTACAAACTGTACATGGGGACAGGGCAATACTAAAGCTAGAGGCTCCTCATGCACAGTACTAGTGTAGTGGGGGGGGGGGGTTCTTTTTTTAAAGACAATGTAGCTCAGACCACTGACCAGACATCCCCCTCCCGAACCACAAGCATAACGACACTGGATTACATTTAACAACAAATACCTTGGTCCAAATACCTCTTCAGGTCCTGCCATGCTAAAACACACTATAAAACCCACACATTGGGGTCGATTTACTAAAACAGGCGAGTGCAAAATCTGGTGCAGCTCTGCATAGAAACCAATCAGCTTCCAGGTTTTATTGTCAAAGCTTAATTAAACAAACCGAAGCTAGAAGCCGATTGGCTACCATGCACAGCTGCACCAGACTTTGCACTCTCCAGTTATAGTAAAAATCAACCCCAAAGCCTATATTTTTTTTCAACAGTACATATCAGTTCCCTGCATTTTGGGGCGCCACATCCTTTTAAAAACTTGCAGCGTTTTTTTTTCTTCTCTTCCTCGCGTTTCCCTATTCGCAGCTTCGACAGACTGGTGCATGTAAAACGCAGGCATTTTCACACACGTGGCTGCAAACCCAATGCAGGAAGTAGCATCCCCTCTGGAGACCGCAGAGGTAAAAAAAAAAAAAAAATGCACATGAAAGCATGTACAACGCAAAAAAAAAAAAAAAGAAAACCAAAAAAAATGTATGCTGTTTTTAAGGGCTAAAGTGTACACAGACCTTGTGGGGTTGATTTACTATAAAGGCAAAATAGACTGTGCATTTGTCAAAATGCAGTTGCACTCTGCAAGAGCAGTTGCTCCAGAGCTTAGTAAATAAGCAGAAGCTCTGCTGACTTTCATCATCCAATCATGTGCAAGCAAAAAATGCTGTTTTTTTTTTTTTTTTTTTTTAATTTTCCATGCACGTGATTGGGTATTCTTTGCAAAGTGAAGCTTGACCTCATTTACTGAGTCCTGGAGAAACTGCACTTTGCAAAGTGCACCGTCTATTTTCCTTTAGTAAATGAATCCCTCAGCCTCTGAAGATGTGTTGGCAAGAGTTGCACACTTATAGAAACTTTTTTAAGAATTATATATTATTATTATTATTATTAATAATATTATTATACAGAATTTATATAGCGCCAACAGTTTGCGCAGCGCTTTACAATTTAGATATCCTTTTGTTTTCAGATGAAGGACATATACAGGAAATATTTAAATTGAAAATCATTTTCTCGCCCTTAAATGTTTTTCAACAGTCAGATGCTACTTGTAGATCATTTCTTACACCATCAAAGTGAAAAAAAAAATAATCCCCCACCCCCCCCAAAAAAAAAAAAACTATGAATGTGATACGAGCTCTCACTTATACAGTCAATGATCAGAATTGTCCATATCTTGAAAAACAAAATTGTGCCATTGCATAGATACCCCAATAATCCAGACACACTAACATTCCTGATCACAGTGCGCATTATTCCACCGCAAACCAAAAAAAAAACAAAACAAACCAACACACAACATGTGGATCAATAACCAATAACACAGCAAGGAAATTGAACTTCTCTTAAAAAAAATGATGTTGTTTCTTTTTTTTTTTTTTCACAATCACAAGCGCAATCCATATCAAGAGATCAAATCAAACCAAAAGCACAGTATATAAAAAAAAAAAAACATGTTTGCATAACTACATTGTACATTTATTTATGTAAAACTGTAACAAAATGATTCCACAGTACATTTAAAATAATAATAATAATAATCAGTGTGATGTTTGAGATCCCTAAAAGTGGCAGATCCTTCCACCAGTAAATATTTGCAATTGTTTATTGTATGCTTCCAGTTTTGTTTAAATGACATATAAGAAAATTTAAATTAACCTAAAGCTCAGGAAAATGGTAACATTTTCAGATCTGGTTCTACAATAATGACAGATCATTTCAGATGAACAATGTCATTAGTAAAATACTGAGGGTCTCTATTTCAAGTCTATGTGTTGGAGGCTTTATATGCACAGAGATCAGATATAATCTAAAAATAAACAAACAAATCAACTCATCCATTTTGCAAATGTCCTGCAAAACTTTCTGCTGTGGCAACTGCAGACTATTCCATTGCTAAAATTTCTGGGCTGTCTACTGTCATCCTAAATTCCAGCTCAATATTAAAAACAATCTATACTTAAAACAAGCCTTTCTACATAATTATTTTGTTGTTTTTTTCTTTTATTTTTCTTTTATATTTTTTTTTTTACAATAAACGTTTATTGAAAAAGGTTGAATACATACATGGTATAAATTTGAATAATCAAAAGGACATAAAAGTAAAGTTGTTATTATTTGTCATTATTATTTTGTTATCAGAGCCCTCACCATACACAAAATCTATTCTTCAATTATGTTACAAAAAAAAAAGAATATCATCCTTTATACTAATACACTTGCTGGTTGTTGCCTGTTCTCATACTTTATGTTCAAAAACCCCAAAAAAATAAAAAAAAATCTTTGACAAGGGAAAAAAATAAATATGTTTCTATGAGATTTCCTTGTAAAAGAAAAAAAAAATAATTTTCAAATATCCATAACAAAAAGAACCCTTGCACCTACTGTGCAATGGGGGAGATAATTAGCAAAATATTTTGCCTTTCTGTTGAATGTCTAATCCCTATAGTCTAGTCCCAATAGTCTAGCTTTGTGTGTAATTATATATAGTAGCTACAAAACACAATATATATATGTATATATATATATATATAAATTAAATTATATATAAATTAAAATACAATTTCCATGTTCAGAAGGAATTTAAAAAAATAAATGAAAAAAAAAAAATAAGAAGAAAAATAATTTCTTGCAATGCACAAAATCTTTACTGTCATGTCTGATTATATTATAAGCAAAATGTTATTTTTGTATCGATGATGGGCAAGGATATATATTGCAGGTTTAGATACACAAAGGTAAAATGTATATAAAAATTCAACAGTCAAGGAACACAGGCAGACAAAAAAGTAGATATGGTATATCTGTACTGCAATATATATATATAAAGAGAGATATCTATCTATCTATCTATCTATCTATCTATCTATCTATCTATCTATATATATATATATATATCTATATAGATAGATATATATATATATATATATATATATATATATATATATATATATATATATCTATAGATAGATAGATAGATAGATATATATATATATATATAGATAGATATATCTATCTATATCTATAGATATAGATAGATATATCTATCTATGTAGATATATATAGATATATATATAAATATATCTATAGATATATAGATATATCTATAGATATAGATATATATCTATAGATATATCTATAGATATATATCTATAGATATCTATAGATATATATCTATATATCTATAGATATATTGTTTTGGGGTTTTTTTGTTTTTGTTTTTTTGCTTTTACAGAACACATATTGCCATACAGATACATATTTGCTTTAAAAAAAAAATGTGTGTGTGTATTAAAAAAATATGACCCTGAATTTTCCTAAAATCAGAAGCTTGTGGAATCTGTGAGCTGTAAGCAATCAGAACTTCCTTATCACATTGCAGGGCAATGCATGCCTCCCTGTACACAAATTTCATGCAGCTTCTGGTTACAATACTCAGTGCAAGTTGTCTAATCTTGTCTTACCTGCTTTCTTGTGTTTCCCTTAAAGCAAAAAAAAAAAAAAAGTACTTTTGTGAAGTCTTGTGTTCCCCACCTGACTGGCTGAAAAGAGCCTTGAAGTTTCCAAAAAAAGAAATCGTGTATCATTATCTGCTTAATACAATCAGCAGCAATTGTTGCAGCTTCGGATCAAAGAGCCCAAGAGCAACGTGATCCCCCAGTGCTGGTCCCCCCCCCCCCCCTCCTGCCACTGCCACCATCGCACCACCAAGTGCCATAACGTTGTACACACAGCAAAAAACAAAAGCCAACAAAAAAAAAAATACACATACAACAAAAGTATAAAACATGATAAAAACAAGATACACACAAAAAAGAAAGTAAAAAGACTCACCACCAAATTGGATATGTTGACATAACTTGGCTCAGCCCACAGAAAAAGAGCAAGTATCCAAAGCAGAACATTCTCCAAGGAAAACAACAAAAAAAATGGATCAGACAAGTTGTGAAAATTCCTCTTCTGCCAGGATGCGATGAAACAATGTATCAAAAATAAATTAGAAAACAAAACAAAACAAAAAAAAAAAAAAAAGGAGGAGGAGGCGGTGTATGGGAGCTATGTACAGGGATAGTGGCAGGTAGAAAAGCTTGGCTCTCCTTTTAAAGAATGAAGAGGGTGTTGACTGCTCGGAGCCCAGACACAGGAGAGGAGAGAGAGGAGCAAATATTACACACACAAAAAAAAAAAAAAAAAAGTTTGGAGCGGCTCCCTTTAAGGGCCCAATCAGCGGGGATCGCCAAGGGGGAATAATTGTGATGACACTGCTCCGCACTCCACAGCCACACACAGCTCATTGCCTTCCACTCATCTACACAGCATAGGGATCTACACATAGGGAGCTACACATAGGGATCTACACATAGGGAGCTACACATAGGGATCTACACATAGGGAGCTACATATAGGGATCTACACATAGGGAGCTACACATAGGGAGCTACACATAGGGATCTACACATAGGGAGCTACACATAAGGATCTACACATAGGGAGCTACACATAGGTATTTACACATAGGGATCTACACATAGGGAGCTACACATAGGGATTTACACATAGGGAGCTACACATAGGGAGCTACACATAGGGATCTACACATAGGGATCTACACATAGGGAGCTACACATAGGGAGCTACACATAGGGATCTACACATAGAGAGCTACACATAGGGATCTACACAGCACACAGCTCTACACATAGGGATCTGCACAGCACACAGCTCTAAACACATGGGGATCTACACAGCACACTACTGTACACACATAAGGATCTACACATAGGGATCTACACAGCACACTACTGTACACACATAGGGATCTACACATAGGGATCTACACAGCACACTACTGTACACACATAAGGATCTACACATAGGGATCTACACAGCACACTACTGTACACACATAGGGATCTACACAGCACACAGCTCTACACGCATAGGGATCTGCACAGCACACAGCTCTACACATAGGGATCTACACAGCACACAGCTCTACACACATAGGGATCTACACATAGCGATCTACACAGCACACTACTCTACACACATAGGGCGCTACACATAGGGATCTACACATAGGGATCTACACATAGGGAGCTACACAGCACACAGTTCTACACACATAGGGATCTATACAGCTTATTGCCCTACACTGATCTACACATAGGGAGCTACACATAGGGATCTACACATAGAGAGCTACACATAGGGATCTACACATAGAGAGCTACACATAGGGATCTACACAGCACACAGCTCTACACACATAGGGAGCTACACAAAGGGATCTACACAAAGGGATCTACACATAGAGAGCTACACATAGGGAGCTACATGTAGGGATCTACACATAGAGAGCTACACATAGGGATCTACACATAGGGAGCTACACATAGGGATCTACACATAGGGAGCTACACATAGGGATCTACACATAGGGAGCTACACATAGGGAGCTACAAATAGGGATCTACACATAGGGAGCTACACATAGGGATCTACACATAGGGAGCTACACATAGGTATTTACACATAGGGAGCTACACATAGGGAGCTACACATAGGGATCTACACATAGGGAGCTACACATAGGGATCTACACATAGGGAGCTACACATAGGGAGCTACACATAGGGATCTACACAGCACACAGCTCTAAACACATGGGGATCTACACATAGCGATCTACACAGCACACTACTGTACACACATAAGGATTTACACATAGGGATCTACACAGCACACTACTGTACACACATAGTGATCTACACATAGGGATCTACACAGCACACTACTGTACACACATATGGATCTACACAGCACACAGCTCTACACGCATAGGGATCTGCACAGCACACAGCTCTACACATAGGGATCTACACAGCACACAGCTCTACACACATAGGGATCTACACATAGCGATCTACACAGCACAATACTCTACACACATAGGGCGCTACACATAGGGATCTACACATAGGGATCTACACATAGGGAGCTACACAGCACACAGTTCTACACACATAGGGATCTATACAGCTTATTGCCCTACACTGATCTACACACAGGGAGCTACACATAGGGATCTACACATAGAGAGCTACACATAGGGATCTACACATAGAGAGCTACACATAGGAATCTACACAGCACACAGCTCTACACACATAGGAAGCTACATGTAGGGATCTACACATAGAGAGCTACACATAGGGAGCTACACATAGGGATCTACACATAGAGAGCTACACATAGGGATCTACACAGCACATAGCTCTACACACATATGGATCTACATAGGGATCGACATAGGGATCTACACAGCCTACTGCCACTACACTGATCTACACACATAGGGATTTACACAGGGCTATACATAGGGATCTACACATAGGGGTCTACACATAGGGAGCTACACATAGGGAACTACAAAGCACACAGCTCTACACACAGGGATCTACACAGCACACTACTGTACACACATAGGGATCTACACAGCACACAGCTCTACACATAGGGATCTACACATAGGGATCTACACAGCACACAGCTCTACACATAGGGATCTACACAGCACACAGCTCTACACATAGGGATCTACACATAGGGATCTACACAGCACACAGCTCTACACACAGGGATCTACACAGCACACTACTGTACACACACATAGGGATCTACACATAGGGATCTACACAGCACACTACTCTACACACATAGGGATCTACACATAGGGATCTACACAGCACACTACTCTACACACATAGGGATCTACACATAGGGATCTACACAGCACACAGCCCTACAAAGGGATCTACACAGCACACAGCTCTAAACGCATATGGATCTACACATAGGGATCTACACAGCACACAGCTCTACACATAGGGATCTACACAGCACACAGCTCTACACATAGGGATCTTCACAGCACACAGCTCTTCACACATAGGGATCTACACACAGGGATCCACACAGCTCACTGCCCTACATTGATCTATATAGGGATCTACATAGGGCTATACATAGGGCTCTACATATAGGGATCTACACATAGGGATCTACACAGCACACAGCTCTACACACATAGGGATCTACACATAGGGATCTACACAGCACACAGCTCTACAGAGGGCTATATATAGGGATCTACACATAGGGATCTACACAGCACACAGCTCTACAGAGGGCTATATATAGGGATCTACACATAGGGATCTACAATCTACACAGTACACTGCTCTACGCAGGGCTATACATAGGGCTGCACTTAGGGATCTACACACAGCTTTACATAGGACTACACAGGGCTATACATAGGGATCTACACAGCACACAGGCCTCTACACAGAGCTCTACACACAGCTTAACATAGGGCTAAACATAGGATTACACATAGCTTTACATAGGACTCTACCTAGAGCTATACATTGGGCTATACATACAGCTGTGCATAAGGCTTTACATAGGGCTATACATAGGACTCTACATAGAGCTTTATTAAGGGCACTACAGTGCCTTGAAAAAATATTAATACCCCTTGAAATTTCCACATTTTATCATGTTACAACCAAAAACGTAAATGTATTTTATTGGGATTTTATGTGATAGACCAACACAAAGTGGCTCATAATTGTGAAGTGGAAGGAAAATGATAAATGGTTTTCAAAATGTTTTACAAATAAATATGTGGAAAGTGTGGGGGGTACATTTGTATGGCGCCCCCCAGAGTCAATACAGTGGAACCTCGGATTACGAGCATAATCCATTCCAGGAGAATGCTTGTAATACAAAGCACTGGCATATCAAAGCGAGTTTCCCCATAGAAGTCAGTGGAAACGAAGATAATTCATTCCATATTGACTTCGATTGTATGCAGTACCGCATGTGGCCAGAGGTGGGGGGGGGGGGCGCTGGAGAGACTCAGAAATACTTGGAGACCGTTCGGAGGCGCTCAGGTGCAGGAGTGTTTCCGAGTATTTCCGAGTGCATCCGAGCTGCTCCGGACGGCTCAGAGTGTCACCGGCGCCCCGCACCTCTAGCCAAATGCGGTACTGCACACCGCAGAGGCTTGAATCCTGCTTGTGTTGCGAGACAACACTCGCAAACCGAGTCAGGGCTTTTTCTAAATAATAGCTCGTATTGCGAAATGCTCGTTAACCGCGTTACTCGCAATCCGAGGTATTACTGTACTTTGTAGAACCGCCTTTCGCTGCAAAAACAGCTGCAAGTATTTTTGGGGATGTCTCTACCAGCTTTGCACATCTAGAGAGGGACATTTTTGCCCATTCTTCTATTTACTAATTAGGTGAATTCTGAAGGCAATTGGTTCCACTAGATTTTAGTTAGGGGTATCAGAGTAAAGGGGGCTGAATACAAATGCACGCCACACTTTTCAGATATTTATTTGTAAAAAAATGTTGAAAACCATTTATCATTTTCCTTCCACTTCACAATTTTGTGCCACTTTGTGTTGGTCTATCACATAAAATCCCAATAAAATACATTTACGTTTTTGGTTGTAACATCACAAAATGTGGGACATTTCAAGGGGTATGAATACTTTTTCAAGGCACTGTATACAGGGCTTTACATAGGGCTAAAAATAGGGCTCTGAATGGGGTTTTACATAGGGCTACACATAGGGCTCGTCACAGAGCTTTACATATGGCACTAAATAGGGCTTTAAACAGGGCTATACGTAGGGTACTCCATAGGGTTATACATAAGGCTATACATAGGTGTTTACATAGGGCCAGGGCAGCCATCAGAAATTTTTGGGCCCCTTACACGGCTTTAGACCTGCCCCCCCCCCGCCCCCCCCAAGCCTGACTACCAACATTCCCCAGGGCTTGCCTATGGGCCATCCTACCGAATCCACACACTGGCCACCTCACCTGTACGCACTCAGCCCCCCCCCTCAATCCTGTATATATGTCAGCCCCCCTCCAAACCTGTATATTTGTCAGCCCCCCTCACACCTGTATATATGTCAGCCCCCCCTCACACCTGTATATATGTCAGCCACCCTCCAAACCTGTATATTTGTCAGCCCCCTCACACCTGTATATATGTCAGCCCCCCTCCAAACCAGTATATTTGTCAGCCCCCCCCCCAAGCCTGTATATTTGTCAGCCCCCCTCACACCTGTATATATGTCAGCCCCCCCTCACACCTGTATATACGTCAGCTCCCCCCCACACACCTGTATATATGTCAGCCCCCCCACACACCTGTATATATTTCAGCCCCCCCACACACACACACGCACTTGTGTATATAACAGCGCCCCCCCCACACACACACCTGTATATAGGTCTGCGCCCCCCCCCACACACACCTGTATATATGTCAGCCCCCCCCCACACACACCTGTATATATGTCAGCCACCCCCATACACACACAAACTTGTATATATGTCAGCCCCCCCACACACCTGTATATATTTCAGCCCCCCCCCCCACACACACACACACTTGTATATATATCAGCGCCCCCCTCCCCCCCACACACACACCTGTGTATATGTCAGCCCCCCACACACACCTGTATATATGTCAGTGCCCCCTCACACACACCTGTATATATGTCAGCCCCCCCCACACATACCTGTATATATGTCAGCCCCCCCCACACACCTGTATATATGTCAGCCCCCCACACACACACCTGTATATATGTCAGCCCCCCACACACACCTGTATATATGTCAGTGCCCCCTCACACACACCTGTATATATGTCAGCCCCCCCACACATACCTGTATATATGTCAGCCCCCCCCACACACTTGTATATATGTCAGCCCCCCCACACACACACCTGTATATATGTCAGCCCCCCACACACACCTGTATATATGTCAGCCCCCACACACACCTGTATATATGTCAGCCCCCCCCACACACACCTGTATATATGTCAGCCCCCCACACACTTGTATATATTTCAGCCCCCCCACACACACACACCTGTATATATGTCAGCCCCCCCCACACACCTGTATATATTTCAGCCCCCCCCACACACACACTTGTGGCCCCTCCCTGCACACAAACAGCCCCCTCCCTTTCCTTCACAGCCCCTACTTGTAACTTCCTACCTCCTCCCAGCTTGTTTTTACAAAGCTGACATGTTGCTGAGAAGCAAAGTACAGGCAGATCACTGTTACACGAGGGGTGCACATGCACATAGTATCCATAGGTGGCAGTAAAGAGCTCGATGTCTAAAATCAATGACAGCAGAACTGTGGAAACTGTGAGATCGTTTCTATACTACAGAGCATGGACCACTTCACCCGTCCTGCCTTCTTCTGGCCAAGGTGGGCCCCCCGGGCCCTAGGGCCCCTTACAGTTGTAACGGCTGTACCCCCCTGATGGCAGCCCTGCAATGGCTATACACAGAGCTCTACATAGAGCTATACATAGGTGTTTACGTAGGGGTCTACATAGAGCTATACATAGGTGTTTACGTAGGGGTCTACATAGAGCTATACATAGGTGTTTACGTAGGGGTCTACATAGAGCTATACATAGGTGTTTACTTAGGGGTCTACATAGAGCTATACATAGGTGTTTACGTAGGAGTCTACATAGAGCTATACATAGGTGTTTACGTAGGGGTCTACATAGAGCTATACATAGGTGTTTACATAGGTGTTTACTTAGGGGTCTACATAGAGCTATACATAGGTGTTTACATAGGTGTTTACGTAGGGGTCTACATAGAGCTATACATAGGTGTTTACATAGGGGTCTACATAGAGCTATACATAGGTGTTCACATAGGTGTTTACATAGGGGTCTACATAGGGCCCTATATAGAACTATACCTAGGCCTCTACACAGAGCTCTACATAGGGCTATACACAGGGCTATAAACAAGGCTCTACAGCAGGCTTTCTCAACCCTTTAACCTTAGAGGAACTCCAAAAATATTTTTCTTGTCTCGAGGAACCCTTACTAAAACCAAATCATCAGGGCTCAATAGTAACAATGCTCCTTAAATTGGTGGTCAATAGGAAGAATGTCCCCCATAAAGTGGTGCTCAGAATGCCCCCCTTAAAGACCAGCTAAAAAAAGATATTTGGTGTCATGCTGCTGGCTTTGATAAGTGGTGCTGAACCTTGAACTCTGTAGGCATCATCAAATAGGGGGTTCATCAGCCACAGCTCAAGGAACCCCTAGCAACCTCTGGAGGAACCCTGGCTGAGAATGGCTGCTCTACAGAGAGCATTACACAGGTTCATACATAGGACTCTACATAGGACTGTATATAGGACTCTACATAGCAATAACTGTGCACAGTCTATTTGCCTTTAGTCCTTTAGTAAATGAACCCCTATCTATCTATCTATCTATCTATCTATCTATCTATCTATCTATCTATCTATCTATCTATCTATCTATCTATCTATCTATCTATCTATCTCTAAAGTCATTTCAGAAGCTCTTGTGGGCTAAAAAGCCATAATGAGTATTAAAGAGTATTAGTGAGTATTAAAGTCATATGCAGAGCCCTATGTACTGTATAGCCCTGTATAGAGCCCTATGTAAGGCTCTATGTAGAGTTATTTGTAGAGCCCCTTGTAAAGCCCTGTGTAGAGCCCCTTGTAGAATCCTATGTAGAGCCCCTTGTAAAGCCCTGTGTAGAGCCCCTTGTAAAGTCCTGTGTAGAGCCCCTTGTAAAGCCCAGTGTAGAGCCCCTTGTAAAGTCCTGTGTAGAGCCCCTTGTAGAACCCTATGTAGAGCCCCTTGTAAAGTCCTGTGTAGAGCCCCTTGTAAAGCCCAGTGTAGAGCCCCTTGTAAAGTCCTGTGTAGAGCCCCTTGTAGAACCCTATGTAGAGCCCCTTGTAAAGTCCTGTGTAGAGCCCCTTGTAAAGCCCAGTGTAGAGCCCCTTGTAAAGTCCTGTGTAGAGCCCCTTGTAGAACCCTATGTAGAGCCCCTTGTAAAGCCCTGTGTAGAGCCCCTTGTAGAACCCTATGTAGAGCCCCTTGTAAATTTACAAGCCCCTTGTAATATATTTGATACTGGGGTGTAAGTTCTTATGCTGGAGGTGCAATTTGCCTTACAAGTAGTGAAGTGCTTCTCTTTGTATGAGGGGGGGTGGGGGGTGGGGGGGGTCAGTGATATGATCCAGTTAGACATGTGCATGACGACAAAAATTAGTTTTGTTTCGATTCGTTAATCTAGTTATTTAGCTTTGTTAAATTCGGTTGATTCGTTCAGTTCCTATTCAGGATTCCTATTCAAATTCGTATTTGGAATTTTTCGAATTTTCTTCGAATCTACCGGGTTTTTTTTTTTTTTTTTTTAATAAAAAATAAATAATAAATACATCATAAATCATGTTACTTTTATTTTGATTTTATTTTGATTTCATTTTTATTTTATTTTCATTTAATTTTGATTTTACACTATAGTATGGGACGTGATTAGTGCTAGCAGCTGTCAGTATATCACTAGAAGTTAGGGGAGATTTGATTAGGTAGCTCGCAGTCGCAAGATCTTTACATTTGCTTCGTTTTTTTAAACCTTAGATTTTTTTTTTTTCGATTCCAATGTAAACAAACAAAAGATAACTCTTCCTCAAATGATTACAATGACTCTTTAAATCACTTTGGGCTTCACTAAAACAGCATTATTTCCAAATGTTCCTCTAATAACACACAGCCTTTGATTTCAGCATTATGTGTACAGTTAGAATTCGACTGAAGTTCAAAGTAAAATTCGATCCGAATTTCTGAAATTCGGACGGATTTCGTTTCGTTATTTGGAGAATTCAGGAAAATTTTTGTTTGAGTAAGCACTCAGTTTCAAATGTGTGAAACGCGTCAGCTGATCCTGTACATCCTGCATGATTGTCTTGTACTTTTGATGGTCCTATCTCTACAATAAAGACAAGTTTTCTACTTTATCCAGTGTGCGGCATCCAGATCTTTCTATCCAATACCTTGCTCTATTGTAAATCGGGTGTTCGGATAAATCCAAGTCTCCGAATTCACCCGAATATTATTTCGGAAAGAAGCGATCCGCACATGTCTAGATCTAGTCGTGGTGAGGAGTGGAGGTGAGGGGGCCGGCAGTAATGGGGATTTGGGGGGATGATCTCCATTTATTGATCAGGAAAAAAAAGGGACCATTGCCTACTGATCCTAGTGCTGAGGATGATCAATAATAAATCCTCTTCAGTGTATTTTCACATTGTATCAGTTTTAAACAAATTTGGCGGCTCAAGTGAACCACACATGGGGGGGTGGGGGGGGAGGTTACTAAAGCTGGAAAGTGCAAAATTTGGTGCAGCTCTACAAACCAATCAGCTTCCAGGGTTTTTTTGTCAAAGCTTAATTGAACAAGCTGAAGTTAGCAGCTGATTGGCTACCATGCACAGCAGTGGGGGCTGGTGCTCAATTTTCTTGGGGGGGGAGGGCAGCCAGCCACTCCCCCCCCCCCCAGCCAGCCTACCAATCACATAATCCCCCCCCAGCCCCACACTTACCCCATCCAGGTGGTCGACTTTCCCCCCCCCCCATGCGTCTCCTCCCAAGTCCTGGCAGTCGATTCTCCTCCCAGCCAATCAGGAGTTGGGACTCGCGGCCAGACAGGTCTTAGGACTCCCGGCCACCCAGGTCTCAGGACCCGCTTCCTGATTGGCCGGAAGGAGAAACAGGAAGACTTTAGCAACTATTAATTCACTATTGTCACACAACTGGGTGGGCTCGGGGTGCGGTGCTCTGCGCCCTGATCCCACCCATTTTAAAGCTAATTAGAGCCTCAGGCTGTAATCATGTGCTTCCAAAAAAAAAAAAACCCCATTGGAATCCATGCGTCCGGCGCCCTGCATGTAGATTTGGGGGCAGGCGCATGGATTAGGGGGGCATTGCCTCTGCGCCCCTTGTGGACGGGTCGCCTCTGCTTACAATTGTGCTCCTGTGTTGTCACCTTGTCACATGGGCTCCCGATGGATACTACAAGTGGCTGTTTTAAAGATACACTACAGGCACAAATTAATGCAACTTTGCATTCCTTCATATGTCATTAAGTGTTTTTTTTTTATAAATGTGTAAGCACTAGCTGATGTCTGCTTTTTGCAGATTTTGTACAGCACAGCTCAGACTGGGAGCAGGAGAAGCAGTACAAGGAGCCAGTTAGTTCATGCTTCTGCTGACAAGAAGCATGTTGATAGGAGGAGAGAGCAGAGCTCATTACTGTGCTGCTTCTTGATTCACTATTCAGTTACAGGCTGGGGACAGGTTCAGGAGGACCACCTCATCAGTGGCCACCAGTACAGCCTACCAGTGTGCATCAGTGCCACTTTATCAGTGCCCATCAGTGCAGCTTATCAGTGCCCATCAGTGTCCATCAGTGCCACCTCATCAGTGCTCACCAGTGCAGCCTATCAGTGCCACCTCATCAGTGCCCACCAGTGCAGCCTATCAGTGCCACCTCATCAGTGTCCATCAGTGCCACCTCATAAGTGCCCACCAGTGCCATCTCATTGGTGCTCACCAGTGCAGCCTACCAGTGTCCCTCAGTGCCACCTCATCAGTGCAGCCTATCAGTGCCCATCAGTGACACCTCATCAGTGCCCACCAGCCCACCAGTGCAGCCTATTAGTGCCACCTCATCAGTGCCCACCAGTGCAGCCTGTCAGTGCTCATCAGTGCAGCCTATCAGTGCCCATCAGTGCCACCTCATCAGTGCCCACCAGTTCAACCTATCCGTGCCCATCAGTGCAACTTATCAGTGCCCATCAGTGCCACCTCATCAGTGCCCACCAGTGCAGCCTATCAGTGCCACCTCATCAGTGTCCATCAGTGCCGCCTCATAAGTGCCCACCAGTGCAATCTCATCGGCACTCACCAGTGCAGCCTACCAGTGCAGCCTACCAGTGTCCCTCAGTGTCACCTCATCATGCAGCCTATCAGTGCCACCTGATCAGTGCAGCTTAATAGTGCCCATCAGTGTCCATCAGTGCCACCTCATCAGTGCCCATCAGCCCACCAGTGCAGCCTATCAGTGCCACCTCATCAGTGCCCACCAGTGCAGCTTATCAGTGCCCACCAGTGCAGCTTATCAGTGCCCACCAGTGCAGCTTATCAGTGCCCATCATGGATTGAAGGTGGATATTATCAGGAAAAGCTGGTTTTGTATCTTTAAGGGGGAAATCATTTCTATCTTTGTATTTGTGATCCGGAGTTCTGCCGTGTGCAGGTATGGCCCACAAAAATGCATCGAAAACGCACCGGACCCAGTACAGGGAAAAATAAACAGGGAAAAAAAAGAAGAAAAAAAAAGCATCTGCAAACGCAACAAAAAACGCTTTAAAAATGCGTTAATGCGCATGGAGAACTGCATCCGGAACAGATCTGGAGGACAGTTTTGTGGTGTGAACTTTAATATGAAGTCTAAGCATATAAAAATGACACAAATGATGCCGCTTTGTATTCATTAATACATTAATATATTTATTTTTTAGTAATACAAGCAGTGTAAGTACCTGAATGTGATCCGGTATCGGTCCCTTCCAATCCCTATACAGCAGAGCTCAGGGTGAGAGAGGGTAAATCAGCACAAGCAGCCAATTGGTTCGTGTGCTGACAGGATAAGAAATCACGAGATGAGCTCATCGGTGTGCTGCTTCTCCTCCACTGTCCACGACAGCCTAAGTTTAACCACTTCAGCCCCGAAAAGTTTACCCCCCCCCCCACCTTGATGACCAGGCCCTTTTTTGCGATACAGCGCTGCGTTATTTTAACTGACACTTGCGCGGTCGTGCGACGTTGTACCCAAATAAAATTGATGTCCTTTTTTTCCCACAAATAGAGCTTTCTTTTGATGGTATTTGATCATCTCTGCGTTTTTTATTTTTTGCGCTATAAACAAAAAAAAAGAGCGACAATTTTGAAAAAAAACCCAAAACATAATTTTTTACTTTTCTGCTATAAAACATCCAATAAAAAACTGTAAAAATCTAATTCTTCATCAGTTTAGGCCAATCTGTATTCTGCTACATATTTGTGGTAAAAAAAATCCCAATAAGTGTATATTGATTGGTTTGCGCAAAAGGTTATCGCGTCCACAAACTATGCAATAGATTTATGGAATTTTTTTTTTTTTTTTACTAGTAATGGCGGCAATCAGCAATTTTTACCATGACTGTGACCTTGTAGTGGACAAATCGGACACTAAGTGACACTTTTTGGGGACCGGTAACACTAATACATTGACCAATGCTAAAAATATGCACTGTCACCTAAGTAGATCCAACGTCAATCACGCCCCTGGACCCGAAAAAATAAAACCTCCGGTCTCGTGGTAGGATCCCGCCGTCTGCCTGCTCCACCATCTGATTTTTCTTAAATAACCGAGGGGCGGAGTCACCCAATGACATAATCGGGTGACCCCCACCCCCTTGTGACGTCAGCATTCCCCGGACGATGACGTCACGAGGGGGCGAGGCCACCGGGTGACGCCGCCCCTTAGCTATTGAAGAAATGTCAGACGGCAGAGCAGGCATATGGCGGGAACCTTTCCGAATTCAAATCGTTCCGAAAATGTGGAATTCGTTACGAAGCGAAATTAAACGAATTTTATCTACATTTGTTACTGTTTCGTTCGGAGATTCGGATACATCCAAATCTCTCAATAACCCAAAAATCGCACATGTCCACATGCCGCCCTCCTCCTTGAAGCGGTATTAAACCCAAAAAGCGAACATTTATTACATCGCAGCTTACCAGTTCTTAGATGTGATGGCTGCATTTGTTTTCTTTTTTAGGCTTTCTTTTTTTTCTTTTTATCTGGTGATCCAGCCAATAAATCTGTTGTGTGTTTTTTTTTAAAAAAGCACAAGCTCTCTAGCAGAATGCATCACTATCATCAGGATGAAACAAACCATTTAACACTGACAGAGGTGCTTAGAATGATCAGCTTTCATTTTTTTTAAATGTAAAACCCCAAAAGAAAAACGAACTGTTTGCTGTTATGCTGTAATGCCGCGGCGAACCGAGCCAGAAGTTTGCCCCCCCCCCTCTTTTTTCCCCGCAGCCTTCTGGGACACATCACAGGTCCCAGAAGACTGCAGCCCATTCACGCATGCGCAGTAGGAAACCGGCTGGGAAGCCGCAAGGTTTACCTTAGTCAAGATGGCGGCACCAGCACCCGATTAAAAGTATTTGCAGCTGCTGACTTTTAATTGTTTTTTTGGGGGGTGGGGGTCGAGAGCGCTGCTTTAAAGTGGTGTTCTGGCCGAATCTATACTTTTTAAATAAAAATACCCCTATAATACACAAGCTTAATGTATTCTAGTAAAGTTAGTCTGTAAACTAAGGTCTGTTTTGTTAGTTTATAGCAGTAGTTTGTTATTTTATAAACTTACAGCAGGCCGTGGCCATCTTAAGTGTGGGCATCTGAAGCCAGACTGTATTTCTTCCTGGATCTCATCCTTGCAGATCTCGCACATGCTCAGTGCAGCACAAGCAGTGTAATAGGTTTCAGGTCAGGTTTCCATAGCAACGGCAGTGTCAGAGGAAGTTGCCGCCCCTTCCCAGAAGGCATTGCAAACAGGAAATGATGCGATGGGCCGCGGCCAGGGAGGAGGAAGTGAAAAATGAATACAGCAGATATACAGTAAGTGCTGAGAAAAAAAATTAAAAAAATATCCAATTCGTTTACAGTGCACAGTTTAGTGAGGGATGCTGAAGAGTTGTAAAAGTGGGTGGAACTCCACTTTCAGCTGGCCTTGCACTTGCAGGAAAGAAAAACTCTCGATTCCTCCATCAAAACAGTAAGTGTTGAAGGGGGGGGATCCCTCCCGAGAACACAGTGATTACTGCCAGCGGCTGTCACAATCGCATGTAAAATTCAACAGGCTGGTTGAACCCAAGTACATGGTTCGAATCTCGGCCGCTTCCTGCTGAACTGGCTGAGATTCAAACCTCCTACGGCCGGTTTTAGGCTCCATTCCCATCTGCGTGTTGCGTAAATGTGCGCAAAAGCAAGCGTTTTTGCGTATGTTCGTGGAACGTGTGAAAAATGAGCAACGCGCTCCGCGGCGCCGTTAATTGTTAATGATGCCGCAGCCAGCAGACGCGGGTTTTTCGTGCATGACCAAATGTGCATCTGCTGGCCGCGTTCATTAACCACCTGCTGATCGTATAACTTACGTATACGGCATCACGTAACCGGTACGCTGGTGGGGTTTTTTGGGGGGAGGGGCGGCAAACAACCATCCCCCCGCCCGGATCGGTCGGTCCCCCTCACTACCCATCTCCCCCCTACGGGCGGTGTCGGTCGGTCATCCAGCCCCTCACTTACCCCATCTAGGTTGCGGACAGGGCCTTCTTCCTCCTCTTCCTAGGCGTTCAATCCGATCGCCTGTCCTTTCAGCCAATCGGGTGATGGGTCTCAGGACCCACTTCCCCATTGGCCTGGGGAGGAGGATCAGCCTATTAGAGCCTAATCAGGTGCTTAAAAAAAAAAACACCCCTGCCATTGGAATCCATGCATCCGGCGTCCATAGGGGCCGGATGCATAGATAGGGGGAGGGCGACGGTCGTGCGTTCTTAATGGGCGGGCTGCCCCTGCCAGTACGTGATCTGACACTTGCGGGTAGGGGGCGCGCACGCGCACTGCCGGCCTCCCGCTCCCGCTGTGATTATACACAGTAAAAGCTGATCTGCGGGTAAGGTGGACTCGATGCCCGCCGGCATCCTCCAATCATTCGGTACAGAGGCAGAACGATGGTCTGAGTGTCTATGTAAACAAGGCAGATTGCTGTTCTGTCAGTAGGGAAGGCATGGATCCTGTGTCTCTGCAAAGCAGGAACATGTATCTTTGTCTTCCCCTAAGTAAAATCACCTCCCACTGTACTAAGACACAGGCTAGGTATACAGTTAACCCTTTGATCGCCCCTTATGTTAAACCCTTCCCAGTCAGTGTCATTAGTACAGTGACAGTGCATATTTTTTTTAGCACTGATCACTGTATGAGTGTCACTGGTCCCTAAAAAGCGTCAAAAGTGTCACTTAGTATCCGAACGTCCGCCGCAATTTTTTTTTTTTTTTTACTAAAAATATGTAGCAGTATACATATTGGCCTAAATTTATGAAGAAATTTGATTCTTTTCATTTTTTTTTTTTATTGGATATGTTTTATAGTAGAAAGTAAAAAATATTTTTTTTATTTTTGTTTTTTTATTTTTTTTTATTAAATTGTCGGTCTTTTTTTGTTTATAGTGCAAAAAATAAAAACCGCATCAAATACCACCAAAAGAAAACTGTTTATAGGGGAAAAAAAAAAGACATCAATTTTTTGGGGTACAGCACCGCTAAAAATACATGGTTATAGAATCGTATACTGCACATTTAAAGATATTTTACATTAATGTATTTTGGAAATGTATTCGAAATAACTAATTAATCCGATAGACACGTATCTATAAGATCAACATTGTATTATTTGTTCTTATACATATAAAGGTTATAATTTAATTGCGGATTTGACACACAATTATTTTTTCCTGAATTAACAATATATTTGTAAAACTTTACTGCATGTAATATCCTTGCTGTACTGTTTACCGGAATTCACTATTTGTACATTCTTTCTTAAGAAAAATCTTAAATAAAAATGATTGAAAAGGAAAATATCCCATTGCTTTTGCTCAAACCAATCAATATACGCTAATTGGGATTTTTTTTTTTTTTTTTTTTTACTAAAAATATGTAGTAGAATACATATTGGCCTAAATTTATGAAGAAATTTTATTTTTTCATAATAATCAGGAAAATCTTAAACAAAAATGAATGAAAAAGGAAAATATCCCATAGTTTTTGCGCAAACCAATCAATATATACGCTAATCGGGATATTTTGGGGGTTTATTTACTAAAAATATGTAGCAGAATACATATTGGCCTAAATTTATGAAGAAATTATATTTTTTTCTATTTTTTTTTATTGGATGTGTTTTATAGTAGAAACTAAAAAAAATTTGTTTTGTTTTTTGTCTTTTTTTAATTGTCGGTCTTTTTTGTTTATAATGCAAAAAATAAAAACC
Organism: Aquarana catesbeiana; assembly: GCF_042186555.1. Classification (NCBI taxonomy): domain Eukaryota; kingdom Metazoa; phylum Chordata; class Amphibia; order Anura; family Ranidae; genus Aquarana; species Aquarana catesbeiana. The sequence continues at coordinate 14,600,197 of NC_133328.1, read as the reverse complement.
GCATCAAATACCACCAAAAGAAAGCTCTATTTGTAGGGGAAAAAAAAGGACATCAAATTTTTTTTTGGGGGGTACAGCGCCGCACGGCCGCACAATTGTCAGTTAAAATAACGCAGTGCCGTATCGCAAAAAATGGCCTGGTCATGAAGGGGGGGGGGGGGTAATTAGATTTTTTTTTCAGTTTTTTTTTTATATTGGATGTGTTTTATAGTAGAAAGTAAAAAAAAAATTTGTTTTGTTTTTTGTCTTTTTTTTAAGTGTCAGTCTTTTTTTGTTTATAACGCAAAAAATAAAAACCGCATCAAATACCACCAAAAGAAAGCTCTATTTGTAGGTGGGAAAAAAGATCAAAGATCATCAAATTTTTTTTTTTTGGGGTACTGCGCCGCACGGCCGCGCAATTGTCAGTTAAAATAACGCAGTGCCGTATCGCAAAAAATGGCCTGGTCATGAAGGGGGGGGGGTAAATGAAGGGGGGTCAACAATTAATGGTGCCACAAGCGTGTTGCTTGTTTTTTTCGCATGTTTCATGAACTGCGCAAAAAAAAAAGCACATTTTACGGGACTCCCAGATGTGAACGGAGCCTGGCTGTCTTTGGGCAGTTCCCTTGTTGCTGGTAGTCGGCGTTGAACGGCGTTGAACGGCGTGCTCCTTCTCGGTGTCAGGGGGCCCTCCCAGTCCCCATTGACCTGAATGAGCTTTTGGTGGAAGAAGACGGATTGATGGCCCCTCTGAATAGAAGCCTAAAGGAGATGTTTGAAGTGGCCTCTTGTGTGTGGAGTGGAGCCGGCCTCATTGTCGCCTCCCCCCCCCCTTTTTTTTTCATTATCAAGTAGCTGTTGATTGTACGGCCGTCCATTGAAGAGGGGGTGAAGGGCTCGGAGGGGGTGTCGAGGAAGGGTGGGATTGGTATTCATGGGGTCGTGTCAATGGCGGCTCTTGTAATTCCAGTGTAACGTGGAGGAAAAGAGTCTGTGTCCGCTGACAGCCAGGTTAAATGGCGATAAAAGAGGGGGGGGCGTGTCCTAATCCCTCGCCTGCCGCAGTCACACGTAACAAGCGCTTACAATGGGGCGACGATTTCGTGACGCCCCACAAAAGGCTGACACCAAAGAGAACAATCCCATGTTTGCTCTGAGGCTGGTCCGGGGCCTCGGGAGGTTAATGATCAGCTAAAACTCCCATCCTTTCATTTGTCACTTTATATACCAACAAAGGTTTGTTTGGAAAACCCCCCAAAGTTTGGGGGTGCAATTAAAGTTGAACCTTATTTTTTGCATCGCTGTTCCTCCCCCCAAACCCCCCCCCATCAACATTCTAAACCTTTCCATTTACATTACATACCTTATTTTATTATTATTATTATACAGGATTTATATGGTGCAGACAGTTTACGCAGAACTTACAGTGCCTTGATATGCTTTGATCTAAACCATTCCATTGTAGCTCTGGCTGTATGTTTAGGGTCGTTGTCCTACTGGAAGGTGAACCTCTGCCACAGTCTCAAGTCTTTTGCAGACTCTAACAGGTTTTCTTCTAAGATTGTCCTGTATTTGGCTCCATCCATCTTCCCATCAACTCTGACCAGCTTCCCTGTCCCTGCTAAAGAAAAGCATCCCCACCACATGATGCCACCACCATGTTTCACGGTTGGGATGGTGTGTTCAGGGTGATGTGCAGTGTTAGTTTTTCACCACACATAGGTGAGAAATCAGGAGTCTAATAGAGCAGGTGAGACATTGGGGGTCTAATAGAGCAGGTGAGACATCGGGGGTATAATAGAGCAGGTGAGATATCAGGGGTATAATAGAGCAGGTGAGATATCAGGGGTCTAATAGAGCAGGTGAGATATCAGGGGTCTAATAGAGCAGGTGAGATATCAGGGGTCTAATAGAGCAGGTGAGATATCAGGGGTATAATAGAGCAGGTGAGATATCAGGGGTATAATAGAGCAGGTGACATATCAGGGGTCTAATAGAGCAGGTGAGACATCAGGGGTCTAATAGAGTGATCAGGTAAGACATCAGGGGTCTCATAGAGCAGGTGGGACATCGGGTATAATAGAGCAGGTGAGATATCAGGGGTCTAATGGAGCAGGTGAGATATCAGGGGTCTAATAGAGCAGGTGAGATACCAGGGGTCTAATAGAGCAGGAAAGACTTCAGGGGTCTAATAGAGCAGGTGAGACATCAGGGGTCTAATAGAGCAGGTGAGGAATCAGGGGTCTAATAGAGCAGGTGAGATATCAGGGGTCTAATAGAGCAGATAGGACATTGGGTATAATAGAGCAGGTGGGATATCAGGGGTCTAAAAGAGCACGTAATACATCAGGGGTCTAATAGAGCAGGTGAGACATCAGGGGTATAATAGAGCAGGTGAGATATCAGGGGTCTAATAGAGCAGGTGAGATATCAGGGTCTAATAGAGCAGATGAGACATCAGGGGTCTAATAGTGCAGGTGAGACATCAGGGGTCTAATAGAGCAGATGAGATATCAGGAGTCTAATAGAGCAGGTGGGACATCGGGGTATAATAGAGCAGGTGAGATATCAGGGGTCTAGTAGAGCAGGTGAGGCATTGGGTCTAATAAAGCAGGTGAGATATCAGGGGTCTAATAGAGCAGATGAGATATCAGGAGTCTAATAGAGCAGGTGGGACATCGGTGTATAATAGAGCAGGTGAGATATCAGGGGTCAAATAGAGCAGGTGAGACATCAGGGGTCTAATAGAGCAAGTGAGACACCAGGGTCTAATAGAGCAGATGAGACATCAGGGGTCCAATAGAGCAGGTGAGACATCAGGGGTCTAATAGAGCAGGTGAGACATCGGGGGTATAATAGAGCAGGTGAGATATCAGCAGTCTAATAGAGCAGATGGGACATTGGGTATAATAGAGCAGGTGAGATATCAGGGGTCTAAAAGAGCACGTAATACATCAGGGGTCTAATAGAGCAGGTGAGACATCAGGGGTATAATAGAGCAGGTGAGATATCAGGGGTCTAATAGAGCAGGTGAGATATCAGGGTCTAATAGAGCAGATGAGACATCAGGGGTCTAATAGTGCAGGTGAGACATCAGGGGTATAATAGAGCAGGTGAGATATCAGCAGTCTAATAGAGCAGGTGGGACATCGGGTATAATAAAGCAGGTGAGATATCAGGGGTCTAAAAGAGCAGGTAATACATCAGGGGTCTAATAGAGCAGGTGAGACATCAGGGGTATAATAGAGCAGGTGAGATATCAGCAGTCTAATAGAGCAGGTGGGACATCGGGTATAATAGAGCAGGTGAGATATCAGGGGTCTAAAAGAGCAGGTAATGCATCAGGGGTCTAATAGAGCAGGTGAGACATCAGGGGTCTAATAGAGCAGGTGAGAAATCAGGTTTCTAATACAGCAGGTGAGATATCAGGGGTCTAAAGGAGCACGTTGGACATCAGGGTATAATAGAGCAGGTGAGATATCAGGGGTCTAAAAGAGCAGGTAATACATCAGGGGTCTAATAGAGCAGGTGAGACATCAGGGGTCTAATAAAGTGATCAGGTAAGACATCAGGGGTCTCATAGAGCAGGTGGGACATCGAGTATAATAGAGCAGGTGAGATATCAGGGGTCTAATAGAGCAGGTGAGATACCAAGGGTCTAATAGAGCAGGAAAGACTTCAGGGGTCTAATAGAGCAGGTGAGACATCAGGGGTCTAATAGAGCAGGTGAGGAATCAGGGGTCTAATAGAGCAGGTGAGATATCAGGGGTCTAATAGAGCAGGTGAGATATCAGGGGTCTAGTAGAGCAGGTGAGGCATTGGGTCTAATAAAGCAGGTGAGATATCAGGGGTCTAATAGAGCAGGTAAGATATCAGGAGTCTAATAGAGCAGGTGGGACATCGGGGGAAAATAGAGCAGGTGAGATATCAGGGGTCAAATAGAGCAGGTGAGACATCAGGGGTCTAATAGGGCAAGTGAGACATCAGGGTCTAATAGAGCAGATGAGACATCAGGGGTCTAATAGAGCAGGTGAGACATCAGGGGTCTAATAGAGCAGGTGAGACATCGGGGGTATAATAGAGCAGGTGATATATCAGCAGTCTAATAGAGCAGGTGGGACATTGGGTATAATAGAGCAGGTGAGATATCAGGGGTCTAAAAGAGCAGGTGAGACATCAGGGGTCTAATAGAGCAGGTGAGGAATCAGGGGTCTAATAGAGCAGGTGAGATATCAGGGGTCTAATAGAGCAGGTGAGATATCAGGGGTCTAGTACAGCAGGTGAGGCATTGGGTCTAATAAAGCAGGTGAGATATCAGGGGTCTAATAGAGCAGGTGAGATATCAGGAGTCTAATAGAGCAGGTGGGACATCGGGGTATAATAAAGCAGGTGAGATATCAGGGGTCAAATAGAGCAGGTGAGACATCAGGGGTCTAATAGAGCAAGTGAGACATCAGGGTCTAATAGAGCAGATGAGACATCAGGGGTCTAAAAGAGCAGGTGAGACATCAGGGGTCTAATAGAGCAGGTGAGACATCGGGAGTATAATAGAGCAGGTGAGATATCAGCAGTCTAATAGAGCAGGTGGGACATTGGGTATAATAGAGCAGGTGAGACATCAGGGGTATAATAGAGCAGGTGAGATATTAGGGGTCTAATAGAGCAGATGAGACATCAGAGGTCCAATAGAGCAGGTGAGACATCGGAGGTCTAATAGAGCAGGTGAGACATCAGGGGTATAATAGAGCAGGTGAGATATCAGCAGTCTAATAGAGCAGGTGGGACATCGGGTATAATAGAGCAGGTAAGATATCAGCAGTCTAATAGAGCAGGTGGGATATCGGGTATAATAGAGCAGGTGAGATATCAGGGGTCTAAAAGAGCAGGTAATACATCAGGGGTCTAATAGAGCAGGTGAGACATCAGGGGTCTAATAGAGCAGGTGAGAAATCAGGTTTCTAATAGAGCAGGTGAGATATCAGGGGTCTAAAGGAGCAGGTGGGACATCAGGGTATAATAGAGCAGGTGAGATATCAGGGGTCTAAAAGAGCAGGTAATACATCAGGGGTCCAATAAGAGCAGGTGAGACATCATGGGTCTAATAGAGCAGGTGAGAAATCAGGGTTCTAATAGAGCAGGTGAGGTATCAGGGGTCAAACAGAGCAGGTGAGACATTGGGGGTCTAATAGAGCAGGTGAGGTATCAGGGGTCTAATAGAGCAGATGAGACACCAGGTGTCTAATAGAGCAGGTGAGATATCAGGGGTCTAATAGAGCAGGTGAGATATCAGGGGTCAAATAGAGCAGGTGAGACATCAGGGGTCTAATAGAGCAGGTGAAGACATCAGGGGTGAAATAGAGCAGGTGAGACACCAGGGGTCTAATAGAGCAGGTTAGACATTAGAGGTCTAATAGAGCAGATGAGACACGAGGTGTCTAATAGAGCAGGTGAGACATCAGGGGTCTAATAGAGCAGGTGAGACATCAGGGGTCTAATAGAGCAGGTGAGAAATCAGGTTTCTAATAGAGCAGGTGAGATATCAGGGGTCTAAAGGAGCAGGTGGGACATCAGGGTCCAATAAGAGCAGGTGAGACATCATGGGTCTAATAGAGCAGGTGAGAAATCAGGGTTCTAATAGAGCAGGTGAGGTATCAGGGGTCAAATAGAGCAGGTGAGACATTGGGGGTCTAATAGAGCAGGTGAGGTATCAGGGGTCTAATAGAGCAGGTGAGACATCAGGGGTGAAATAGAGCAGGTGAGACACCAGGGGTCTAATAGAGCAGGTTAGACATTAGAGGTCTAATAGAGCAGATGAGACACCAGGTGTCTAATAGAGCAGGTGAGATATCAGGGGTCTAATAGAGCAGGTGAGATATCAGGGGTCTAATATAGTAGAGTAGGAAGCTGCCACATTAAACAAGCTATCACATAGGGAGCTATTAGTGCCCCTACATGATAGCAAGTGTAAAAAAAAGTGCAGAAAATTAAAGATCTAACCAAACATTTTATTCTCCTGGGCCCCTGCCTTCAGAAATTATTGTTAAATTGTAAATGTTTCCATCTTAAGGCCTAAAATGTGCATTTTAAAGCAGAACTTCACCCCTAAAGGGAAGTTTAACATTTTCTGCCCCCCACCCTCCTCTTTTTTTGGGGGGGGGGAGCGGGTACTTGGTTTGGACAAGTACCCTCTCCCACTACCGCCCGGATTGCCTGGGAAGTCAGTCGAAGTTTGGCCACCCCTTGCCCCCTAGGGGCACCCGAGGGAGGGACAGGTAATAACCATCCTTCACCAACATCTAATGCAGGGGTCCCCAAACTTTATTAACAAAGGGCCAGATTACTGTTCTTTAGACTTTAGGGAGGTCGGATTGTGGTCAGCGGCATGGTACCTGCCATGTGTACCTTCGTTGGTGTCAGTGGGAGAAATAGCACCCCATCATTGGTGTTAGTGTGAGGAATAGGGCCCCATTGTTGGTGTCAGTGGGAGGATTAGCGCCCCATCATTGGTGTCAGTGTGAGGAATAGTGCCCCATTGTTGGTGTCAGTTGGAGGAATAGTGCCCCATTGTTGGTGTCAGTTGGAGGAATAGTGCCCCATCATTGGTATCAGTGGAAGGCATAGTGCCCCATTGTTGGTGTCAGTGGGAGGAATAGTGCCCCATTGTTGATGTCAGTGCGAGAAATAGTACCCCATCATTGTTGTCAGTGGGAGGAATAGTGCCCCCTCATTGGTGTCAGTGGGAGGAATAGTGTCCCATTGTTGGTGTCAGTGGGAGGAATAGTGCCCCATCATTGGTATCAGTGGGTAGAATAGTGTCCCATCATTGGTATCAGCGGGAGGAATAGTGCCCCATCATTGGTATCAGTGGGAGGAATAGTGCCCTATTATTGGTGTCAGTTGGAAGAATCGTGCCCCATTATTGGTCTCAGTTGTAGGAATCGTGCCCCATCATTGATATTATTGGGATGAATAGTGCCCCATCATTGGTATCAGTGGGAGGAATAGTGCCCTATTATTGGTGTCAGTTGGAAGAATCGTGCCCCATTATTGGTCTCAGTTGTAGGAATCGTGCCCCATCGTTGGTATTATTGGGATGAATAGTGCCCCATCATTGGTATCAGTGGGAGGAATAGTGCCCTATTATTGATGTCAGTTGGAGGAATGGTACCCCAACATTGGTATCAGTGGGAGGAATAGTGCCCCATTCTTGGTATCAGTGGGAGGAATAGTGCCCCATCATTATTGTCAGTGGGAGGTATAGTGCCCCATCATTATTTTTTTGGGATGAATAGTGCCTCATTATTGGTGTCAGTGGGAGAAATAGTGTCCCATCACTGGCGTCTGTGGGAACGAATCATGCCTCATCATTGGTATCAGTGGGAGGAATAGTGCCCCATTGTTAGTGTCAGTGGGAGAAATGGTGCCCCATTGTTGGTGTCAGCGGGAGGAATAGTGCCCCATCACTGGTGTCTGTGGGAAGGAATGGTTCCTCATCATTGGTGTCAGTAGAAGGGGGCAAAATAAAGACAAGCAAAGGGTCACATCTGGCCCACAGGCCACAGTTTGGGCACCACTGATCACTGATCTAGTACAACACATAGGAAGGATTAATATGATCGCTTTGTGTCCCGTGATGTACCATAAAGAAATGGCCTTGGCTCTTCCGTCTTTCCTACTTTACTTTCTCTATGTAAAAGTTTAGCTAAATCAACAGTGTGAAGGTGAAAATGACAAAGGCAAGCATTACAACCAGCAAACAAGCCAAAGGAGTGGATAAAAAGTATGCACACTGGAGAAGTATGTAAAGTGACTAAAGTGGTCAGTTTAGCTAAAGAGGTGTGATTTCCGGAAGTCCTAAAATATTCAGTACTAACTAAGAGTCTAATAGATCAAGGAAAAGTGTTCCAGAGTAAGAGCCCATTCACACAGGGACGACTTGTCAGGTGACCTAGTCGCCTGACAAGTCGCCTCCCGTTCTGTGCTATGGAACCGTTCTAAGGGGAGCGACGCAAGTCGCTCCGACTTAGAAAAAGGTTCCTGTACGACTTCGGGGGCGACTTGGGGCGACTTGCATAGACTTCTATACAGAAGTCGTTTTGCAAGTCGCCCGGGCAGTCGTGTGCAGGTCGCCTCGCTGAGGCAACCTGCAAGTCGTGTTGCCCCTGTGTGAATGGGGTCTAAGGATGCAGCTCAGCAGATGTCTTGGGGGGAGAGATTGCTAAATAATGATGGCTAAGGGAGCAGATCATATTCTTGTGTCTTCCCCTTTGGCCTACAAAGAAGATAGGCATCTCCAAGGTATGACTTTACACCTCGTTGGTTGCTTATCACTTAATTTGTTACCACTGTGCATTGGATGATGATGATCAGTCTACTAAGTTGTTTCCCAGCTATCTGGTAATTATCCGATTGAAGTTCCCGTTGTTATTGGTTCTTTTACTGGATTTAACTTGTTTCCTGTTTTTCTGTTGTAAGAGGGATTGGGTCTCCAGGATCCCTTTACCAGGAAAATGATGAGGGCATTAAGACAGGTGGATTTATGGTATTCAAGGGTTCTAGAAGATCAGATCACTCTGGTCGGGAAAGTAAATTGTTAAAAGGTCACAGTCATACTGCCTCCAAATATGAGCAATGTCATCATTTAGACCAGGGGTAAACAATGGGCCAGTTTACTGTCCTTCAGACTTTGGGGGGGCCGAACTGTGGCCACTGTGTGAAGAAAAGGTCCCAATGTTAGCAGGGAAAAAATAATGTCCCATCATTTGTTTAGTGTCATTGGGCACCATTGTTGGTGTCATTACAAATTGTGTCCCGTCGTTAGTGTCTTTGGGAGGAATTGTGCCCCATAATTGGTGCCATTGGGAGGAATTGTGCCCCATAATCGGTGCCATTGGGAGGAATTGTGCCACATCATTAGTGTCACTGGGAGGAATTAGGCACCTTCGCTGGTGTCATTGGCAGGAATTGTTCCCCTTCATTGGTGTCATTGAGAGGAATAGTGCCCCATTATTGGAGTCATTGGGAGGAATTGTGCCACATCGTTAGTGTCACTGGGAAGAATTGTGCACCTTCATTGGTGTCACTGGGAGAAATTGTGCACCTTCGCTGGTATCATTGGTAGGAATTGTGCCCCTTCATTGGTGTCATTGAGAGGAATAGTGCTCCATTATTGGAGTCATTGGGAGGAATTGTGCCACATCGTTTGTGCCATTGGGAGGAATTGTACCCCTTCATTGTATCATTGGGAGGAATAGTGCCCCTTCATTGGTGTCATTGGGAGGAATTGTGCCCCTTCATTGGTGTCACTGGGAGGAATTGTGCCCCTTCATTGGTGTCACTGGGAGGAATTGTGCAACATTGTTTGTGTCATTGGGAGGAATTGTGCCCCTCCATTGGTGTCATAAGGAGGAATAGTGCCCCATCGTTGGAGTCATTGGGAGGAATTTTCCCCTTTCATTGGTGTCATTGGGAGGAATTGTGCCCCTTCATTAGTGTCAGTGGGGGGAATTATGCCCATTTTAGGTATCAGTGGATTAAATAGTGCACCAAGGGCAAGATAAAAGTAAGCAAACGCCGCAGTGGGATTCCAAGCCACAGTTTAGAGACCACTGATTTAGAATGAAGTGTACCTATAAGGGAGTGCGCCAAATCGTATGAATTAAAACAAAATGCCAACTTTGAGACACTCAAAGCAGAAAACCTACCAACAGGTTAGCCATTTGTTCATTTTTTTGTTAGTTCACAGAAATTTGGCTGTAAACAGGTCTGGGAAGATTCTAATTTATCCAGGTCATGACATGTCTTGTAGTAGTTGGTCACATTCAGCTGGACTTGTTTGTAATGTTGAATACACTCTGTAGCTTCTCCAAGTCACTTCTTTAGTTCTAATTAGAAATGGCTCAGACACTATGGACTTGTTCTGTAATGTTGAAGATATTTCAAAGCTTCTCCGAGCCACTTCTTCAGTTCTAATTGGAAGTGGCCTGGAGTCCAAGTTATTCCCAATTAGAACAGAAGAAAAAAATCTACGAAACGTCAACATTACGGAACAGGTCCAGTTGAATGTGTTCAAGCCTTGGACACATTCCACTGGACTTGCTCTTTAATGTTGAGGACATTTCATATATTCGCTGGGCCACTTCTAATAGAACTGAAGAAGTGGTTTGGAGAAGCTACAAAGAGCTTTCAACATTACGGAAGAAGGCCAGTTGAATGTGTCCAAGGCTTGGACACATTCAACTGGCCTTCTGAAATGTTGAAGACATTTCATATCTTCTCTGGGTCACTTCTAAATAGAACAGAAAAAGTGGTTGAGAGAAGCTACAAAGAGTCTTCAACATTACAGAACAAGTCAGGTTGAATGTGATTAACTACTACTATATATCAACTGTTAATGGTTTGCTCACCACTCCAAACCTGCCACCTAGTTATTAAATAACACTTAGTGACTTGTTTCCAACCTCATTAGCACTGCCCCCTCAATGCCATGAATAGCTAGAACCTTTTTTTCCTCTATAGGCCAACAAACATCGGCTGAGACCATCTGTTCCGGGACACTAAAACTCAACAAGATTTGAAAGAAATGAAAACCAGCTGATTTGTTACAGTCTGCCCTACAACATGAGGGCAGACAGTACAGATACAATACAATTCAATACAGGAGGAATCAGAGGGCCCTGCTCGTTTGTGTCCAAGCCTTGGACACATTCGACTGGCCTTGTTCTGTAATGTTGAAGACGTTTCATATCTTCTCTGGGCCACTTCTAAATAGAACTGAAGAAGTGGTTTGGAGAAGCTACGAGGAGCCTTCAACATTACAGAACCAGTCCAGTTGGATGTGTCCAAGCCTTGGACACATTCGACTTGCCTTGTTCTGGAATGTTGAAGACGTTTCATATCTTCTCTGGGCTACTTCTAAATAAAACTGAAGAAGTGGTTTGGAGAAGCTAAAAAGAGTCTTCAACATTACAGAACAAGTCAGGTTGAATGTGATTAACTACTACTAGATATCAACTGTTAATGGTTTGCTCACCACTCCAAACCTGCCACCTAGTTATTAAATAACATTTAGTGACTTGTTTCCAACCTCATTAGCACTGCCCCCTCAATGCCATGAATAGCTAGAACCTTTCTTTCCTCTATAGGCCAACAAACATCGGCTGAGACCATCTGTTCCGGGACACTAAAACTCAACAAGATTTGAAAGAAATGAAAACCAGCTGATTTGGTATTTACAAGAGCCAGATAAAGAGAGTTGAGTCAATACACAAACATTCAGGCCAGGACAAAAGAGCGACAAAGACCCAGGCAGGAAAATGAATGACAATGCCTTCTGTTTTGTTTTTCTTCCCTCCATTATAAAATGAAAAGAGTTAGTTTTTTAACACGGCAGTAGTCTGCTTTCTCTTTTTGTGGCAGGTCATGTCCCCAGGCTCTGCAAAGACTTCACAGTGCTGGGGCTGGATCTGCTCTTTCACACAGCTTGCAAATTAGCTGAAGTTATGATGTCTTAATGGCGAGGCAAAGCAGTCACTTGTCGTGTATCTTGGGGAGTTAAGTGACACTAACGGTTAGATGTAAGGAAAGGTTCTGACTTTCAAACAAGCCTTCTTCCACCCAGTCACATGCACGGGTAATGAGGTATTAGCAATATGGATTCCTGGCTTAAACTTTTAAAATCGGGTTGGCTTTATGGCATGTTTCTAGCATCTAGACAGGTTTGGGAACTGTAATTATAAAGATCATCCTTCCTTAGTAGTCCTCTGTAGGTTCACTTGAGGTTTAGACAAGGAAAGAAAACACACAAGGCAACCTAAGCAGGAGCTCAGGGTTCAATAGACGTCCAGGAGGCCCAGCTACATCTTTCATGCATCTGCAGTAAACCAGGTGGATGGTGCAATTGGTCAAAGCTGTGCACCTACCTGCCTGTCACTTGACAAGGCGAGTTGCCAGTACAGACAATTCAAATGTGGTGACTTCTTTTTGCCTACTGCAATTCTTATCCATTTCAAATAAACTGATGGATGGGGAGGCAAAGCTACTGCCTTGCCTTGAACCCCCCTTTTTGCCCTAATGCATCTCTAGGTTGAGGCCTAAGGTTTGACCAACCAGCTGGCCATACATGGATCGAAATTTGGCTGGTTTAGCAAGGACCAGACAAATTTTGATCCAAGTGTGGGCAAACTGGTTGTACAGAAGTTGATCTACTGGCTGCAAACAGTTTGTCAGGTTTTTCTTCATCGATCAGTGCTGCCAGCCACAGCCAGCACGACTGATCATTGTATTCTGACAGCCTCCTTGCCGCCAGAATACAATAACTCAGTGGGAAAAATTAAACGTGCAGATGGGGGAATCAAATCTTTTTTTTTCTTTTGTTGTTGTTCAACTGACTGCTTGAACGAAAAAAAAAAAATAATGAATGTATGGATGCCTTATGCCCCGTACACACAGTTGGATTTTCCGATGGAAAATGTTCGATGGGAGCTTGTTGTCGGACTTTCCGACCATGTGTAGGCTCCATCGGACATTTTCTATTGAAGTTTCCGTCACCTGGATCTCAAATTTTTCAACAACAAAATCCGTAAATTCCGATCGTGCGCACACAATTCCGACGCACAAAGTTCCACGCATGCTCGAAACCAAGCAGAAGAGCCGCACTGGCTATTGAACTGCATTTTTCTCGGCTCGTCGTACGTGTTGTACTTCACCGCGTTCTTGAGGTTCGGAAATTTCCGATAAGATTTGTGTGACCGCGTGTATGCAAGACAAGTTTGAGCCGACATCTGTCGGAGAAAAAAAAACATAGATTTTGTTGTCGGAGTGTCCGATCGTGTGTACGGGGCATAAGAGTGGTACTACAGAATGTGGAGTAGACCTTGTTGTGACTGGTGAGTAAATAATCTCTGACCAAGCTGATCACCCAGTTTGATTGCCCCAGGACCATCAGGAAATCATCTGTAACATGCCAGATGTTATTCGTGGTCAAAAGAATATATTGTCTGCGTTTTATGGAGTACATTTTGGACACAATAAAGTCGTATGGAGCAACAGCAAGTGTGCCATTGAAGTCACTCGTGCTCCTAACTTCATGCACAGTTTGATAGAGTTTGCGGCTCGTCTGACCCCAATCACTGGAGCTTATCCCTCTCGGAGTTCCAGTTCTTGGATATCTAGTTGTAGTTCTTGAAGTTAGAGGGGAACTTGGGAAGGGTACTGTAATAATTAGCCATTTGTGCCAAAATGTTGTAACAGGCCCATGCAATTGAAGAAAAGCTTGCAAAGACAAAACTTCATGGACACATTTTGGATACAGTGAAGGGTTCACCTATCATGTTTTGTTTGTTTGTTGTTGTTTATTTGTTTTTTATGCAGTCTGTGTCCCATTGGTGAGCATTTCCTCTCTTGTTGTCATCAAAACAAGTGTCCCCTTTTGAACATGTCCTCTTCTTTTTTTTGTAATAATGTTGGATTTCCCATCACTTTATGTTCCAGTGATAATGGTCACCAGGACAAACAGGGAGGAGGAATCATCCCCAGAGGGGACAAAGACATCAATAAAAACCTTGGTGGGGGGATCAAACCTTCCCTCACTCTATCCAAAATTAGAAGAAGTGGCCTCATATATATATATATATATATATACACACACACATATATACACACACACACATATATATATATATATATATATACACACATATATATATATATATATATATATATATATATATATATATATACACACATATATATATATATATATATATATATTATATATATATATATATATATATATATATATATACATATATACATATATACATATATATATATATATATATATATATATATATATATATATATATATACTTGAACTGAGCAATAATGAATGCTGTTAGACGTTGGTAAAGTACACACGCCAGCCACTTTATTAGGTACACCTGTTCAATTGCTTGTTAACACAAATTGCTAATCAGCCAATCACGTGGCAGCAACTCAATGCATTTAGGCATCTAGACGTGCACGAATATAGATGGTCCTATAGGTCCTGGAAGGGATGGGGTATTCCGTAGATGGGTCCCTCAAAGAGACATTCCATGGATCAGGTGATGATGTTGTTTAAGTGGAAAAGAAAGGAAGGGCCACATAGTGTAAATCCGAAAATGAAACTTTTTATTTAAAATAAAAGGATATACACTCACGTATAAATCCAAGGTTTAAAACAGCGCTGTGACAAAGTGGCAACAGTGGGGTCCTACCCGACGCGTTTCGTCCTCAAAAGACGTAATCTGGGGGGTCTTTTGACGTCTTTTGAGGACGAAACGCGTCGGGTAGGACCCCACTGTTGCCACTTTGTCACAGCGCTGTTTTAAACCTTGGATTTATACGTGAGTGTATATCCTTTTATTTTAAATAAAAAGTTCCATTTTCGGATTTACACTATGTGCCCCTTCCTTTCTTTTTCACTTAAACAACATCATCACCTGATCCATGGAATGTCTCTTTGAGGGACCCATCTATGGAATACCCCATCCCTTCCAGGACCTATAGGACCATCTATATTCGTGTGACTTCCCACACCTTTCTGGACCCGGGTGCCACCTGGAGGAATACAGCAATCCGTAGGATCACAGCCATCCACAGCCACTCACCACCCAAGCCTTATCTGACCCAATCCGGCGTATGCCCCTCTGGGTCCATCTTATCTGGTAAGCCTTTTCATATCTCGGTGGGAGTGGGCTGATCTGCATTTTGGGATGCCTGAATTATTTGTCCAAATATGTTAACATAAGGACTAACCACTTTCATTGTTTAGTCACAAAGTCCATATCAGGACTACCTATCTATGAAGTTTTATTTATAGGTGATCCCCTCCACTGTATATCGATTAATCCACTGTCGTTTACGATATTGTTTAGCGCTACATTTTTTTCATTTCTACCTGAGTATTGTTGCTGACCATGTCCATCCCTTTATGACTACAGTGTACCCATCTTCTGATGGTTCCTTCCAGCAGGATAATGCACCATGTCACAAAGCTCCAATCATCTCACCACTGGACAATGAGGTCCCTGTACTCCAATGGCCTCCACACTCACCACATCTCATCCAAAAGAGCACCTTTGGGGGTGTGGTGGAATGGGAGAGATTGGCATCATGGATGCACAGCTGACAAATCTGCAGCCACTGAGTGATGCCATCATGTCACTATGGACCAAAATCTCTGAGGAACACTTCCAACACCTTGTTGTATCTATGCCACCAAGAATGAAGGCGAAAGGGGGTCCAACCTGGGACTAGCAAGGTGTACCCAATAAAGTGGCTGGAGAGTGTATATAAAAAGCACTTTCCATGTTTAGCTTCATAGTAGCCACCTCTATATGCACTCCAGAAATTGATACATGACAATTCTCTATTTCCAGTTGTTGAGTGAAACATGTTTAGCCTCGTACACACGATCGGATTTTCCGACAGGAAATTGAGTGATGACAGGCTGTTCGCAGAAAATCTGACCGTTTGTTCGGATCCACCGGACAATTGTCGGATTTTCCGCATGCAAATGTTGGATGGCAGGCTTTAAAATCTTTCACAGAGAAATGTGTGTTGTTTTTCCCGAGCGTGTGTACACAAGTCCATTGGACAAATGTCCAAAGTACAAACACGCATGCTCCGAAGCAAGGACGAACCGGAAGCGGTCGGTCTTGTAAACTAGCGTTCGTAATGGAGAATTAACATTCGTGACGCGGCAAATTATGAAATCTGGAAATGCAGCGCACAATTCTCTTCTTCTTTAATAATGAAGCTGCTTTGCTGGTGATACTGATGGAGTTTATTGCAAACAAATTTTCAAAGGCTTTTTTTTCTAGTTATATCAAGAATAATATTATTATGCTTTTTTTTGTTTTTTTGGGGGGAAAGTTACCACAACACCATTATCCCGTAGTTTTTAAAATCAAAGATACAACTATGTTGGTGTCCCTTGTTAATTTTACATTGTATTTTTTTAAATGTAACTGCCGACTCCCAAACTGTCATTTGAAGTAAAACACACAGCCAAGTATTATTCTCCACAATTTATTTATTGTGCATTAAAAAAAGAAAACAAATAAAATTAGACATGATATCTACCAATAGAACTTAACCAAAAAAGTGCATTCTATCCATCCAAAAATATAGAAAATATAACAAATCATATCATTATTATTCAACCAAAAAATAAAATAAAAGCCTCATACATGTGTCCTGCTTCTTAATATAGGGGGGTCACCAATGCCAAGAGTTTGTGAAAGCAGGGGTCCGTCTTCAGGAGATAATTCCGAAAATCATCCGCATTATTCTCCTGGAGCTTCCGCAGCAAAGGCATATGACATAATTGGTCACGATTAATAAAGCAACCAATTTTTGGTCCAAGAAATCCTTCTCCTCCTGTTCCTGGACTTGGGTCAAAGCAATAACTCCAAGGCCAATAATAAATAACACGTTATCTCCTCCGATTCCGCAGCGTGGCTGGTTGACGAACGGCCGTACAGAAACGAACTGAAAAGCGCGAAATGAAAAGCGCAGAATGAAAAGCGCGAACTGAAAATCGCTAAATTAAAAGCGCAGAATGAAAAGCACGAATCAACACTCACCAAACTTCTACTAACACGAAATTAGCAGAAGGAGCCCAAAGGGTGGCGCTAAAGAGCTGAAAAACACGTAGTACGTCACTACATTCGTGTTTGTTGGCCGACGATTCC
Source organism: Aquarana catesbeiana (assembly GCF_042186555.1). Lineage (NCBI taxonomy): Eukaryota > Metazoa > Chordata > Amphibia > Anura > Ranidae > Aquarana > Aquarana catesbeiana. Next base: position 14,583,476 of record NC_133328.1, on the reverse strand, counting down.
TTGCAGTTTGCATACAAGACAAAATCCAGGCACATGCCTTTGGACAAAAGTCCGAGGTTTTGTCTGCAGAAAATCCGATCGCGTGTACGAGGCTTTAGAATGTGAGGTTCGAGGTGGGATCAATGCGATGTCAAGAGCAAAAAGCTTGAATGTACGTGTTGGATCTCTTGGTTGTGCTGCCGTTTTGTTTCCCAGAGAGTGGGCAGCCTCTCCAACCGCTCTGATAGCACCAAAGGACAACTCCTAATTCGCTTTGAACAGTGCCAATGCTTTGTATCATTCCAAAGATGGTTGCCACCTGCTTAATATGTGTTAAGAAAGTCACTTGTAGTCTTCAGCTTCATATGACAGGGTGACAACACAGGAGCACAATTGGCAAACAAGGATGGAGCGTTGTCATTAGTTAACAGATAGTTCCTGCACATGGACCTTTAAGATCAATAGGTGTTATTTATTGAAAGCTGAAGACTTTAAAATATTTCAAATCAATTTTAAAATACATTACCGTGTCAATATTTATATGAGATTTTAATGCTCTGCTTGGGTTTGCTTCCACTTCAGGCTACAGCTCTCTTCCCAGTTAAGGGTCCTGTCAATATTCCCCTTTGTAGTTATTCACGTTGCTTTTTTCTTGTTACAAAGCAGCTTTTCTCTCTAATGACACAGAGAACAAAGTTAATTGGTTAATTGCTATGTTAATTAAAAGAATCCTAAAAAAAAAAAAAACATGGCCTGAAGCAGCTTGTTTGAATTCTGATGCCCCCACTGTCCCATATAGTTACATTGGTGGCATTTTATTGCATGAGGGAGGGGGGTCTTAGCACCTAAAGCTACATATGTACATTCGGGGGCATTCTGAAATTAGGAAACTATCACAACATTTTCTCCTAGAACTGTTGTACGCTTATACCTTATGACTTATACCCTTTATGGTCAAACATTTGTGGACACCTGACCATCACAGCTTCCTATATGGCCAAAGCTGTATAGACCTCCCTCCAAATAATAATTTAGCTAAGGTGTTTCTAGTAAAAAAGTGCTGTTAATACTTCCGTATATAAAGACATTGTAGACAATTGTGCTCTTCCAAGCTTGTGCTAACATTTTAGGGGAGATCTTTTCTATTCCGGCATGACTTTTTCTCTGTATACAAAACAAGCTCCATAAAGACATGGTGTGACCAGTCTGGTGTGGAGAAAATAGGATATATTTAATATAACATGTTGTAATGCATTCATGCAACATTTCTGTTTTTAATTGGAATGTATCTCATTTCAGACAGTGAGACTTGCTCTCTGTTTCCCTTTTGTTACGCCTTTGAACCTTGATCGTGTCCTGAAGAAGCCTCACGGCGAAACGCGTAGGTGCACAAGGGCTCACTGTACTGACTGTATTAGTTTTCATGTTTTTTTATCTCTTTGAACATTGTGTTTGTGTAATGTTTCTTTTCAAATAAATTATATATTTTTCTCCATTGTTTCCATGCCTAAAAAGTCCGATTTTTGGCTACTTGAGTAGTATCCTCCTCTTTGTCCAGTTTGTTGTGGAGGAACTCAAGTGTCCTGCACAGAGCCCTGACCTCAACCCTACTGAACAACTTTAGGATAGTTTGGAAGGCTAATTGCTTGCCAGGTCTTCTCATCCAACATCAGAACCTGACCTTACAATTGGGCAAAAATTCTTTCTGTTCCATAATATCCCTGTGTACAAAGCCAGCTCCATAAAAACATGGTTTGACCGGTTTTGTGTGGAGGAACTCGAGTGTCCTGCACATAGCCCTCAACCTACTGAACACCTTTGGGATGTCCGTCTTCTCAACCAACTACTGACCTGCAAGTCAGGTCTGCTCAACCAACTACTCGATGGTCTGATCAGTCTGGTGTGGAGGATCTTGAGTGTCTTGCACAGATCCCCGACCTCAACCCTACTGAATACCTTTGGAATGAGTTGGAATGCCGATCAACAGCCAGGTCTTCTCATCCAACATTAGTATCTAAACTCACAAATTCCTACAGATATCCTCTAATACTAAGGATGTAGTATTTTTATAAATTCTCTTTGCATTTATGTGATCTGGAAGTGAGCTTTAGTCAGCTTAGCTGTGAGCTGGCTAGCATTCTCTAAACATGGAGTGTATTATCTCCATGGTCTTCCCATTAGGGCTTTTGCATCTGTAACATTTGTCTTGTCCTAGACCTTAGGGCCTGATGATGTGGGAAGCTGCTAGGATCTTCCCTCCTGTAAGTAAAACTTGATGATACTGGCCACCATGGAGTGCTGTTTTAGACCTAGAGGTGGCAGATTGTGATTGTCCCACACATGAAGGTGGGAATGATCAACTGATTATGAAGGAACATGGGAAGCTTTCCATGCTGTCCTGACTTGAACTTAGACTCTGGGGTACCACTAGAACAGCCTTTCTCAACCTTTTCAATACAGTGGAGCCCTTCAAATAACTTTCTGGTCTCTGGGTGTCAAGAACCATGAAACGGACGGAGACAGAAAATGCAGTAAAAATCACACCTTTTAATAACATGGTAAAAAATGGTACAATTGGTAAACGTAGTCAAAACATAGCCAGGGTTCGGTAGCCATATTGGGTAGTCCGAACAAGCCGGGAAATCAGGAAGCCAGAGATCAGCGTAGTCAGAGGCAGCAGACAGGATCAGGAACCAGAAGGAACGTCAGCCAGGGAAGTCTTCAAAAGGGACACAGCAGAGAGTCTCTAGATATGTTGACCAAGGCGAAGCCATTGAAGATATGAACCAGGCAGTTTAAATAGCCAGAAGGGGCTGGCTGTGGGCTTGACTGATGAGCAGGAGATGATCAACAGGTGAACCAATGTGGAACGATGAGTAGATGAGTACTGGCAGTTAACCGACAGCTGAGCAACCTGAGCACAGAGTAGGAAGGGCTGAGACACAGAGAACCCCTGCTAAAAATGACTTGATCTACAACTCATGATATATTGGTGTGATGGTCAGTGGGAAGAATGCTCCTTACACTTGTGGTCATTGGGAAAAATTACCCCCTTACAGATGGTTAAAAGATCAATGGTATCAGTGGGAACTTATCTAAAAGGCTGAAATTGCTCATTACTCAGGGAACCCCTAGCAACCTCTGGCGGGACCCTTGGGCTCCATGGAACCCTGGCTAAGAAACTCTGCTCTAGAACCTCAGATGTCTAGGAGCCACTTTAAAGTTTAAGGGTCCAGCCAGTATATCGCTGTGAGAGCGGGACTCAGAAGCTTAAAAAGATATGCAGAAGACCAATGACTGAGTTTTAAGAAAAATCTACAGGTATCCTGTACTTCCTCCAGCCGCCCTTCTATTTCTGCAAGCACTAGAAGAACTTTTTCCAACCTTTTTACGCATGGGGAACTCCAGAACTATTCATCAGGTCTTGGAGAACACCTGGTAAAACCAATTGATGGAGATCAATGGAAAAAAAATGCCCCTTACATTTGTGGCCAGTAGGAAGAATGCCCCTTACATTGGTGGCCAGTAGGAATAATGCTCCTGACATTGGTGACCAGTAGGAAAAATGCCCCTTACATTGGTGGCCAGGAGGAAGAATGCTCCTTACATTGGTGGCCAGTAGGAAGAATGTTCCTGACATTGGTGGCCAGTAGCCAGTAGGAATAATGCCTGTATAGTGGTGATCAGAATTCCATTTTTACAACCAAAAAATCATTGGTGTCATGCAGCTGTCTCTAAGTGGAACTGGCTCTGGATCTTTACAAGCACTGAATTGGAGGTCAATCAGCCACAGCTGAAGAGACCACTAGCAAATTTGGAGGAACCCTGGTTGAGAATGTCTGCACTAGAGCAATAAAATCTCTAAAAACCTAAAGCAAAGTGACTTGCACCCATCATGTTGAACATCCAGAGACCAAACTGCACCATGAGATGAATTTGCCTGGGACAGGTTTTTTCTATGAAGGTGAGTCTGGGACATTCGTAATGTAGCTATTGGGTGGCTGAATAGCCATTCGTCTTGAAACTTTTGCTAAGGTGGATATAAATAGTGCTACACTATGCCGGAAAGTTGACTGCACTAAAACCTGCATAGGGAACACTAGGAATTCACTAAATTCCAAAAGGTCATGAAGAGTACAAGGTCATTAAAATTCTGACTCAACCAAAAAGGCAATCCAACAAGTCAAACGAGGAATGTAGATTATCAAAATTAGGAGTGGTTTGATCCTGACATGACCAAATTAGGGCACATTTGTGCAGCCTGGGTCAGGGCATAATATGTCCCAGTTTTTAATTTATTAGATACGTAGATATGTCTGTGCTTCATTCTTTATTTTATCTACAATGACCATCTTGAGATGCGGTGCCGGTGAGCAACCAGGATGCCCCGTAATCTGCTTATACATACAACAATCGGCTCATCCAGCTATTTTTAGCTGAATCAGGTGTATGTTTCAAGTCTAAAGGTCTCCAAATTGATGCTGGTCATCGGGGGGGGGGGGGAGTTGGTTGAACAGTTTAGAAAAATTGTACCAGTTGCATCTGCCATCAACGATTATCTTCATCCACCACCTGACCTGCATTAAAGTAGAACTCTAAATGAATGACATTTAATTTGCTAAAGCACTGTGTATCATAAACAGTGCTCTTTTTAATGAATAATGCTTTCATAATTTTGTGCTGCTGATGTCCTTCAGACTCTTTCGGCAACTTCCTATCTACATGCACTGGCTCCAGCACCAGCTTCACATCATTGCTCTAGGCCAAGGGTCTCCAAACTTACTAAACAAAGGGCCAGTTTACTGTCCTTCAGACCATAAGATGGCCAAAGCATGGCCAGTGTGAGTAAACAATGCCTCATCCTTGGTTTCATGGGAGGAATGGTGCCCCATCAATGGTATCAGTGGGAGGAATAGTATCCCAAAATAGGTATCAGTGGGAGGAATAGTGGGAGAAATAGTGCCCCATCGTTGGTGTCATTAGGAGGAATAATGCCCCATCACTGGTGTCAGTGGGAGGAATAGTGTCCCATCATTGATATTAGTGGGAGAAATAGAACCCTATCATTGGTGTCAATGGGGGGGAATAGTGCCCCATCATTGGTGTCAGTGGAAGAAATAGTGCCCCATCATTGGTGTCAATGGGAGAAATAGTGCCCCATTGTTGGTGTCATTGAGAGGAATAGTACCCCATCATTGGTATTAGTGGAAGGAATAGTATCCCATTATTGGTATCAGTGGGAGGAATATTGCCCCATCATTGGTATCAATGCGAGGAATAGTGCCCCATTGTTGGTGTAAACGAGAGGAATAGCGCCCCATCATTGGTATCAGTGGGAGGAATTGTGCTCAATCACTGATGTCAGTGGAAGGAATAATGTCCCTTCATTGGTATCAGTGGGAGGAATTGTTGCCCATTATTGGTGTCAATGGGAGGAATAGTGCCCCATTATGGGTATTAGTGGGAGGAATAGTGCCCCATCATTGGTGTCAATAGAGGAAATAGTGCCCCATTGTTGGTGTCATTGGGACGGATAGTGTCCCATCATTGGTATTAGTTGGAGGAATAGTGTTCCCTTATTGGTGTCAGTGGGAGGAATAGTGCCCCATCGTTGGTATCAGTCAGAGGAATAGTGTCCAGTCATTGGTATCAGTGGAAGGAATAGGGCCCCATTATTGGTATTAGTGGGAGAAATAGTGCCCCATCATTGGTGTCAATGGGAGAAATAGTGCCCCATTGTTGGTGTCATTAGGAGGAATACTGCCCCATCACTGGTGTAAGTGGGAGGAATAGTGTCCCATCATTGATATTAGTGGGAGGAATAGAACCCTATCATTGGTGTCAATGGGAGAAATAGTACCCCATTGTTGGTGTCATTGAGAGGGATAGTGTCCCATCATTGGTATCAGTGGGAGGAATAGTGTCCCATCATTGGTATCAGTAGGAAGAATAATGCCCCATCATTGGTGTCAGTGGGAGAAATAGTGTCCCATTGTTGGAGTCATTGAGAGGGATAGTGCCCCATTATCGGTATTAGTGGGAGGAATAGTGCTCCATCATTGGTGTCAATGGGAGAAATAGTGCCCCATTGTGGGTGTCATTGGGAGGGATAGTGCCCCATCATTGATGTTAGTGGGAGAAATAAAACCCTATCATTGGTGTCAATGGGAGAAATAGTACCCCATCTTTGGTGTCAGTGGGAAGAATCATGCCCTGTTGTTGGAGTCAGTGGATGGGGTGGTTCCCCAATGGCTGGATAAAGGCAATCAAAGGGCCACATCTGGCCCCTGGGTCACAGTTTGTAGACCACTACTCTAGGCCATGCTTTCCCAATGCATGCTAACATAGCTGTTTGTAGTCTCCACCAGAGGACCATGTGAAAGGTGACAATACAGGAGTGCGGTGGTGACTCTATAACAGGAAGTGCCTGAGAAAAGTCCTTCTTGATGGCATCACAAGGTATCAGTGTAATAAATTCAGAATTAAAACAAAAAACAAAAAAAAACTGAACACCACTTCAAAAAGTAAATGTAAAACAATCACTAAAATCTTTACCATGTTATTGTAATTTCAAAAGTTATTTTTCATTTTTTTTTTAAACTGTAGCTTTCATTAAAAAAAATCAGTGGTGATCCTGCCATAGAGGTCCTTGTTTGGGCTCTTCTTTCAATGGAGAGGGGTCCATGTCTCCCAATTGTGCTCCTGAGATGTAACCCTGTCACGGTGGCCCACCTGGTATCAGGGTGCAGCATGGTGTGTCGGTGAGCAGAGAACACATGGAGGAGATGAATGAGAACAATGTATTAGAAAAGTCCCAACAATGCACAATCAGGCCCAGTGGGTAGGCACAGCCGCCCGGAGCCACTTACGAAACTGTAAGTGTATCTTAAACTGATGCTTCTGCAATGAGGAGTGGGAATGCGGCCTGGCCGATCACACCCAGCTGAAGGGTTACCTAGAACCGAGGAAGGGAGATGTTGGGGGGGGGCATTGGGGGGGCCAATGTCTTAAATAGACACTGCCCTGACCCAAGATGGCCACTGAGGTCACGGATGCACCAGACTCCAATCAGACAGCTGTTCCCCTGTTGACCACAGGAAGTCATAGAGGAACTGAGTTCCCCACGGCTTCCTTCCCCTTCTGATTTCGTTGAGCTTCATCTGCAGTGGGGGGAGCACAACATGCGCCTGCAACCATCATTGGAGTGCATGTAGATAGGAAGGGGCTACAAAGAGACAGCATTGAGAACCAAAGGGTCAGAAAAAAAAAAAGGTTGAAACTTTCAGTTATGGTTTACATCTGCTTATATGAGATTTTAGTGATTGGGTGTAAATATACTTTAGGCTGGGTTCACACCATCGCCGCATCCGTCGCACAGCAGGGGTCCGATGCGTGCTGGTTCACCGTTTCAGGTCCGGTTTCAGCCCGCATTTTGGGCTGATTTCGGATCCTGAAACGGACCAAAAAAGGCACCCGTTTTCTCTGGAGATATGTGAACCGGCTCCATAGAGAGCCAGTCACATTCTCCTGCTATCCGAATTGGATATGGCATAGGTGTGAACCCAGCCTTAAAGATGAACTATACTCACCTGCTCTTACTTCCACCAACATCTTCACCTGGTCTTCTTCTGGGTTTGAAATGATCTTGGTTGGCCAGGCCAGGATGATGTAACTCCCGCGTATGGGTATATACATTGATTTACCCTGGCACCGAGGATTGCCGAGAAGTTCTAAAAAGATTGGGTAAGAGGATGGCGGGTACGAAGGTTTTATTTGCGGAAGAGACATAATAGAATATAGTATGTGTTCCGCTTTATGTTCCACTAAGTATAGTTCCGCTTTAAACAAGAACATCATTTACGCAAACAGACTGGAGTGCCTAAGGTCACTTGGATCATGACTGCAGGTCCCCCTGAAATCTAGGAGGACTTCCAATGCATATCAGCTGATGGGACATCCAAAAGTTGAAAGGCTTCTGGTGAATGGGGGGAAGATGGGACTTGCAGGAGATCAGAGCCGGTTTAGGTGGCCTCTCTGTTGCGCTCGCCTTTCAGAATGGGATTCTCAGGAGAAAAGGATTAAAGCAGCTAAACCTAATCAGCTCTATTGGAGGCAAATACCCTTCTCTGTTCCTCCAACCTCATCCAAAGAGATCACCCCCCCCTCCCGGATCACAGCAGGGGTTAAGGATCACCTAAGCAAATTAACTTCATCCAATTAGAGGAATCCAAAAAAATCCCGATCTTCAGTTGGGGATGACTGAATGCAAAAAAAACAAAGAAAAAAAAAAAACACACAGAACGTTGTTCACTTTTATTTGCTTTAAATCAACAGCCCCCCCAACCCCCAACATATACATTACATTGTTTAGGAACTATGGTACAATTTTGCAGAGGAACCAATCACATGAAATTCTCAATATAGCCAACCAGTTGTGGACACCTGACCATCACACCTACGAAGATGTATAGCCGGCAACTTATCATCCAGAAAGCAAATTACATTCATTTGCTTTATGGATAACGAGTTGCCAGATATTCATCTTTGACTTCATGTTGTACCTGGGTGATAGGAAAGACATCATCAGCTAGATCAGGGGTCTCCAAACTTTTTAAAACAAAGGGCCAGTTTACTGCCCCTTACATTTTAGGGGGTCCGGACAGTGACCAGTGCGAGTAGAAAATACTGTCAGTCCCTCATCTTTGGTGTCAGTGGAAAGAATAGTGCCTGTTTGTTGGTATCAGCTGGAGGAATTGTCCCTCATCACTGGTATCAGTGGGCGGAAAAGTGTCCCATCATTGGTATCAGTGGAAGGAATAGTGTCCCATCATTGGTATCAGTGGGAGGAATAGTGTCCCATCATTGGTATTAGTGGGAGGAATAGTGTCCCATCATTGGTATCAGTGGGAGGAATAGTGCCCCATCATTGGTATTAGTGGGAGGAATAGTGTCCCATCATTGGTATCAGTGGGAGGAATAGTGTCCCATCATTGGTATCAGTGGGAGGAATAGTGTCCCCATCATTGGTGTCAGTGGGAGGAATAGTTTCCCATCATTGGTATCAGTGGGAGGAATAGTGCCCCATCATTGGTATTAGTGGGAGGAATAGTGTCCCCATCATTGGTATCAGTGGGAGGAATAGTGCCCCATCATTGGTATTAGTGGGAGGAATAGTGTCCCCATCATTGGTGTCAGTGGGAGGAATAGTGCCCCATCATTGGTATCAGTGGAAGGAATAGTGTCCCATCATTGGTATCAGTGGGAGGAATAGTGTCCCATCATTGGTATCAGTGGAAGGAATAGTGTCCCATCATTGGTATCAGTGGGAGGAATAGTGTCCCATCATTGGTATCAGTGGGAGGAATAGTGCCCCATCATTGGTATTAGTGGGAGGAATAGTGTCCCCATCATTGGTGTCAGTGGGAGGAATAGTGCCCCATCATTGGTATCAGTGGAAGGAATAGTGTCCCATCATTGGTATCAGTGGGAGGAATAGTGTCCCATCATTGGTATCAGTGGAAGGAATAGTGTCCCATCATTGGTATCAGTGGGAGGAATAGTGTCCCATCATTGGTATCAGTGGGAGGAATAGTGCCCCATCATTGGTATCAGTGGAAGGAATAGTGTCCCATCATTGGTATCAGTGGGAGGAATAGTGTCCCATCATTGGTATCAGTGGGAGGAATAGTGTCCCATCATTGGTATTAGTGGGAGGAATAGTGTCCCATCATTGGTATCAGTGGGAGGAATAGTGCCCCATCATTGGTATTAGTGGGAGGAATAGTGTCCCATCATTGGTATCAGTGGGAGGAATAGTGTCCCATCATTGGTATCAGTGGGAGGAATAGTGTCCCCATCATTGGTGTCAGTGGGAGGAATAGTTTCCCATCATTGGTATCAGTGGGAGGAATAGTGTCCCATCATTGGTATCAGTGGGAGGAATAGTGTCCCATCATTGGTGTCAGTGGGAGGAATAGTGCCCCATTATTGGTGTCAGTGGAAGGAATAGTGCCCTATCATTGGTGTCAGTGGGAGGAATAGTGTCCCATCATTGGTGTCAGTGGGAGGAATAGTGCCCCATTATTGGTGTCAGTGGGAGGAATAGTGCCCCATTATTGGTGTCAGTGGGAGGAATAGTGCCCTATCATTGGTGTCAGTGGGAGGAATAGTGCCCCATTATTGGTATCAGTGGGAGGAATAGTGTCCCATCATTGGTGTCAGTGGGAGAAATAGTGTCCCATCATTGGTGTCAGTGAGAGTATTCTTCTCAATGACCACAAGTGTAAGGAGTATTCTTCTCAATGACCATCACACCAATGTATCATGAATTGTAGAATTATTATCAGGGGTTCCCTGAGAACAGAAAGTTTTTTCAAGGGTTCCTCTTTGTTGCAATGGTTTAGAAAGGCTGCCTTATGGACAATGCTTCAAACATTTTTTTGGTTATTTTGTCATTGACAATGGTGCACAGTCACCTGGAAGATGACGATCAGGCTTTTGGCATTGGACAGGCGTACGTTCAGACCCGCACTCTGCGGCTATCACCATCTTTTTCATGTCCCATTAGGGGGATCAAACGCGGGAGCAGCTGGGAACATGGCCGTCACCTGCACCTTCTGCTACTGTGTTTTGTTGATAACAATCAGAAGACTACAAATGAGCACATCAAACAGATGAAGTGACGGGACAGACGATGCGAGCTTCAGATAAAATGAAGTCACATGGATTTCCCGGGATTGCCTACTGTAAGGATCTCCATTGCTGACATTACGCCGGGTGCAAAGATACCTGACCGTGACCACCAATGCTGTTTGTCGTCATGAGTAAAACCTTAACTGGATAACATTTAGCTTATGTGTATCATAAACAACTGATTTTTTTTTTTTTAAAATACTTGTTTTCACCTTTTTCTATCCTTTGTTACATCTCAGGGCTTCCGCTCTCCCACAAGCTCTTTGCCTCCATTTCCCATCTACAAACACTTCAGCGATGGCTGCATGGCATTTCTCAGGGTGAGTCTCCTCGTGGTGACAACAGTAGACCTGCATAATGTGTGCCACCTGTAGTCTCCTTTGGAAGTCCATGTGACAGGGTGACAACGTTTGGAAGCACAACTAGGGGACGTGAACAAAGCGTTGTCACCCTATATCAGGAAGTGTTTTCATGGCAGGATCAGTAGAAAGGATTATTAATGGAAGCTGCAGATTTAAAAAAAAAGATTACAAATGACTTTTGAAATGACATTTCCTTGTAAAATGCAGTACATTAAACACACACACACCCCCATTCTGTCAGGAGAGGAGAGACAGATCGTCTGTTCCTACTATTTACTATCCTACTTTCAAAATCATCGCTCTTTTTTTGTTTATAGCGCAAACAATAAAACATGCAGAGTTGATCAAATACCTCCAAAAGAAAGCTCTATTTGTGGGGAAAAAATGATAAAAATTTAATTTGGGTAAAGTCAGATAACCCCCCTAGGAGAATCGCTCTCCCGAGGTGGTTAGCTCGTGGGCGCGCTCCCGAATCCAGCATGCGTTCATATCTGCCGAATGTATGACTCGGCCCCGCCCCCCCCCCCCCCGGAGCCCGCGTCATTGGATTTGTTTGACAGCAGCGGGAGCCAATGGCTGCGCTGCTATCAATCTATCCAATCAAGAGCCAGAGAGCCAGCGCGTCCCCGCCAGGTCAAGTTCCAGGGCTCAGGTGAATTACGGGGGGGGGAGGCTGGGGGGCAGTCACAGGTGTTTTTTCACCTTAATGCATAGGATGCATTAAGGTGAAAAGAACACGAAGGTTTACAACCCCTTTAAGAGCACGGATTGCTGGAGACCCCCACATTGCCACATTGTATGCTGAATCTGAAATATGTGAAAAAAATGTCCAAATCCATTCATCGTGTGTATTCTTCTTCAATCTTGGTGAGCTTTGTGTAATTCTTGCAGATCTGTGCAGTAATCCAATGTGAGACTTCCTGTAATAAAGACCGCTCAGCGCTGCTCTCTCTGATTGTGCAGAGTGACTGGTCTTGACTGTACCCAAATTAAATTTTTATCATTTTTTCTCCACAAATAGAGCTTTATTTTGGTGGTATTTGATCAACTCTGCATGTTTTATTGTTTGCGCTATAAACAAAAAAAGAGCGATGATTTTGAAAGTAGGATAGTAAATAGTAGGAACAGACAATCTGTCTCTCCTCTCCTGACAGAATGGGGGTGTGTGTGTGTTTAATGTACTGCGTTTTACAAGGAAATGTCATTTCAAAAGTCATTTGTAATCTTTTTTTTTAAATCTGCAGCTTCCATTAATAATCCTTTCTGCTGATCCTGCCATGAAAACACTTCCTGATATAGGGTGACAACGCTTTGTTCATGTCCCCTAGTTGTGCTTCCAAACGTTGTCACCCTGTCACATGGACTTCCAAAGGAGACTACAGGCGGCACACATTATGCAGGTCTACTGTTGTCACCACGAGGAGACTCACCCTGAGAAATGCCATGCAGCCATCGCTGAAGTGTTTCTAGATGGGAAATGGCGGCAAAGGATAGAAAAAGGTGAAAACAAGTATTTTGCAAAAAAAAAAAAAAATCAGTTGTTTATGATACACATAAGCTAAATGTTATCCAGCTAAGCTTTTACTCATGACGACAGACAGTATTGGTGGTCACGGTCAGGTATCTTTGCACCCGGCGTAAAAGGCGAACTCTGCGGATTCAGATGTAAAGGAGGGACTCTTGTGATTAACTTCATATGATTAGAAATGTTATTTAATAGCAAAATCTATGTATAGTTAATACTATAGAAAAAATTGCTGTGCGCCGCTAAAGTGTTGGGGTTTTCTTGTTAAAAAAAATGAATAACAAAGTGTTCGGGTTTGACTTGAAGAAAAGGTGGCAACCCTACTCAGCACTGTTGATCTCCTGCATGCTGGTTGCAGCCACTTCCTACATGCACTCCAGCAACGGCAGCGGGCCAATTCCCAGGATGGATTTCCAGATAGTGACAACAGTAGACCACGCCTGGTTAATGTATAAGGAAAAAGGCCATTTGTAGTCTCCACCAGAATCCCATGTGACAGGGGTGACAACGCAGGAGCACAATTGGGAGACAGGGACAGAGCGTTGTCACCCCTGTAACAGGAAGATGGATCACCAGGCTTTATTTGAATGAAAACTGCAGATTTAAAAATGATTTTAAAAATGACTTTTCAAATGGCACTTAAGTCACTCTGCACAATCAGAGAGAGCAGCGCTGAGCGGTCTTTATTACAGGAAGTCTCACATTGGATTACTGCACAGATCTGCAAGAAATACACAAGGAACACCGAGATTGAAGAAGAATACACACGATGAATGGATTTGGACATTTTTTCACATATTTCAGATTCAGCATACAATGTGGCAATGTGGGGGTCTCCAGCAATCCGTGCTCTTAAAGGGGTTGTAAACCTTCGTGTTCTTTTCACCTTAATGCATCGTATGCCTGGCGAGGACGCGCTGGCTCTCTGGCTCTTGATTGGATAGATTGATAGCAGCGCAGCCATTGGCTCCCGCTGCTGTCAAACAAATCCAATGACGTGGGCTCCGGGGGGGGGGGGGGGGCGGGGCCGAGTCATACATTCGGCGGCTATGAACGCCGAATGCTGGACTCGGGAGTGCGCCCGCAAGCTAACCCCCTTGGGAGAGCGCTTCTCCTAGGGGGGTTATCTGATGTGGGGAGGAGCCGCGAGAGCCGCCGGGGGACCCCAGAAATGGACGATCGGGGGCCACTCTGTGCAAAACGAGCTGCACAGTGGAGGTGAGTATGATATGTTTGTTATCTAAAAAAAAAAAAAAAAAAAAACGAACCCTTATGCCCCGTACACACGACCGGAAATTCGACCGATGAGAGCTTTTGGTTGGAAAATGCGACCGTGTGTACGCTCCATCGGACTTTTGCTGGAGGAATTCCGGCCAGCAAAAGATTGAGAGCATGCTCTCAATTTTTCGGACGGAAAAAGTTCCCGATCGGAAATTCCGACCATCTGCAGCAATTCCGACGCGCAAAATTCCTACGCATGCTCGGAAACAATTCGACGCATGCTCGGAAGCATTGGACTTCATTTTCTCGGCTTGTCGTAGTCTTTGTACGTCACACCGCGTTCTTGACGGTTGGAAGTTCAGCGAACTTTCGCGTGACCGTGTGTATGGCAAGGCAAGCTTGAGCGGAATTCCATCGGAAAAAACGTCCACGTTTTTTCTGACGGAAGCTCCGCTCGTGTGTACGGGGCATTACAATCACTTCAAGCAGGGGCGGACTGACAACTCATGGGGCCCCAGGACAATAGGAGATTATAGGGCCCCCGGGCAATAGGAGATTATAGGGCCCCCGGGCAATAGGAGATTATGGGGCCCCCAGGCAATAGATTATGGGGCCACACAGTATACACACACCACACATACAGTATACACACCACACATACAGTATACACACACATATACAGTATATACACACAGACACACAATATACACACACAGTATACACACACAGAATACACACACTGAAAAGGTACTGGAGAGGCGGGGCAGCTATAATCTTGGGATTTTTTAAAAAAACACAGATTTTTACATACTGTCCCTGGTTTTATTGAGGCTGGCAACCCTGATGGGGCCCCTTAGTGGCATGGGGCCCTCGGGCAGCGCCCGAGTGCCCGAATGGTCAGTCCGCCCCTGACTTTAAGGCATTCTCTGAATGGGGCCCGTGTTGAGCAAACAACCCCCTGTGTTCACTATGCAGCAGGGAATACTACAGTGATTCTCCACTTCCACAGCGGCCCCACAGGGATGGTGTATATATATACAGTATATAGACTTACTTGGAATTAAGCCAGACCAATGTAACTATGCAATAAAATCCATACCTGGAATTCAGGTTTAAAGCCCATTGCACCAACAAAAAGAAAAAACACCTTTTTTTGAACCTTCCCTCGTTGACTCCAATGGATGTCGCCGACTTGGCGATTTTTGCTGAAATTTCCAGGGAAAAGAAAACTCTTAAATTTTGGTCATCCTTTAAAAATGACCTCTTTTGTAAAAGGATTTTGCTCCGTGTTTCTCTTAAATGGGATAACCGGCCACTACCGAGAACAATGGCCAGTCCTCCATCCACTGACTGAAGATTGAGTTTATTGCGCCATCTAGTGTTCAACAATTCCCATCATTCCAACCGGGCCAGCTAAATCTCATTTCAAAATCTCATTTCTTCACCATGGCTGCCGAACTTCTATGAACTGTATATACCTTTATTATTCTTATATTATCCTATTATATTATTATAATAGTCCAATAATTATAATATTTAACCACTTAAGGACTAGCCTCGTTTTGGATTTTAGGTGTGTAGAGGTTTAAAACAGGTTTTTTTGCTAGAAAATTACTTAGAACCCCCAAACATTATATATTGTTTAGGGAGAGAGTAGAGAATAAAATGGTGGTCAATACAATACTTTTTTTTGCACCATATTTGCGCCGCGGCCTTGTAAGCGCACTTTTTTTGGAAAAAATTCACTTTTTTTAATAAAAAAATAAGACAGCAGTAAAGTTAGCCCAATTTTTTTTTATATTGTGAAATATAATGTTACGCCAAGTAAATTGATACCCAACATGTCACGTTTTAAAATTGCGCCCGCTCGTGGAATGGCGTCAAACTTTTACCCTTAAAAATTTCCATAGGCAACGTTTAAAAAATTTGATGAAAATGTATTGTTTAAATGTTTTTTTAATACACATGAAGATACACATGTTTTGAGTTACAGAGGAGGGCTAGGGCTAGAATTATTGCTCTCGCTCTACCGGTCGCGGCGATACCTCACATGTGTGGTTTGACCACCGTTTTCATATGTGGGCTCTACTTACGTATGCGTTTGCTTCTGCGCGCGAGCTCGTCGGGACGGGGCGCTTTAAACAAAAAAAATGTTTTTGTTTTCTTATTTATTTTACTTTATTTTATTTATTTTTTCACAGTTTAAAAAAAAAAAATGGATTACTTTGGATGTAAACATCCCTTGTAATAGAAAAAAGCATGACAGGTCCTCTTAAATATGAGATCTGGGGTCAAAAAATCCTCACATCTCATATTTGGACTTTGAAAAAAATGACAACAAAAAAATATGTCTTTAAGACGTATGGGCGGAGCTGACGTTATGACGTCGCTTCCGCCCTCCTATGGTATGGAGACGGGTGGGGGGGCCATCTTCCCCTCACTCGTCTACATACCACGGACGTGAAAGGTCCCGATCGCCTCCACCGCTACCGACAGCTTCCGGTAAGCGGCGGAGGGTGCGGGAGAGCGGCGGGAGGGGGGGTGGCACCTCTCCCGCACGCCGATAACGGTGATCTCGCGGCGAATCCGCCGCAGAGACCACCATTATCGTACACAGAACCGCCGGCCCTAAAGATGGATACCTCGGTTGTGGCTGCCGTTACCGAGATATCCACCTTCAAAGAAATGACGTATATATACAGTGGCCGGTCGGTAAGTGGTTAAAGGATTTCCTTATGTATGTTTTTTTTTATTATATATAGAAATGACATCAGTGATACTGTCTGACCCAGACCTGCCTTACTTGGGGGGGCCACAGTCCAATCTGAATAATGTGTCCTGCTGCTGCGTCTATTGACAGCCCCGCATCATTGGATTTGATTGACAGCAGCGGGAGCCAATGGCTGCGCTGCTATCAATCTATCCAATCAGGTCCCGAGACACCAGCTGGAGCTGCTGTGCTGGTCCCCGTCACTAGAAAGATCGGGTTCAGGTAAGTAAAAGGGGGGCTCGGGCTGCATTACAGGAGGTTTGCATGAAGGTGCAAACCTCATGCAACCCCTTTAAGTGCCATTTGAAAAGTCATTTTTAAAATCATTTTTAAATCTGCAGTTTTCATTAAAATAAAGCCTGGTGATCCATCTTCCTGTGACAGGAGTGACAACGCTCTGTCCCTGTCTCCCAATTGTGCTCCTGCGTTGTCACCCCTGTCACATGGGATTCTGGTGGAGACTACAAATGGCCTTTTTCCTTATACATTAACCAGGCGTGGTCTACTGTTGTCACCATCTGGAAATCCATCCTGGGAAAGGGCCCGTTGCCGTTGCTGGAGTGCATGTAGGAAGTGGCTGCAACCAGCATGCAGGAGATCAACAGTGCTGAGTAGGGTTGTCACCTTTTCTTCAAGTCAAACCCCAACACTTTTTTATTAATTTTTTTTTAACAAGAAAACCCCAATACTTTAGCGGCGCACAGCAATTTTTTCTATAGTATTAACTATACATAGATTTTGCTATTAAATAACATTTCTAATCATATGGAGTTAATCACAAGAGTCCCTCCTTAAATCAGTGGCCACAGATTTCCCCTTTTATACCTGAATCCACAGAGTCCCCCTTTTACATCTGAATCTGCATCGTTCCCCCCTTATATCTGAATCCGCTGTGTTCCCCTTTTACATCTGAATCCGCAGAGTTCCCCTTTTACATCTGAATCCGCAGAGTTCCCCTTTTACATCTGAATCCGCAGAGTTCCCCTTTTACATCTGAATCCGCAGAGTTCCCCTTTTACATCTGAATCCGCTGCGTTCCCCTTTTACATCTGAATCCACAGAGTTCCCCTTTTACATCTGAATCCACAGAGTTCCCCCTTACATCTGAATCCGTGGAGTTCCCCTTATACATCTGAATCCGCAGAGTTCCCCTTTTACATCTGAATCCACAGAGTTCCCCTTTTGCATCGTAATCCTCAGAGTTCCCCTTTTACACCTGAATCCGCAGAGTTCCCCTTTTACATCTGAATCCGCAGAGTTCCCCTTTTACATCTGAATCCACAGAGCTCCCCTTTTACGTCTGAATCCCCAGAGTTCCCCTTTTACATCTGAATCCCCAGAGTTCCCCTTTTACATCTGAATCCACAGTGTTCCCCTTTTACATCTGAATCCCCAGAGTCCCCCCTTTTACATCTGAATCCCCAGAGTTCCCCCTTTTACATCTGAATCCCCAGAGTTCCCCCTTACATCTGAATCCGCAGAGTTCCCCTTTTACATCTGAATCCGCAGAGTTCCCCCTTTACATCTGAATCCCCAGAGTTCCCCCTTACATCTGAATCCGCAGAGTTCCCCCTTACATCTGAATCCGCAGAGTTCCCCTTTTACATCTGAATCCACAGAGTTCCCCCTTTACATCTGAATCCCCAGAGTTCCCCCCTTACATCTGAATCCCCAGAGTTCCCCCTTACATCTGAATCCGCAGAGTTCCTCCTTACATCTGAATCCGCAGAGATCCCCTTTTACATCTGAATCCGCAGAGTTCCCCTTTTACATTGGAATCCTCAGAGTTCCCCTTTTACATCTGAATCCACAGAGTTCCCCCTTTACATCTGAATCCCCAGAGTTTCCCCCTTACATCTGAATCCCCAGAGTTCCCCCTTACATCTGAATCCCCAGAGTTCCCCCTTACATCTGAATCCGCAGAGTTCCCCCTTACATCTGAATCCGCAGAGTTCCCCCTTACATCTGAATCCGCAGAGTTCCCCCTTACATCTGAATCCGCAGAGTTCCCCCTTACATCTGAATCCTCAGAGTTCCCCTTTTACACCTGAATCCGCAGAGTTCCCCTTTTACATCTGAATCCGCAGAGTTCTCCTTTTACATCTGAATCCGCAGAGTTCCCCTTTTACATCTGAATCCGCAGAGTTCCCCTTTTACATCTGAATCCACAGAGTTCTCCTTTTACATCTGAATCCGCAGAGTTCCCCTTTTACATCTGAATCCCCAGAGTTCCCCCTTTACATCTGAATCCACAGAGTTCCCTTACACTGTAAGGGGGGACTCTGCAGACTCTGATGTAAGGGGGAACTCTGGGGACTCTGGGCAGCCCACTGAAATTATTGGACTGCCAAAAACGCATGGCACAGGGAACGTGCAAAAAAAAAAACGTGCACGCCGTGTCAGCGAGCCCTTGGTGTGAACGGGGTGCAAACCTTTGCCTATAAGAAACCGTTTTTGGAATTCGCTTTGCCAACATCCGCTGCCAACTTTCATCTACTGACAGGCCGAGGAAAGCCCCTGGTGAGTGAGCGCGCTCCGCCGTTACCCGAATTTCCTTCACCTCGGGACACACGGAAAAGTTAACCATTGTTCCGGAGGATTACCTTAATGCTTCCACAGCACCGAATCCGCCGAGAGCACTTGGCCGTAACCACAATAAACACGAGCGAGGGATGCGGAGATGGAACACTCGGATTAAACGTGCTGAAATCTTAAGACTTCGTCTCATTGATATGTTACTTATTTACACTCGTTTTTTTTTTTTTTTATACAGACTTTTTTTTCAACGTTCAGTTGGAGGATTCGGAACAGCGGGATGAGGTCACTTGTTTGATTTGGCTTCCGAGCCTTGGAAGTGCTAAGTGCAGCCTCTCTGTAACCACATCAAGGGGCAAAACAAAACCACATGCAGCTAATTCCCCATAAATCTCGTATTGTTTTACAGCCTCAGACACGCCGCAGCCCTGGACGGCACACAAAAACCTGCGCGCGGCTCTTGTAGGCAAACTCGGCTTCAAATTGTCCGTGAGAATACTTGTGGTGTGCAAAAAAAAAACGCACACGATGGGCCGGGGAGGTGAAGGGTGGGCTGTAGGAACGACAGCAGGGCTATAGGTGACACAATCGCATCCGATTCTTTTTTTTTGCGTTAACAAAATTTGTAATTATGGCGAAATTGATTTAACCACAACATTGTTCACATCGTGAAAAATTTCCATTTGACTACCTGAGCTGCCAAGGCAAAAGAAAAAACTTTTTTTTTACTTTTTCTGGGGTGTATTTAAAGTGGAACGTCAATGTGAAAAAAAAAAAAACTGTAAACAGGCATGAGCTTTGAGAAGAGTTCTGCTTTAAGGTAGTTCAGTTTATTCATTTACTGTTCTTTGTATTTGTGTTTTTCCCCTTTTTTGTGTGTATGTAAAATATTCAATTTAACAAGGGTCATTTTTTTATGGCACAACTACAGGTCCAGAGTTCAAAGAAGCCATTAAAAGTCATTTTTCTCTCCACTTCTCTCTTTTTCTCCTTCTTTATTTCTGCCTCCTTCTCTTTAATACTTTCTCTATCATTTCCCTTCTCTTTATCTCCTTCCTTTCTCTTTATCGCCCCTCGCTATCTCTGTCCTTCTCTTTATTTCCTTATATATCTCTCTTCCCTTCTCTTTATCTACTGCTCAATCTCTGTCCCCTTCTCTTTATCTCCTTCTCTATCTCTTTTCCTTTTCTTTATCTCCTTCTCTTTCTCTCTCCCCTTCCCTTTTTATCTCACTTTCTATCTCTATCCCTTCTCTTTATGGTCTTCTCTATCTCTCTCGTCTATATCGTTTTCTCTCTCTCGTCTTCTCTTTATATCCTTTTCTCTCTCTGTCCCTTCTTTTTATCTCATTCTCTATCTCTGTCCTCTTCTCTTTATCTCCTTCTCTATCTCTGTCCTCTTCTCTTTATCTCCTTCTCCCTCTTCTCTTTATCTCCTTCTCTATCTCTGTCCTCTTCTCTTTATCTCCTTCTCCCTCTTCTCTTTATCTCCTTCTCTATCTCTGTCCTCTTCTCTTTATCTTCTTCTCTATCTCTGTCCTCTTCTTTTTATCTCCTTCTCCCTCTTCTCTTTATCTCCTTCTCTATCTCTGTCCTCTTCTCTTTATCTCCTTCTCTATCTCTGTCCTCTTCTCTTTATCTCCTTCTCTATCTCTGTCCTCTTCTCTTTATCTCCTTCTCCCTCTTCTCTTTATCTCCTTCTCTATCTCTGTCCCTTCTCTTTATCTCATTCTCTATCTCTGTCCCTTCTCTTTATCTCATTCTCTATCTCTGTCCCTTCTCTTTATCTCATTCTCTATCTCTGTCCCTTCTCTAGTATCTCCTTCTCTATCTCTGTCCTCTTCTCTTTTATCTCCTTCTTTATCTCTGTCCTCTTCTCTTTTATCTCCTTCTTTATCTCTGTCCTCTTCTCTTTATCTCGTTCTCTATCTCTGTCCTCTTCTCTTTATCTCCTTCTCTCTCTTCTCTTTATCTCCTTCTCTATCTCTGTCCCTTCTCTTTATCTCCTTCTCTATCTCTGTCCTCTTCTCTTTATTTATTTCCTTCTCTTTCTTTTTCTTTTTTTCAAAGTGATCCCTGTTAAACATAACACTGGTAATCATCGAATGAGTGTTTTTAAAATGATAGGGCCCCCAGTGTAATATTCAAATTAAAGTTTATTCCAATAATAGGTAGTTTGTAAAACTAACGCGTTTCGGGGGGCTGTAACTCCACCCCCTGCATGAACCAAATACAGGAAAAGAACAGAACAAAAGTCTGGATGGCCGTACTCCAATGAAATATAAATCCTTTATTGATACCAATCCATACAGCAAGGATAAAAACCACTAACGCGTTTCACACCGTCAAGGCAGGTGCTTATTCATAGCTTTACCTGCATGAACCAAATGGATGCTGTGCTGATTCATATCACTCAAACAACATTCTACTACCTTGTAATCATTGAGTCCCTATACATTACATCATTATTTCATCCTCATAAGCCCTTGTGAAGGGGGAGGAGTTATGCCCCCTCGAAAACTCATTGGCTTTTGCAATAATCTCATTGACTTCTGTTGAAGAGACATGTTGGAAAATTTTTTATCAATCAGCGAATCAGGAATCAGGAGCTATAACTTCACCCTGACTTTTTTAACCACTTCCCATCCTATAGCAGATGACGGCTGGGCGGTGGTTCAGTTATCCTGACTGGGCGTCATATGTCGTCCTTCAGGATAACAGTCGCCGCGCGCCCGTGGGGGCGAGCATCGCGGCGATCGGTGGAGCGGTGTGTCAGTGGAGCAGTGTGTCAGTCTGACAACACCGCTCCACCGATCTTGGTTAAGAGCCTCCGGCGGAGGCTCTCTACCACATGATCAGCCGTGTCCAATCACGGCTGATCACGATGTCAATAGGAAAAGCCGCTGATCGGCTTTTCCTCACTCGCGTCTGACAGACGCGAGTAGAGGAGAGCCAATCGGCGGCTCTCCTGACAGGGGGGTCTGCGCTGATTGTTTATGTACCCCATGGCCATCCACATGTGCCCAATGTGCCCAGTCTGTGCCCAATCTGTGCCAATCAGTGCCCACAAATGGGCACTGACTGGCACCATTATAAATCAGTGATGCCCAGCAATGCCACCCAACAATGTCATCAGTGCCACCAATCAGTGTCAACAGTTTCACCCATCAGTGTCCATCTGTGCCACCTATCAGTGCCCATCCATGCCCATCTGTGCCCACCTATCACTGCCCATCAGTGCCCATTCGTGCCATCTATCAGTGCCACCCATAAGTACCCATCAGTGCCACCCATGGGTGCCCATCAATGCCGCCTATGAGTGCCCATCAGTGCCCATCAGTGCCGTATACCAGTGCCACCTATCAGTGTCCATCAGTGCCGCCTATCAGTGCCCATCATCAGTGCCTGTCAGTGCCACCTCATTAGTGCAGCCATATCAGTGCCCGTCATTGAAGAAGAAAACATACTTATTCACAAAAAATTTTAACAGAAACAAAAAAAAAACGCTTTTTTCAAAATTTTCGGTCTTTTTTTATTTGTTGTGCAAAAAATAAAAACCGCAGAAGTGATCAAATACCACCAAAAGAAAGCTCTATTTGTGGGGAACAAAATGATAAAAAATTTAGTTTGGGTACAGTGTTGTATGACCGCGCAATTGTAATTCAAATTGCGACAGCGCTGAAAGCTGAAAATTGGCCTGGGCAGGAAGGTGCCTAAGTGTTCCCCGGTATTGAAGGGGTTAATCTGCTTCTTTTGTATATACTGTACAGTAAATGTAAAAAGCACTGAAGCCAGAGGATGAATATGACAGCCAGGGAGGTAGGTGAGCCTCTTCTCTCAGTACAGATTTCCTTTTAGTTCTAATGATTCCGACCTTCCCGCGGCGGAGATGTGAGCGGACAGTCATTCTGCTATATGTAGTGTCTTGTTACAAGCGAAGACTGAAGACATGGCCGCCCCCGGGGGGCAAAAGGAGAGAGGTATGTGCAAATGATGGCGTAAAGATCCTGCGAGGGGGGGGGGGGAGGGGGATGATGGAACTGAACTGAAAGTCAGATTCATTTATAAGAAGTCTGAGAATGTATAAGGAGCTGACGACGGATCTATACCATGAATCACGTTAACCCTTTCCGGGTCCGACCCCTCCCCCCCCCCCCCCCCCCCCCCCCCACGCTCAGCTATTAGAAAGTGCATTCTTAAAAGATCAACTTTATTAAAAACAATTTTCTTTACTTTAAAAAAAAATAAAAACGTCACTGAAAAACACACACAAAAAAAAAAAAAAAACGTATTGCATCCCCTGGTGCCCCTGATGCGTGCGCACATGTTTGTATGTACGTATACACTATATTACCAAAAGTATTGGGACGCCTGACTTTACACACACATGGACTTTAATGGCATCCCAGTCTTAGTCCGTAGGGTTCAATATTGAGTTGGCTCCACCCTTTGCAGCTATAACAGCTTCATCTCTTCTGGGAAGGATGTCCACAAGGCTTAGGAGTGTGTCTATGGGAATGTTTGACCATTCTTCCAGAAGCGCATTTGTGAGGTCAGGCACTGATGTTGAACAAGAAGGCCTGGCTCGCAGTCTCCGCTCTAATTCATCCCAAAGGTGTTCTATTGGGTTGAGGTCAGGACTCTGTGCAGGCCAGTCAAGTTCCTCCACCTCAAACTCGCTCATCCATGTCTTTATGGACCTTGCTTTGTGCACTGATTTGGTGGAGGGGGGATTATGGTGTGGGGGGTTGTTTTTCAGGGGTTGGGTTTGGCCCCTTAGTTCCCAGTGAAGGGAACTCTTATGCCCCGCACACACGATCGGACTTTCCGACAACAAAACCGTGGAATTTTGTTCAAAGGTTGTTGGCTCAAACTTGTCTTGCATACACACGGTCACACAAATGTTGGCCAACAATTACAAACGTGGGAACATGGTGACATACAAGACGTACGGCGAATGGAAGTTCAATAGTCGTGTGATATCTCCATTACGAACGCTAGTTCTACAAGACCGAGTGCGTCTGGCTCGTACTTGATTCCAAGCATGCGTGGACTTTTGTGCGACGGACTTTTGTACACACGATCGGAAAGTCCAACAACAAAAATTTGTTGGCGGAAAATTTGCGAACCTGCTAGCCAACATTTGTTGGAGGAAAGTCCGCCAACAAATATCCAATGGAGTGTACACACGGTCGGACTTTCCGCCAACAAGCTCACATCCAACATTTGTTGTTGGAAAATCCGATCGTGTGTACGGGGCATTAAGGCGTCAGCATAACAAGACATTTTGGACAATTTCATGCTCCCAACTTTGTGGGAACAGTTGGGGGACGGCCCCTTCCTGTTCCAACATGACTGCGCACGAGAGCACAAAGCAAGGTCCATAAAGACATGGATGAGCGAGTTTGGGGTGGAGGAACTTGGCTGGCCTGCACAGAGTCCTGACCTCAACCCGACAGAACACCTTTGGGATGAATTTGAGTGGAGACTGCAAGCCAGGCCTTCTCATCCAACATCAGTGCCTGACCTCACAAATGTACTTCTGGAAGAATGGTCAAACATTCCCATAGACACACTCCTAAACCTTGTGGACGGCCTTCCCAGAAGAGTTGAAGCTGTTATAGCTGCAAAGGGCGGAGCCAACTCAATATTGAACCCTACGGACTAAGACTGGGATGCCAATAAAGGTCGTGTGTGTAAAGACAGTATAGTGTATGTGGTGGTGGTGGTGGTGGTGGCGGTGGTGGTGGGGGGGGGTTTTAAAAGAGGAGTATTGTTTTTTTTGTTTTTTTTTTAGCCCATTTATCGGTCCAATGCTGTGTCTTTCCCCCGGCGCCTCCGCACTGAGAACCGAGCGTTCGCCCATGGCTCGGTTCTCACGGCTCCCCGAGCGGAGAGCTGCTGACTGTCAATCATCTGCTCTCCTCTCTGCTCCTCCACGCTCACTGGAGCGCTGTGCTGTGGAGGGGGGTGGGGGGAGCGGCTCGCTGAGAGGCTGAGACGGGTGTCAGTCCAGGCACCTGGCGGATCCAGACTTCATTGTCGGGATGACGCGGTGCCTGGACTGATTCCTGCGACGTCAGCGGAGAGCGCACTTCAGCTAAAAACAGGTCACAGGACCGCAAAACAAAATTGCACTCCTGGGACCTATAGAAGAAGTCCAGCCAAACGAGCTCAGGCCAGACTTCTCCTTTAAAGTGTGTGAGTGTAATTATAATTTTTATAACCTTTTTTTTATTTCACTTGTCTTTATTGCCATCACATCGAGCATTGACAAGCCCCTATGTGATAGCATTTTGTCGTGACAGGTTCTCTTCACTGAGATTTCAGGGATCTGTTCTCACCTGTCCTCCACTAAAGCTAATGGAGTGCAGATTGTGGTCCATTTGCTTCTTCTCTGGCCACAGCAGCCATGAACGTCACACCTGAAATCCTTGTGACTTCTGGGCTCCTACTAGTTAGGGGAGATCAAGGAACGGACGTTCTTCGGTCTTCCTCCCCTCGTCCCAGTGTCAGTATTGGGTCCACAGGTGAGACAGTATAGTCCAAGAAACGTAGGGGAGAGGGGCTCTCGCTGAAGGGGGGAGGACGTCCGGAACAGGGGTCCAGGGATCCTTTTCATCTGAAAGCCAACAGTTGACTTGTGAGTTCTACACATGTCCATGTGTATGAACCCCCCCACCCCACCACCGCCGCTTCCAACACAAGCCTTACCTTGGTGGCAGTGAAAGGTTTGAATTAATTGTTTTCGGCGCAATAAGTCCACATAATTGGGGGCGTGGCAGGGGTGTGTCCTTTGCCTACATACTGTGTGCTAAAAAATGTCATCTCAGAAAGTTGGAAGATATGGGACTCCTAGGCAGAAATTGTTTCCTACCACCAATTCAATCCCCCCCTAAAAACATAAATTGCCATAAATGCCCTTTAAAGAGTGTAAAGTGTATCTAAACCCAAGAACAAATATGTAATATGTCGCAGTTTCCCACTGATACCAATGATGGGGCATTATTCCTCCCAGTGATACTAATGATAGGGCACTATCCCTTCCACTAATACCAATGATGGGGCACTATTCCTCTCACTGATACCAACAATGGGGCACTATTCCTCTCACTGATACCAACAATGGGGCACTATTCCTCCCACTGACACCAATGATGGGGCACTCTTCCTCCCAGTGATACCAATGATGGGGCACTATCCCTCCCATTGATACCAGTGATGAGGCACTGTTCCTCCCATCAATACCAATGATGGGGCACTATTCCTCCAATTGATACCAATGATGGGACACTATTCCTCCCACTGACACCAGTGATGGTGCACTATTCCTCGCACTGATGCCAACAATGGGGCACTATTCCTTCCACTGATACGAATGATGGGGTAGTATTCCTCCCACTGACACCAATGATTCCTCCAACAAATACAAATGATGCGGCACTATGCCTCCTCCTATTGACCATAGTGATTGTTTTCTCCCACTGACTACCAATCCTGAGGCATTGTTTACTTCCCCTGATACAGAGACATTTTCTGCTCCCACTGGCCACAATCCAGCATCCCCCCCCCAAAGTCGTATATGAACAATATACTTTTGAGCTACAACAATATACTTTTGATGTCACATCAAATAGCTCCCCATTTACTCTATTATCACCGCTGTTCGCTCATGTTTCCAAGTGTTAAGGTTGTCATATAGACATACAATGAATATTATTCTATTTTATCATGTAGTGGGAAAGAACCAGGCTCTCAACGCGTTTCGGCAATTAATGGTTCTTTAGGAATATGGGAAAGTGTCAAAAATACTACAAAAATGTTTGACTTTTTTGCAGTATTTTGAATATATGGAGGATGAGAGCACAACAAATAGAGAAGAAGTCAGGAGGTACACCATCGCATTTTGGGGTAGCATCATATCTACTGTATATACCCAAGATATGATGTAGAAGAAATTATTCGGATTTTCTTTCTACGGTTAGAGGTAACGGGGGTATCGAAAGCAAGTGGCTGTTTTGGTGAAAATTCACTTTTCAAAAAATATCTAATCAGGTGCCTGGAAAAAAAGAGCTTCACCTTATTCACACCAAAAAATCAGTTGTACATATGTATCAAGCGTCACGAATAATCGGAATGTATTTTGCCTAATACATTTATTTCCTATAATAGTCAGGTCCATCTAATGGCTATAATGTGCTATTTTCTTAATTGAAGTATTTCAGGAAAATACCACATTATGGCCACTAGATGGCACTCTCCCCCCTGTTTCCCCTAGCCCCATCCAGAAAATTCATCCCCTACAGATCCACCAAATCTGCTGCAGAGTTTCTTACAGAACCCCGTTCTCCCACTGTGACCTCCAGCCCCATCCAGATCCCTCCAGAAACCTCATCCCTACAGATCCATAAAGTCTGCTGCAGAGTCCCCTCCAGAACCCGTTCTCCCACTGTGACTTCCAGCCCCATCCAGATCCCTCCAGAAACCTCATCCCCTACAGCAGTGGTTTTCAAATCCTGTCCTCAGGACCCACTAACAGGCCAGGTTTGC
Organism: Aquarana catesbeiana; assembly: GCF_042186555.1. NCBI lineage: Eukaryota > Metazoa > Chordata > Amphibia > Anura > Ranidae > Aquarana > Aquarana catesbeiana. Next base: position 14,555,843 of record NC_133328.1, on the reverse strand, counting down.
AAGATAACTGAAATACATCACATGTGATATCATTTGCTGCTCAGTGATTGCAGTATTCTAGTCTGCATCTCCCCAAGGTAATACTTAAATTCGGCCTGTTAGTGGGTCCTGAGGACAGGAGTTGAGAACCACTACCCTACAGATCCATAAAGTCTGCTGCAGAGTCCCCTCCAGAACACTGTTCCACTGTGACCTCCAGCCCCATCCAGATCCCTCCAGAAACCTCATGCCCAAACAGATTCTTAAAGTCTGCCGCAGAGTCTCCTCCAGAATCCCGTTCTCCCACTGTGACCTCCAGCCCCATCCAGATCCCTCCAGAAACCTCATCCCCTACAGATCCATAACGTCTGCTGCAGAGTCCTCTCCAGAACCCTGTTCCACTGTGACCTCCAGCCCCATCTAGATCCCTCCAGAAACCACATCCCCAACAGATTCCTAAACGCTGCCGCAAAGTCCCCTCCAGAATCCCGTTCTCCCACTGTGACCTCCAGCCCCATCCAGATCCCTCCAGAAACCTCATCCCCTACAGATACAGTCTGCTGCAGAGTCCCCTCCAAAATCCCGTTCTTTCACTGTGACCTCCAGCCCCACCCAGATCCCTCCAGAAACCTCATCCCCTACAGTTCCATAAAGTCTGCTGCAGAGTCCCCTCCAGAAACCTGTTCTCCCACTGTGACCTCCAGCCCCATCCACATCCCTCCAGAATCCTGTTCTTCCACTGTGACCTCCAGCCCCATCCACATCCCTCCAGAAACCTCATCCTTTACAGATCCATAAAGTCTGCTGCTGCAGAGTCCCCTCCAGAACCCTGTTCTTCCACTGTGACCTTCAGCCCCATCCAGAGCCCTCTAGAAACCTCATCCTCTACAGATCCATAAAGTCTGCTGCAGAATCCCATCCAGAACCCCGTTATTCCACTGTGTCCCCCAGCCCCATCCAGATCCCCCCAGAATCCTGTTCTTCCTCTGTGACCTCCAGCTCCATCCAGATCCCTCCAGAAACCTCATCCCCTACAGTTCCATAAAGTCTGCTGCAGAGTCCCCTCCAGAACCCTGTTCTCCCACGCTGACCTCCAGCCCCATCCACATCCCTCCAGAAACCTCAACCCCTACAGTTCCATAAAGTCTGCTGCAGAGTCCCCTCCAGAAACCTGTTCTCCCACTGTGACCTCCAGCCCCATCCACATCCCTCCAGAAACCTCATCCTTTACAGATCCATAAAGTCTGCTGCTGTAGAGTCCCCTGCAGAACCCTGTTCTTCCACTGTGACCTTCAGCCCCATCCAGAGCCCTCTAGAAACCTCATCCTCTACAGATCCATAAAGTCTGCTGCAGAGTCCCCTCCAGAATCCCGTTCTCCCACTGTGACCTCCAGCCCCATCCAGATGCCTCCAAAAACCTCATCCCCTACAGATCCATAAAGTCTGCTGCTGCAGAGTCCCCTCCAGAACCCTGTTCTTCCACTGTGACCTTCAGCCCCATCCAGAGCCCTCTAGAAACCTCACCCCCTACAGTTAAATAAAGTCTGCTGCAGAGTCCCCTCCAGAAACCTGTTCTTCCACGCTAACTTCCAGCCCCATCCACATCCCTCCAGAAACCTCATCCTTTACAGATCCATAAAGTCTGCTGCTGCAGAGTCCCCTCCAGAACCCTGTTCTTCCACTGTGACCTTCAGCCCCATCCAGAGCCCTCTAGAAACCTCATCCCCTACAGATCCATAAAGTCTGCTGCAGAGTCCCCTCCAGAATCCCGTTCTCCCACTGTGACCTCCAGCCCCATCCAGATCCCTCCAGAATCCTGTTCTTCCACTGTGACCTCCAGCCTTCCAGAAATTTCATACATATTTTCTATTCCTATACATTTTTTTTTTTTTTTACTATTAGGGCATAGAAAGCTTTGAAAGAATTTGCCAGGCCCTGGTCTCCATAAGGTTGAGAATCACGGTTATATGGTCTTTATCTTGTAAGGCTTTTACAATATAATTTTATTTTTATTTCCCGGTAATTGTCTACAAAGTGTAAAGCGGACACAGCGAGACGCGGCCTCTGATGAGCTGACATCTCTGTTGTTTTAGAGATTTGAAAGGTTTATTTTTTTTTATTGAGATATTTTGAGCTGCAAGACAAATTGTTACATGATTCATTATATTCTTCGCAAACACATGAAAACACAATTACAGTTAATTACTGCTTGCAGTTTCAGACAGCCGTACATGACACTGGAGTAATTAGGGGACCTGTCAGAAAATGCTTCAATTGAGATTCCGCAGATGGAGATGGAATGCCTGATTTCCGGACCTACAGCGCATGCTAAAGTGCGGGAGCCTACAGAAACCAAGCAGCCTTTCACTCATTAGACTGGAGAAAAGCTAAATATGTTGGTCTCTAGTCACAACTAGCGACAGCAGAACTTCTGAAAAGCTCCACTGGTTGTGGTTTGGACATAAATATTAAATATTTGTGAACTGGAAGTCCTTATAGGGTCATGAATTTGAACTAAACTAAAAAAAAAAAAGTATACTACAAAGCAATAAGCGTTGCAAAATTGTGCACATTGGTTTGGGAAGCCACGGGCAGTCTGTCAGAGGATCAATACTCACACAGCTAATACAGTGGAACCTTGGATTACGAGCATAATCCGTTCCAGGAGAATTCTTGTAATCCAAAGCACTCTGCATATGAAAGCTAGTTTCCCCATAGAAGTCAATGGAAAGGAAGATAATTCATTCCGCATTGACATTATTACATGCAATACCGCATGTGGCCAGAGGTGGGGGGGGCACCGGAGAGACTTGGAAATACTCGGGACAGCTTGGCTGAACTCGGAAACCCTCGGAAACACTTGGGAATGGAGTATTTCCGAGTATTTCCGAGTCTTTCCGAGTATTTACGAACGGCTCCGAAGAGTTCCGAGTGTCCCCGCACCTCTGGGCCAAATGCTGTACTGCAGCGCCCATTAGCTTGAATTCTGCTCGTTTTGCGAGACAACACTTGCAAACCGAGTCAGAATTTTTAAAAAATAGTTGCTTGTCTTTCAAAACGCTCGTTAACCACGTTCCACTGTACTAATGCTACTACTACAGCCATGGGCATGTGCACAAGGTGTGCCGGGTGGGCCTGGGCACACCCTAATCATCCCATGCGGTGCTGATTCCCCCTGCAGTGCTGCCAGTTTGCCTCCTCTCAGGAACATTGAAGGGGCTGGCAAATATTTCATTAACTTGCCTTCCTTTTCTGAATAAACACTGTGAGTGATCTGTACCGATCGCTCCTGTCTCCATTCTTAACTGCAGCTTAGTAAACTATGTTTACTGCAGGCTGCAGGAAAAGGGATTTCTGTCCTTATTTTCTTTCTCTGTCTCAAAAGTGAGACACCAGGTTTCTGTTTAGACCCTTGATATTTCACCAAAGCCCCATAATGGGGCTCCTAAAAAAAAATTGTAAAAAATGAATAATATTGTAAACAAATAATAAAAATTTAAAAAATCTCCTGACACCGTCCACTGCCCTACTGACACCAATCTTTGCTCTACTGACACCGTCCACTGCCCTACTGACACCAATCTTTGCTCTACTGACACCGTCCACTGCCCTACTGACACCAATCTTTGCTCTACTGACACCGTCCACTGCTCTGCTGATATACACATGTGTGTTTTTGCTCTGTGGTGCACACCCAAATGTAATAAGCGGTACACACCTATGACTACAGCTGATGCTCATTCTTGTGCAGCTCATGCTAATTCCCGTGCAGCTAATGCTTGTGCACAATATCCAGTTTGCATGCCAATGTGCATAGGCACACACATGTACTGTACGTGCATAGGCGCCAAGCTGCCTATTTAAAAGAAACACTGGTGTGTGCTTATCACTGGATGTTCTTCAGCTTTTCCATGACCCATGTTCCTGTTTTCGCTGACTGATCTTCCTTTGCTGACCCGGCTCGTTCCTGACCTTTCTCTGTGGATTATGGATACTGACCTCAGCTTGCCTCTGACTATTCTCTACCTGATTCCCCGGTACTGACCTCAACTTGCTACTGACCTTGCTCTGCTTGATTCCTGTCCTCGCTGCTGCCTCACCGTGCATGGCCCTGGCTCGCCTCGACTATGTCTCTGGATGTTGCAATCACCTGCTACCAAGTTGCCGGGACCTGTGCTTCTTTGAGCCTTGTACCTCTGTCACCAAATTTAGGTATGCTCTGACCAGAGCCGCAAGGGAAGCCCTCTCATCAGCTCGGCTTCCAACCAAGGTACATGACACCGTCTGATGAGATGATGGGGCCTACTGACCTTGCTCTGCCTGCTTCCTGTCCGAGCTGCTGCCTCACCGTGCATGACCCTGGCTCACCTCAACTACGTCTCTGGCCGTGGCAATCACCTGCTACCTAGTTACCGGGACCTGTGCTTCTTTGAACCTTGTACCTCTGTCACCAAATTTAGGTGTGCTCTGACCAGAGCCGCAAGGTAGGCCCTCTCGTCAGCTCGGCCTCCAACCAAGGTACATGACACAGTCTGATGAGATGATGGGGCCAACAAACAGCCTGAAGAATTTCTTCTGAAAATTCTAAGATAGAAAACTAGGACCTGGTGGGACTGGTAGTCAAGCTATCGGTGATCAACATAGCTGGGGAACTTTTGGCAACAATATAAAAACCGTGTATTCTGAACTATGCCTGTGAACAGGGCCCAATATACATCTCTGGAGTCTATAGGCATATAATTCTGAAGCCCTTCTCCCCCTGACAGCGTTGCCAACCCCCCCAACTTTTTTTATACACTGAGAAAACATGTAAAATCTACTGACAGAATGCATTTTTTTCCTGAGAACCTGAAATATAACAGAAACTCCTATTAGAAACTAAGGGCCAATTCACGCAATATGTGGTGACATAACTGGCCTTTGCAGCAAGAAGCCCATGGAAGAGCAACGCACATCAAAAACAAACAAAATTTCCCAGCTCATTCACCAGCCATACTGAACCAAAACCAAATTAGCCCTGTCTAACAGTTCACGTTAAAAACAAGGGGTTTAGTCGCACACAATGTGTGCATATATATGTGTAAGACGCAGTGGCCACATCAAGGCACCCAGTGTACTGCGGTCCTAAATCTATAATTTTGAGTCTCCCAAATTGGAGCACATACTGTATATATCAGTGGATAGATTAAGGACAGGTGTGCCTGGAGGGAGCCCACCCCTCCTTTTTAATGTGTTGCCCTTCCATGTGCTCCTTTCTGCAAAGGCTAGTTATAGGTTGGGGTGGTTGCCATTTGTTTGTACAGTTTGTGAATTTGTGTTAGGACCACAGTACACTGGGGTGCCTTGATGTGGCCACTGCGACTTACTCAAATGTTTGCAAACGTGTGCAAATAAACCCCTTATTTTTACCGTGAACTGTTAGACAGGGTCAGTTTGGTTTTGTTGCAGGATGGCTGGTAAGTGCACTGGGAATTTTTGTTTGTTTTTGATGTGCATTGTCCTTCCATTTGCTCTTTGCTTCAAAGGCTAGTTATAGGTTAGGGTGGTTACCATTTGTTTGTACTGTTGGTGAATTGGTGCAGAAACACACGTGATACCTTCAGCTGCCATTGTGCCCTTGCTGGGTGTCCCGTGCATCCCTGTACCTTAAAGGAGGGGTGGTCTCCCTCCAGGCAAACCTGTCCTTAATCTATTAATTATTATATATGTGCTCCAAATTTAGATACTCTAAAAAATATACATAGTTAGGACTGCAGTAAACTGGGGTGCCTTCGAGGAGGCCACTGCGGCTAAATATAAGTTTGCAAATATGTGTCACTAAACCCCTTGTTTTTAACATGAATTGTTAGAGTTGGTCAATTTGGTTTTGTTGCAGGCTAGCTGGTGTAAGGAAAGGCTTGCCAATAGACGAGATGACACCTCTGGACATACTTCTGTGCACAGGCTAAAACATGTTCCCCTTTGTGCTCGCAAGAATTGGGCAGTGGCTAATATATGCACATACTCGCATGCACATGTCGTCACGCATTCTCGTGCACGCCGACACGCATTCTCGGGTGCACCAGCACACGTGTGCACCTGTGACAGATGTTGGCCCAATGGACTATTTAAACTCGGCCAGTGCTCAGGATCAGTGCTGCTTTGTATTTCAGCCTTCTCTGTATCCTGTGATCCTGTTATTCTGTAACCTGATTCCAGTTGCTGACCCGGCTTGTCTGACCACTCTCCGAACTCCGCCTGCACCGACCCAGGCTTGTCCTTGACCTCCGCTTCTGTCTGCTCCATTTGCTTCTCTTCCACCAATTGGCTCCTGACGCGGCATGTACCCAGGAGCACTCTGTACCTGATCTGTCCTGCCAGTATATGACCTGGCTTGCCTGACGCTGTTTCCTGACACATCTTGCTGTGCCTGATGTTCTAGTCTGCTACCAGTACGTGCCTCACCTGCCCCCTGTCACCAGTACCAGCCTGCTTCAGTCTGCCATCCACCAGCTGTCTACCAGCCCGTCTGCTTCACTGAAGACCTCTCCTGCCTGGCATGGATACCCGCTCTGCTACTAGCAAGACCTATAGGCACTCGTGCCACTCTGTCCTCCTGCGCCTTCTGTTCACACTACCAGGGGCCCCAAGTCAAAGGTGTAAGAGAGGCCTTCCTCGTCATTTCAGGCTCTGCTACCAGGTATGTGATAGCTGGTAAGTGAGCTGGCAATTTTTGTTTGTTTTTTAAAGTCTGGAGGGGAGCCTCAAGCATTCTGTAGTTGAGTGGATGAGTTCAGAACATGCATTTAGTAGAAGGTAATTGCATTCAACTGGACTTGTTTTGTAATGTTAAAGGCATTTTGTAGCTTCTCCAAGCTAAGAGCAGGCTGAGGAAATCCTGTAGATGAACCTCAAGCACTCTAGAGTTAAGTTGGTGGGTTGAGTACATACATCTACAGTAGTAGTAGGTGGTTACATTTGACTGGAGTGGTTCTGCAATGTTAAAGACATTTTGTAGCTTTGACAGCAAATGCCTGGAGAGAAGACTCAAGAACTCTAGAGTTGAGTTGATGAGTTCAGAACAAACATCTAGTACTAGTCACATTCTACTGGACTTGTTCTGCAAGTTGAAGGCTTTTCATAGCTTCCACAAACCAAGGGCAGGCCAGGGAAAGCCTGGTGAGGTGTCTCAAGCACTCTAGAGTTGAGTAAGTTTAAAACATTGATCTTGTATTAGTCAGTCACATTCAGCTGGATCTGTTCTGTAATGCTTACAATGTTTCATAGCTTCTCAAAGCCAAAGGCAGGCCAGGGAAAGCCTGGAGAGGAACCTCAACCGCTCCAGAGTTGAGTTGGTAAGTTCGGAACATACATCTAGTAATAGTCAGTCACATTCACCTGGACTTTTCTGTAATGTTAAAGGCTTTTAATAGCTTCCACAAACCAAGGGCATGCCAGGGAAAGCCTGGAGAGGAGCCTCAGGCACTCTAGAGTTGAGTTGGTAAGTTCAGAACATACATATAGTATTAATCAGTCACATTCAACTGGACTTGTTCTGTAATGTTGATGGTTTATTAGAGCTTCTACAAACCAAGAGCAGGCCAGGGAAAGCTTGGAAAAGAGTCTCAAGCACTCTAAAGTTGAGTTAGTAGGTTCAAAACATTGTACTTGTAGGAGTTGGTCACATTCAGCTGGATCTGTTTTTTAATGTTGAAGATGTTTCATAGATTAGCAAAGCCAAGGGTAGGACAGGGAAAACCTGGAGAGGAGCCTCAAGCACTTTAGAGGCGAGTCAGTGAGTTCAGAACACACATCTTGTAGTAGTTGGTCACATTCAACTGGACTTGTTCTATGACTGCTTGCCACCCGCCCACAGTACACTTACTGCGGGAGGGTGGCACAGGCAGGGTGGATGACGTACATGTACGTAATTCGACCTGTTTCGGGTTAGGGACGCGCATGAACGTGCCCCCTGCTAACCCATCATGCTGTTACTGGCCACAGCGGGATTTTGTCAGCAGGTCCCCACCAATGATTTATGGCCAAAACCTGCTGATAGCCAATCACAACACAGAGTCCTGTGTTTACATACACACAGGGCTATTGGATATGTTTTAGGTCAAGTGATTTTTGTTGAAGATGTTTTGTGGCTTCTACAATCCACATCTTCTCCCGACACTTTTTAGAACTAGAAAATTGTCCTGGATTAGCCATGAAACATATGCAGCGTTACAGAACAAGTCCAGTTGAATGCAACTAATTCTAAATGCGTGTTCTGAACTCACCGACTCAACTGTAGAGTTCACATACTAACTGTCATACGAGGTTCCATATACTGGTGCTTGGAATGGTGATTGCAACTATAAATAGTGTACAGCCATGGCCAAAAGTTTTGAGAATGACACAAATATTAATTTTCACAAAGTCTGCTGCCTCAGTGCTTTTAAACGTTTTGGTCAGATGTTACTATGGTATAGTGAAGTATAATTACAAGCATTTCATAAGTGTCAAAGGCTTTTATCGACAATTACATTAAGTTTATGCAAAGAGTCAATATTTGCAGTGTTTGGTCATTGTCTGACACGGCGGCGGCGATGTAAGGCGGCCAGTAACCACCATACTTAGATTTCCCTAGATGAGGTCTTTACTCACCATTGCAACTGTAGCTGAGTTAGCGCTTTTAGTACACTGGCTTCTCTTACTTGCTACTGGATATATTTTCTACATACCAATATTGGGATAATCCCCTCTTTTCCCTCCTCTCTCTTCCTGATCCTCTGGTCGCTGGGACCTTTGAGGTAGCGTTGTCCCCCTTTTGTGGTGATACATTGGGACCAGTGTGGAGAAGGTGGGGCCAGAGACACGCCTGTTTCCCTATTTGGTTTTCTGGCGTCTGATGCGTAGCTGCCCCTGAGAGTGTCTCCAACGGTTGGTCTCCTCTCCTGTTCATGCTTGGTGTAAAGTCTGCTTACCATTTTGCCCCTGATGAAGGGACTTCAACAGTCCCGAAATGCGTAGGCCCAGGTAGAAGACTATATGAATACACCGTTTGTTCATTCACCAGCAGAACATTGTTTTTACTGTCAAATTGATTTACATGTTTGTATTTGGATTAACTCTTGTCAATATGTATAATTTTATATAATTGTAATAATAAAACCCGTTTTTTATTTATATCCTTATTTCCGTTGCCTTCAAAGTCCCACCACTCTTTGAGGGGTCTTTTTCTTTTCTCGTATGCTAGGGATGGTGGCAACTCTTGTGACACTGTTGGATGGTACCCTTTTTCTCTTGCTAATATTTGCAGTGTTGACCCTTCGCTTCAAGACCTCAATGTTTTATTCCCCAAGTCAATTAGTTATCACTTTTGCCTTATGCAAGGTGTTCTATCATGATGGAAAAGACATTGTTCCTCACCAAACTGTTCTTGGATGGTTGGGAGAAGTTGCTCTCGGAGGATGTTTTTGTACCATTCTTTATTCATGGCTGTGTTCTTAAAGCGGAGTTCCACCCACATAAAAGTCAGGAGCTACAATAAGTGTAGCTGCTGACTTTTATTAATCGGACACTCACCTGTTCCACGGTCCAGCAATGGGGGCATACGAAGCCCCGCTCCTCTCCCCTTCCTCTCTGCGGCGCCGGCATTGTCACTGTGGGCGCCCGGCTGTGGTGTCACAGCCGGGCACGCACTGCGCATGTGCAAGTCACGCTGTGCACTGTGCCAAGCAATCATCTGGGACCTGTGACGTGTCCCAGGTGATTTCTGAAAGGGAGTGGGGATCGGTGAACTTCCTTCCGGCACCGCGGTGCCCCAGGATGAAGTGGGAGCTGGATCCCTCTAAAAAGAGTGTATCCGCTCCACCTCCAAAAAAATGCCATGCCAGATGTGGCATGTCAGGGGGTCACCTGCACTTAAAGCGGAAGTTCCATTTTTGGGTGGAACTCCGCTTTAAGTAAAATTGTGAGTGAGCCACTCCCTTGGCTGAGAAGCAACCCCACACATCAATGGTCTCAGGATGCTTTACTGTCGGCATAACACAGGACTGACACAGGACTAATTCTAGTGCTCACCTTTTCTTCTCCGGACAAGTTTTTTTCCGGATGCCCCAAGCAATTGGGAAGGGGATTCATCAGAGAAAATGATTTTTCCCCAATCCTCAGTAGTCCAATCCCTGTACCTTTTGCGGAACATCAGTCTGTCCCTGATATTTTTCCTGGAGAGAAGTGGCTTCTTTGCTGCCCTTCTTGACACCAGGCCATCCTCCAAAAGTCTTCTCCTCACTGTGCGTGCCGATGTCCTCACACCTGCCTGCTGCTATTCCTGAGAAAGCACTGCACTGGTGGTGCCCCGATCCCGACAGCTGAATCCACTGTAGGAGACGGTCCTGGCACTTGCTGGACTTTCTTGGGCGCCCTGAAGCCTTCTTCACAAATGCAGTGGAAATGTTTTTTTTTTTATGGGATTAGGTTCATTTTCATAGCAAAGAGGGACTTTGCAATTGATTGCAATTCATCTGAGCACTCTTCATAACATTCTGGAGTCTATGCAAATTGCCATCATAAAAACGGAGGCAGCAGACTTTGTGAAAATTAATATTTGTGTCATTTTCAAAACTTTTGGCTATGGCTGTATATACACTGACCTTTTTTTTGTCATAAACCGGATTGTTTTTTTTCAGACCTGCAGCTTGATGCACACGCATTTCATTGCTGAGCAAGCCTGAGTTTTATACAATTTCTTTGTCTGTGTTGTATTTACAGCCTTGGGATACGGGTTGTAGCTGCAGAGACTACAATGCACACTGTGGTGAAAAGGTGTGGGTGTGCTCTGCTCGGCATCACACCTGGGGTTTTATTCCGCATTAATAAGGCAGCAATTTCCTATTGGCCGCGGCCTGCAGTCAGGAAGGTTGTAATTAAGAGTCGATGGGTTATAGTACACAGGTCACAGGTGGGGAGGACTGTAGGCTCTTTGCAGCAATAACCAGCTATTAAGCCACAGCTGATCACTGTAAGCCTCCCATCTGATCTACGGGTCAGCATGATGGCGATATGGGGGGGGGATCCCTGATCCATGTCATAGATATAAGGCTGGCCATATATTATACAATTTTCCTGTACAAATGTCTTTTAGAGTTACCAAAATCATATAATATTAGGTCAAGCCTAAACACTTTCAATTTGTGTGCAATCAGGCAGACCCTTGCACTACATAGTTGAAGGTTACATAGTTACATAGTAGGTGAGGTTGAAAAAAGACACAAGTCCATCAAGTCCAACCTATGTGTGTGATTATGTGTCAGTATTACATTATATATCCCTGTATGTTGCGGTCATTCAGGTGATTATCTAATAGTTTCTTGAAGCTATCAATGCTCCCCGCTGAGACCACCGCCTGTGGAAGGGAATTCCACATCCTTGCCGCTCTTACAGTAAAGAACCCTCTACGTAGTTTAAGGTTAAACCTCTTTTCTTCTAATTGTAATGAGTGGCCACGAGTCTTATTAAACTCTCTTCTGCGAAAAAGTTTTATCCCTATTGTGGGGTCACCAGTACAGTATTTGTAAATTGAAATCATATCCCCTCTCAAGCGTCTCTTCTCCAGAGAGAATAAGTTCAGTGCTCGCAACCTTTCCTCATAACTAAGATCCTCCAGACCCTTTATTAGCTTTGTTGCCCTTCTTTGTACTCGCTCCATTTCCAGTACATCCCTCCTGAGGACTGGTGCCCAGAACTGGACGGCATACTCCAGGTGCGGCCGGACCAGAGTCTTGTAAAGCAGGAGAATTATCGTTTTATCTCTGCAGTTGATCCCTCTTTTAATGCCAATATTCTGTTTGCTTTATTAGCAGCAGCTTGGCATTGCATGCCATTGCTGAGCCTATCATCTACTAGGACCCCCAGGTCCTTTTCCATCCTAGATTCCCCCAGAGGTTCTCCCCCCAGTGTATAGATTGCATTCATATTTTTGCCACCCAAATGCATTATTTTACATTTTTCTACATTGAACCTCATTTGCCATGTAGTCGCCCACCCCATTAATTTGTTCAGGTCTTTTTGCAAGATTTCCACATCCTGCGGAGAAGTTATTGCCCTGCTTAGCTTAGTATCGTCTGCAAATACAGAGATTGAACTGTTTATCCCATCCTCCAGGTTGTTTATGAACAAATTAAATAGGATTGGTCCCAGCACAGAACCCTGGGGAACCCCACTACCCACCCCTGACCATTCTGAGTACTCCTCATTTATCACCACCCTCTGAACACGCCCTTGTATCCAGTTTTCAATCCATGTACTCACCCTATGGTCCATGCCAACGCACCTTATTTTGTACAGTAAACGTTTATGGGGAACTGTGTCAAATGCTTTTGCAAAATCCAGATACACCACGTCTACGGGCCTTCCTTTATCTAGATGGCAACTCACCTCCTCATAGAAGGTTAATAGATTGGTTTGGCAAGAACGATTCTTCATGAATCCATGCTGATTACTGCTAATGATATCATTCTTATTACTAAAATCTTGTATATAGTCCCTTATCATCCCCTCCAAGATTTTACATACTATTGATAGGTAAATCCAAAGGAAATGGAATAAGAAAATTGTATAATGCATGGCCAGCTTAAGTCAGTATTCACCAGACTTGTCAACGACCTTTCCCGTAAAACACCATGCAGAAAAAAATTGTATCCATTTTCATTACATACCTAATTTTAGATCCAGTTTCCACATCAATGCGTCCCTGTGCTTCTCTATGCAATGCAGGTAGAACATGGCTGGTGGAAGGGGCTGGCAGGGTGCTGTACACAGCTTCTTGATAACATCACAGCACCCTTTACAAGTCCCCTATGTGATAGCATTGGCCAGGTGAAAGGTACATTGAGGCATCAAGGAGTCTATTAGACCTCTAGTCTCCCCTGTCCTCTGCTCCACAGCTGATCGACCATAGGTTGAAGCTGGGATTTTGACAACTCCAAACCTGGAAGTGCTCAGAGCTCAGTGCAATCTGCAGAGTACATTGGAAAATGGATGTTCTTCAGTGTCCTTAGAGTGTCAAGGCTCAGTGCTTCAGGATTCACACTATGTGGAGGACATCAGTGAATGGATGTTCATCAATCTTGTATGCTCCTGCTTACCCTTCTGATGCTTTCCTCCCACAAGCAGCAAGATAGTCCAAGAACCACAGAGCCATGGGGCCACTGCTGCTGTGAGCTAGTTTTAGTACTTTCAAGGCCTGGGTGTACGGGACAAGGACCTCAGGTGGTTAAATACTGAAGTGTGCACAGGTCTAATGTCGAATGTCTTCCCTATCTTCTGCTCGATCAGCTGGTGACCTTGCTTTGAAGCTTTGACAGCTCTAAATGCGGAAGTGCTCAGAGTTGAATGCTTTGGGGTTCACACTCTGCAGAAGACATCAGGGAATGGATGCTCCTCAGACTTGATATACTCCTGCTTGCCCTTCTGATACTTTCCCCACAAGGCGTAGGATAGCTCAGGAGCTAGTTTTGATCCTTTCAAGGCCTGGCCATATGGGACATCTCCAAGGAGCTCAGGTGGTTAAATGTGCCCAGGTCTAATGTCGAATGTCTTCCCCGTCTTCGGCTCAAGCTTACCGAACACAGGACTGTGCTCAATTAGCTGGTTACCTGGCTTTGAAGCCGGGATTTTGACAGTTCTGAACCTAGAAGTGCTCAGCTCTTAGTTCACACTCTGAGGAGGACAACAGGGAATGGATGCTCCTCATTCTTGATATGCTCCTGTTTGCCCTTCTGATGCTTTACTCCCACAAGTAGTAGGATAGTCTGGGAACCACAGAGCCATGGGGCCACTGCTACTATGAGGTAGTTTAGATCCTTTCAAGGCCTGGCCATATGGGACATGTCCAAGGAGCTTAAGTGGATAAATACTGAAGTGTGCACAGGTCTAAAGTCTTCCCTGTATTCTGTCTCAATCCTGTCAAACACAGGACTTTGCTCGATCAGCTGATTACCTGGCTTTGATAGTTGTGGATTTTGACAGCTCTGAACCCAGAACTGATCAGAGTTGAACGCTCTGGGGTTCACACTCTGCAGAAGACATCAGGTAATGGATGATCCTCAATCTCAATGTCCTCATCTGTGCTCGATCAGGTGGTGATCTGGCTTTGAAGCTGGGATTTTGACAGCTTTGAAACTAGAAGTGCTCAGAGTTGAATGCTTCAGGGTTCACACTCTGCAGAAGACATCAGGGAATAGATGCTCCTCAATCTTGATATGCTCTTGCTTGCCCTATTGATTCTTTCCTCCCACAATGAGTACGATAGCCCATCTTCTGCTCTAATTTATCAAACACAGGACTGTGCTTGATCAGCTAGTTACTTGGCCTTGAAGCTGTGATTTTGACAGCTCTGAACCTGGAAGTGTTCAGAGCTCAGTGGTTCAGGGGTCCCACTGTGTGGAGGACATCAGATAATGGATGTTCCTTAATCTTGATATGCTCCTGTTTGCCCTTCTTTACTCCCACAAGAAGCAGGATAGCCTGGGAACCACAGAGCCATCTGGCTACTGCTGCTGTGAGCTAGTTTTGAGCCTGTCAAGGTCTGGGCATACGGGGCATGTCCAAGGAGCTCAAGTGGTTAAATAGTGAAGTGTACACAGGCCTAATATCAAATGTCTTCTCTGTCTTCTGCTTAGGCTTATCCTGCACAGGACTGTGCTTAATCAGCTGGTTACATGTCTTTAAAAACTGGATATTGACAGCTCTAAACCCAGAAGTGCTTAGTATTGAATGCTTTAGGGTTCACACTCTGCAGAAGACATCAGGGAATGGATGATCCTCAGTCTCAATGTTTTTCAACTTGCCATCCTGACACTGTTCTCCCAGCAGGAGCAGAAGAAAACCAGCTTGCCAAAGGGCCACTGCAGTCATGAGCTTGTTTGGACCCTTTCAAGGCTTGGATGTACGGGACACATACAAGAAGCTCGGGTGGTTAAATACCGATGTGTGCACATTTTATAGTGCAAGTTAAACGAACACTGGGCTTAAAAGGAGTATCATTAGGATGTTCAATGCTCACAATGTTTTTTGTTTTTTTTTTTTAACAAGAAGCTCACAATATTTTTACATTAGTATTCGATCGTGATCTGTTCTTGTTCATTTCTTTTAGTAAATCAGTCTCACCCTGTCCTGATTTCTCCATGGGCGCAGCAAAGGGATGGGAGTCATTGTAAATCCCAGACACCGTCTCTCACGGTAATGCATACAGGAAATGTGCTCAATTGTTCTAAAAAGAAATTATGAAGCATTTTCTGAGTATGATAAAAGTCATTATATTTCACCCAGATTAATCAGGCAGGAACCGGCCCCCCGAGGCACCCTCGTCAAGTGGATGAAGATGTTTGATCCGTGACAGAATCGTGCACCTATCCCTGAGCCGCTGTGTCTGATTAATAGCTGTTTTCCAAATCTGACACGTCGGAGTGATGTGTCGAAGCCACAGGGGAAATAATTAGCCGACGGGGAACCCGTCGCCCAAGATCTGAGTTCATGAAGTTTTCTGAAGTGAGTCAAAAGTTCAGTTCTCTGGGTGACCCAGGTCACCGGTCTGCACTTTATAACATTTCTTAAGAT
This sequence comes from Aquarana catesbeiana, assembly GCF_042186555.1. Classification (NCBI taxonomy): domain Eukaryota; kingdom Metazoa; phylum Chordata; class Amphibia; order Anura; family Ranidae; genus Aquarana; species Aquarana catesbeiana. Next base: position 14,540,276 of record NC_133328.1, on the reverse strand, counting down.
TTGTAGCCTCACGGATGGAAAAGTCGGCTAGAACTTTCTGAAACCTTCAAACTTGTGCAGGAAAATTGGGAATTAAATTGGGGAATTTTGTAGAAGATAATATAGAGTTCAGATAGCTTATCGCTTGTGTAGCACTACCCCCTTCAGGGCCCTTTATTAGGATGGGTTTTCTCCTGATCTTTGCCTCAACCTTCTCGAGAACCTCAGCCACTCTGACACACCAGGTTGGCTGTACAAACATGCAGGAATTCACTGAAAGTAATACTTAGTACCCAATAGCGCTATAAGAAAAGAGCCAACAAACCAGGTAGGAAAGGCAAAATCAATATATTGCCACCCAATATGGTTGCAGTGGTAATTTTGGCATCAAATTTTGATTTAGTTTTAGTTTTATGCCCCGTACACACGGTCGGATTTTCCAACGGAAAATGTTCGATGGGAGCTTGTTGGAAATTCCGACTGTGTGTAGGCTCCATCGGACATTTTCCATCGGAATTTCCGTCACACAAAATTTGAGATCTGGATCTCAAATTTTCTGACAACAAAATCCATTGTCGTAAATTCCGATCATGTGTAGACAATTCCGACGCACAAAGTCAATGCTCGTAATCAAGCAGAAGAGCCGCACTAGCTATTGAACTTCATTTTTTTTGGCTCATCATACGTAGTTACATAGTTACATAATAGGCGAGGTTGAAAAAAGACACAAGTCCATCAAGCCCAACCCATGTGTGTGATTATATGTCAGTATTACATTGTATATCCCTGTATGTTGCGGTCATTTAGGTGCTTATCTAATAGTTTCTTGAAGCTATCAATGCCCCCCGCTGAGACCACCGCCTGTGGAAGGGAATTCCACATCCTTGCCGCTCTTATGCCCTGTACACACGGTCGGACATTGATCGGACATTCCGACAACAAAATCCTAGGATTTTTTCCGACGGATGTTGGCTCAAACTTGTCTTGCATACACACGGTCACACAAAGTTGTTGGAAAATCCGATCGTTCTAAGTGCGGTGACGTAAAACACGTACGTCGGGACTATAAATGGGGCAGTAGCCAATAGCTTTCATCTCTTTATTTATTCTGAGCATGCGTGGCACTTTGTCCGTCGGATTTGTGTACTCGGAAAATTTTATAGCCTGCTCTCAAACTTTGTGTGTCGGAAAATCCGATGGAAAATGTGTGATGAAGCCCACACACGGTCGGAATTTCCGACAACAAGGTCCTATCACACATTTTCCGTCGGAAAATCCGACCGTGTGTACGGGGCATTACAGTAAAGAACCCTCTAAGTAGTTTAAGGTTAAACCTCTTTTCTTCTAATTTTAATGAGTGGCCATCTGTCTTGTTAAACTCTCTTCTGCGAAAAAGTTTTATTTCTATTGTAGGGTCACCAGTACGGTATTTGTATATTGAAATCATATCCCCTCTCAAGCGTCTCTTCTCCAGAGAGAATAAGTTCAGTGCTCGCAACCTTTCCTCATAACTAAGATCCTCCAGACCCTTTATTAGCTTTGTTGCCCTTCTTTGTACTCGCTCCATTTCCAGTACATCCTTCCTGAGGACTGGTGCCCAGAACTGGACAGCATACTCCAGGTGCGGCTGGACCAGAGTCTTGTAGAGTGGGAGAATTATCGTTTTATCTCTGGAGTTGATCCCCTTTTTAATGAATGCCAATATTCTGTTTGCTTTGTTAGCAGCAGCTTGGCATTGCATGCCATTGCTGAGCCTATCATCTACTAGGACCCCCAGGTGCTTTTCCATCCTAGATTCCCCCAGAGGTTCTCCCCCCAGTGTATAGATTGCATTCATATTTTTGCCACCCAAATGCATTATTTTACATTTTTCTACATTGAACCTCATTTGCCATGTAGTCGCCCACCCCATTAATTTGTTCAGATCTTTTTGCAAGGTTTCCACATCCTGCGTAGAAGTTATTGCCCTGCTTAGCTTAGTGTTGTCTGCAAATACAGAGATTGAACTGTTTATTTATTGTACATCACCGTGTTCTTGGCGAATTTCAGACAAGATTTGTATAATCGTGTGTATGCAAGACAAGTTTGAGCCAACATCCGTCAGAAAAAATCCATGGATTTTGTTGTCGGAATGTCCGATCGTGTGTACGGGACATTAGTCTTTTGACTAAAATGCCATTTTAGTTTTAGTCCAATTTTAGTCATCTGCAATTGTTTTAATTCTAATCATATTTTAGTCGACTAAAGTCTCCAGTACAGTTTAGTCTAATAAAATAATTTTAGTCAACTAAAACCTAATGGGTTTAGTTAAACTGTAATGCATTATTTAAGCATTTCTATAGAGTTTCCAAACTCGGTATATACTCCTGGAGTAAAAAAAAATTAATATCATGTTCTTATTTATCATAGTAGGGTTTGAACAAACTCACAGATACAGATTTAGCCATTCTCGATGGTCTGAGGAGACCTGTAATGCTTCAGAGTGCTCTGGACGGTGGTCAGAGGAGACGTGTTATGCTGCACAGTGCTCTGGACGGTGGTTTGAGGAGGCCTGTAATGCACACAGTGCTCTGGATGGTGGTCTGAGGAGGCGTGCAATGCTGCACAGTGCTCTGGACGGTGGTTTGAGGAGGCCTGTAATGCACACAGTGCTCTGGACAGTGGACTGAGGAGGCCTGTAATGCTGCACAGTGCTCTGGACGATGGTTTGAGGAGGCCTGTAATGCTGCACAGTGCTCTGGACAGTGGACTGAGGAGGCCTGTAATGCTGCACAGTGCTCTGGTTGGTGGTTTGAGGAGGCCTGTAATTAGGATACCACCTTTTCTTCAAGCCAAACCCGAACACTTTAGCAGCGGCATTTTTTTTAAGTATACGCTATAAGATTGTAAAAGACTTGGGACACTTGGTGGCCTGAAAGAGTAGTAATGCAGCACGCATAGAGCTCTGTAGTGAACTGTGCGTGTGCCCGAATTGTAAGTGTTCTGCACAGAATGCGGGGGTGAGAAATATTGAATATACAAAATGCAGGGGTCGGATGTGTGCTGGGGAGAGGGCTAGTGCTAGCAGGGGCATGAGGGGAGTTAGATATGTTCTGGGGGGGGCTCTTTGGGAGGGGAGATGGCTAGTGTTGGGGGAGAGTCAGATATGTGTGTGCTGGGAGGGGAGAGGGCTAGTGCTTGCAGGGGGAGTTTGATGTGTGCTGGGGGGATGCTTTGGGAGGGGAGAGGGCTAGTGCTGGAGGGGGGGTCAGATATGTGCTATGCGGTGCTTTGGGAGGGGAGAGAGCTAGAGCTAGCAAGGGGGGCACTTTGGGAGGGGAGAGAGCTAGAGCTAGCAGGGGGCTTGGATATGTGCTGGGGGTGCTTTTGGAGGGGAGAGGACTTGTGCTAGCAGGGGAGGTCAGATATGTGCTAGGGGGATGCTTTGGGAGGGGAGAAAGCTAGAGCTAGCAATGGAGGGTCGGATATGTGCTGGAGGACACTTTAAGAGGGGAGAGGGCTAGTCCCTGCGTCCCTGCTCCCCCTCCTCCTCCTGTGTGTGTGTACACAAAGCAGACAAGAAGGAGGAGGGGAAAGCTTTGATCCACTGACACTGTGCTGAAACAGACTGCTGTCCGGGAGGGGAGACACATCATATAGCGAGCAGACTCCTTACGCTCGGTCCAGTCCAGTGTGAATGATATATCCGGGTCTGGGGCAGATGAAAACCCGTACACATCACATCAGAAAACTGGACAGGTGGCAACCCTACCTGTAATGCTGCACCGTGCTCTGGACAATGGTTTGAGGAGGCCTGTAATGCTGCACACTGCTCTGGATGGTGGACTGAGGAGGCCTGTAATGCACGCAGTGCTCTGGACGGTAGTCTGAGGAGGCCTGTAATGCTGCACAGTGCTCTGGACGGTGGTCTGAGGAAGCCTGTAATGCTGCACAGTGCTCTGGACGGTGGTTTGAGGAGGCCTGTAAAGCTGCAAAGTGCTCTAGACAGTGGACTGAGGAGGCCTGTAATGCACACAGTGCTCTGGACGGTGGTCTGAGCATACCTCCCAACAGTCCCGGATTGGGCGGGACTTTCCCGCATCTTCACCTTTGTCCCACTGTGTAGGAAGTTTGTCCCACATCATTGTTTTGCAGTATGGGTCAGCCCTGTGCTCACAGCTCAGCACGTTTACTTTCAAGCACAGAAGCCCAGCCCGACAATGAGTGTGCACTTAGTGTACTGATAAGGAAGATTTTGCTGCAGTGGATGTAAGAAGACCGTAAAGGTGTGTGGAAGATGGTGGAGCTTTGGGGAGGGTGGTGGGGCTAAAGATTAGGAGAGAGGGGTTGAGCAGAGAGAGGGGGGGGTTGCAGAAGTTATTGCTGAGGAGGTGTGTAGTCAAAGGGATCTCACACCACAAGAAGAGGGTGTGGAGAAAAGACAACAGACACGAAGACACACAAGAACATACAAAAAAACAATAAAAACAAAAGTCCGGACGCCAAACATCATACACCTAGAGATTGTCTGCGGAAAGGCTTGGGGATGAAAAATGAATCAAGTAAGGTAAAGACAGTCTGTATGTGTATGGTCCCCAGGGAAGAAGGTGCACTTGATGGTTTTCCAATGCTGAAGTAGTACAGGTAAATGGCTGCCGGGTGTGTTTTTGAGTAAGGGTCAAAGTTTTTTTTAGGTTTTTTTTTCTAATATGGTAGCTTGGTCTGAGGAGGCCTGTAATTCTGCACAGTGCTCTGTATGGCGGTCTGAGGAGGCCTGTAATGCTGCGCAGTGCTCTGGATGGTGGTCTGAGGAGGCCTGTAATGCTGCACAGTGCTCTGGATGGTGGTCTGAGGAGGCCTGTAATGCTGCACAGGGCTCTGGATGGTGGTCTGAGGAGGCCTGTAATGCTGCACGGTGCTCTGGATGGTAGTCTGAGGAAGCCTGTAATGCTGCACAGTGCTCTGGAAGGTTGTCTGAGGAGGCCTCTAATGCACAGTACTCTGGATATGGACAGTCTGAAGAGGAGGCTTGTAATTCAATGCAAACAGGGCTCTGGATGGTGGAATGAGAGGCCTGTAATGCTGCACGGTGCTCTGGGTGGTGGTCAGAGGAGGCCTCTAATGCACAGTGCTCTGGATAAGGACAGTCTGAAGAGGAGGCTTGTAATGCAATGCACACAGGGCTCTGGATGGTGGTATGAGAGGCCTGTAATGCTGCACAGTGCTCTGGATGGTGGTCTGATGGGAGGTCTGTAATGCACAGTGCTCTGGACGGTGGTATTAGGGGAGGCCTGTAATTTACAGTGCACTAGGATGGTGGTCTTACTCTGAGAGGCCTGTAATGCTGACAGGGCTGGATGGTGGTATCAGGTCAGAGGGAAGTCCTGTAATGCACAGTGCTGTGGACGCCGGTGGTCAGAGGAGGCCTGTAATGCACACACAGTGCTCTAGACATGACGCACGGTGGTCTGAGGGGAGGCCTGTAATTGTAATGTACACACTCACAGTTAGGGTTAGACCAACTATCTTTGATCTTCCCTGGTTTAAAGGTATCACACTGATACCAAGTTAAGGAACATTGGTAAACTAAGAGAAGGAAGTGCTCAGGTAAGAACTGTTTGCCAAATCTATTGTAACATTCATGGGGATAAATTTTAGATCTACATGGAAAGTTACGTGTTTAATTATATTTTATAGATGGCACAGTCCCCTTGAAGTTTACTGTCAGCATATGAAGTTTGCGTCTTGGAAAGTATCAGTTGATCAATTCGTTAACTTTGTATTATAACAGGGTAGGTTTCAGTTTAATCGGTCTTAGTTGCAAACGATTGTTTTGCTTGACACCAATACTGATCGATTTCAACCATATGATTTTGCAGGTGTGGTTGCAGGGTTATTGTTCCCCCCTATTTTGTGGCACACAGACACCTCATTGGACCTCTTGGCGGGCCCTGAGGATTCTTCGGAACCGTGATCATTTTGAAGGGGTGAGAGTGTATCCATCAGACGATCTATAAGTTATGCTAATTATGTAAATATATGATTTGTTGAACCCGATAGAGACCTCTTAGAGGCCTTCATATGTATTAATGTTCTGTATTTACTGAAATGTAAAATTTATTTTATTGTCTTTTGTTTTAGTGTTACTGTATTAAGGTCCTACAAAATCTCCAGAAGAAGCCACGATTGTGTGAAACATGTAGAGGCAACCATTATTTTGTATTGTGACCGTAGGGCTTTATTTGCCCCCCTTTTTTATAACTATTTTCTTCCCTTTTTTTAATTATATTTATGTAATAAAATTTATATATTTTTGTAATATCAATTTTCATAGATTTGTTTGCACATTAAAACTCCAATTCTGCTCTTTTGGTATTTTTTTAAACTCATTTAAGGGAGGTGGTGCATATAGTGAAGTCTCCAACCCCTAATATTAAATTTAAATATGTTTTTACACACTCACGGTGCTCTCTGCTCTGGACGGTCGTCGTCATCGTGAGTCGGGAGTCCAGAAGAAGCCACGATTGTGGTGAAACATGTAGAGGCAACCATTCTTTTGTATTGTGACCGTAGGCCTCTATTTGTCCCCTTTTTTTATAACCATTTTTTTCCATTTTTTTAATTATCTTTATGTAATAAAATTGATATATTTTTGTAATATCGATTTTCATAAATTTTTTTTGCACCTTAAAACTCCAATTCTGCTTTTTTGGTATTCTTTTAAACTAATTTAAGTAAGGTCGTGCATATAGTGAAGTCGCCAACCCCGAATATTAAATTTAAATATGTTTTTTACACACTCACAGTGCTCTTTGCTCTGGACGGTCATCGTTATCGTGAATCGGGAGTCCAGAAGAAGCCACGATTGTGGTGAAACATGTAAAATTTATTTTATTGTCTTTTGTTTTAGTGTTACTGTATTAAGGTCCTACAAAATCTCCAAAAGAAGCCACGATTGTGGTGAAACATGTAGAGGCAACCATTCTTTTGTATTGTGACCGTAGGCCTCTCTTTGTCCCCTTTTTTATAACCATTTTCTTCCATTTTTTAAATTATCTTTATGTAATACAATTTATATATTTTTGTAATATCGATTTTCATAAATTTTTTTTTGCTCCTTAAAACTCCAATTCTGCTCTTTTGGTATTTTTTTAAAACTAATTTAAGGGAGGTGGTGCATATAGTGAAGTCTCCAACCCCTAATATTAAATTTAAATATGTTTTTTGCACACTCACAGTGCTCTCTGCTCTGGACGGTCGTCGTCATCGTGAGTCAGGAGTGGGACTCTAGTCAGGAGGCCTGTTGCACGGTGCTGCTCTGGACGGTCGTCTAAGAACTCGGAGGCCCGTGATAGACATGTGTATTGCCAAAAAATATGTTCGTTTTCGTTTCATTCGGGTTTTTTTTCGTTTTTCGGGTCATTCGTTATGATCACAATTCGTAAAATCGCACATTCGTAAATTTGTAAATTCATAAATTCGTACATTCATAAATTAGAAGATTCGAATATTTATAAATTTGTACATTCGCACATTTGTAAATTAGAAAATTCGTATATACGTAAATTCGTACATTCGTAAATTAGAAAATTCGGAAATTTGGAAATTCAAAATTCGAAAATCCAAAAACCCGAAAATTCGAAAATCTGAAATAGTAACTAACTATTAAATTATAGGCATTGTAATTTCCTTTCAAATTTGGCTGTTAGTGAACGTAAAGAATACGAATTTATTCGAAGTTACGAATTATCCAAAATAACAAATGCCGCATCTAAACAAATGGAACAGAACAAATTAATAAAAAATAATAATAATAAAACGTTTTTATTATTATTATTGTTATTTATTATTATTAATTCATTACGTTCCATTCGTTTACATACGGCATTCGTTATTTCGGACAATTTGTAACTTTGGATAAATTTGTATGTGTTACGTTCACTAACAGCCAAATTTGAAAGAAAATTACAATATCTATAATTTAATAGTTAGTATTAGTTAAGTTAATATTAGTTAATTATTATTTCAGATTTCCGAATTTACAAATTTACGAATTTACGAATGTACGAATTTACAAATTTTCAAACATTCAAATTTACGAATATTCGGAAAAATTCATTAAATGGGTTTTCATTAATTCGGATATTTCTGAATTAACGAATTTGCCGAAATTTGTTAAAAAACTAATTAGGAACAAAACAAATTGCACATGCCAAGCCTGTGATGCTCGCTGCACAGCCTGCTAACTGCTGCTAAGCGAAGCACGATATGGATTTGAGTCGCTTGCTTGCTGGGAGCGGAAGCAGGTGGAGCGCCGTGGAAACCAGAAGAAGTTAACGAGGGTAAACCTCCCTGCCTCACATTTTCCTTTTCCTTTTCATTCGTTAACGAAAACGGAATTGATTTTCGTCATAGTTTTCGTCAGTGGACGAATATGTGGTGTAAGTTTTCGTTTAGTTTTTCGTCACCGTAAAAAGGCCACTGATGAAAATTTTGATGAAAACCTTTTCGTTGACGAAATTAACACTGTATGGTTGGTAACTAGGCAAGCATAAACGTGATCAACCACATGCCGACCAGCGCCCAACGAGGTACGTCGGCACAATGGCAAGGCTGGGCAAATGGGTGTACAGGTACGTCCCCTTTAAATCGCGGCATTGTGGGTGCACGCAGCGTACTCCGTGACCGCGCGCGCGGGTCCCGCAGGCTCGATGTCTGCCAGGGGCCCGCGATTGTGTCACGGAGCGGAAGAACGGGGGAGATGCCTACGTAAACAAGGCATTTCCCTGTTCTGCCTAGCGACAAGACAGGGATCTACTGCTTCCTGTGATCGGGAGCAGTGATCGCTGTCATGTCAGTGGAAGCCCCTAGCCCCCCAAAGTTAGAATCACTCCCTAGGACACACTTAACCCCTTGATCGCCCCCTAGTGTTTAACCCCTTCCCTACCAGTGTCATTTACACAGTAATCAGTGGATTTTTATAGCACTCATCGCTGTATAAATGACAACGGTCCCAAAATGTTGTCAAAAGTGTCCGATGTGTCCGCCATAATGACACAATCATGATAAAAATCGCCGATCGATCGTCGCCATTACTAATAGAAAATAATAATAATAATAAAAATACCATAAAACCATCCCCTATTTTGTAGACGCTATAACTTTTGCGCAAACCAATCAATATACGCTTATTGCGATTTTTTTTTTTCCCCAAAAATATGTAGAATAATACATATCGGCCTAAACTGAGAAAGAAATTTATTTTTTTTATATATTTTTGGGGGATATTTATTATAGCTAAAAGTAAAAAAAAATAGCTTTTTTTTTTCAAAATTGACGCTCTTTTTTTTGTTTATAGCGCAAAAAATAAAAACCGCAGAGGTGATCAAATACCACCAAAAGAAAGCTCCATTTGTGGGAAAAAAAGAACGTCAATTTTGTTTGGGTACAGTGTCGCACGACCGCGCAATTGTCAGTTAAAGCCACGCAGTGCCGTATTGCAAAAAGTGCTCTGGTCAGGAAGGGGGGGGGGTAAATCCTTCCGGGGCTGAAATGGTTAACCAGAGTAAGGAGTAGGCATAGGATGAGGTTTGGCATCCAGATGAGCATAAACAGTAGCAGGTGAATATTCAAACAGAGGTGCGCTCTCAGCCATTAACAGTGAATGGCGCCGCAAGCGCAACACCTGTTTTTTTACATGTTTCATGATCGCAGTGTAAAAATGCACAAGGGCGCCCGCGATGTCCTCACGCGAAGCCGATCTGTCCCTCGGCTCCCGGGTGCAGGCGCCGCCATCTTCGGTGAGAGAATCAGGAAGTGAAGCCTTGCGGCTTCACAGTCTGGCTGTCTACTGTGCATGCACGCTGCTCGATCCCACTGGTCCCTGCTGACTTCTGGGACCTGTGTGTCTCCCAGAAGACAGAAGGGGGGGGCGGAGGAGGGGCCGGACATGGCGTACATCGCTGCGGATACTGCGGTGATCTACGCTTGGAAGTGGGAGCAAACACCTGGATTATATGGGTATCTGCCCCCCCCCCGAAGGGTGCCAAATGTGACACCGGAGGGGGGGAGGAATCCGAAAAGTGGAAGTTCTATTTTTGGGTAGAACTCCGCTTTAAGGTTTTTATTGGTGGCCGCTTATTATGGAAACTCCTCCTAGCTTTTTTTTTTCCAGTGACGTTAATATTAGACAGAAAATGAGAAAAACATCCAGCCAGAGCTACAATGGAATGGTTTAGATCAAAGCATATTCATGTGTTAGAATGGCCCAGTCACAGTCCAGACCTAAATCACATTGAGAATCTGTGGCAAGACTTGAAAATTGCTGTTCACAGACGCTCTCCATCCAATCTGACAGAGCTTGAGATCAGTGGCGTCTCCAGCTTTCAAATTTAGGGGGGGCACATGGGGGGACAGGGACAAAAGTAGGGGGGCAATTATAAAATGCATATATATATATATATACATATATATATATATATATCCTGGGTCCCTTTACTACGACCCCACAACGTGCCCTTTCACATGCTCTGCAGTGAGCTCCCTTCCTACTGTATTGGGGTCCCCCAGGGTGGCAGAAAACAAGAGATATATGTCACCAGCATACCAAGAAAATATAAGGGTCCAAAGCAGTGGGAGAACTATCAGGGTTGCAAAGGTTGTCTTGCCTCCGGGCCCTGGTGTTCTGCCACTGTGGGGTTCCCCAGCCTCCTCTTGCTGTCCTGCCCCTGCTATTGACTGCTCTGGTCTGGCATCTCTTGGAATTTACAGGCTGGTTCTCCTGTCCTAAGGATGGGAGAAATCAGTCTGTTTTTTCAGTAACTAAGAGTCCTGGTGGAGTCCTTCCTGCAACTCGCTCTACTCCCTGCCAATGAGGATGCAGGTGAAGGAGCAGATCAGGCGGCCGTGGTTGTGTGAACGCTCGCATTATGCAGTGTCAGCGAGCAGGGGAGGGGGGAAGAATCACCCGCAGGAGCTGACTGGGGACTCTCTCCCTCTTAGACATTGATTTTTTGTAAAAAAAAAAAAAAAAAAAATTTTTTTTTTTTTTTTGGGGGGGGGCACATGGTGGGGCACAGCATAATGTTGGGGGGGTCAGGGCCCCCTCTAGCCCCCCACTAGGGTCGCCATTGCTTGAGATATTCTGCAAAGAAGAATGGGGAAAAGTGTCCCTCTCTAGATGTGCAAAGCTGGTAGAGACATCCCCAAAAAGACTTGCAGCTGTAATTGCAGCGAAAGGCGGTTCTACAAAGTATTGACTCCGGGGGGCGTTACACTAATGTACCCCCAACACTTTTCACATATTTATTTGTAAAAAATGTTGAAAACCATTTAAAGCACTGCACAAACTGTTGGCGTTATATTAATCTGCAACGGGAATACTGATAAGATTAAAATAAAATAAAATGATTAAAATAATAAAATAAAGAAAAAATTAAATAAAAAAATTAAAATCTGCCATGGAAATACTGATAAGAAAAAGTTAAAATAATTTAATGAAAAGATTAAAATTAAATAAAATAAATAATAAAATAGAAATAAAATAAATAATAAAATAGAAATAAAATAATAATATAAATAAAAAAGTAAAATAAAATAAATAGAAATAAAATATAATAAAATAAAAATTAACATATATTTAAGTTTAATTAAATTTAGTTAAAAAAAAAAAAAAAAAAACCTTTTTATTGCTGTGTGTGTTTCCAAGGGAGTTTCCCTGTACTTCCTGTTCCTTTTTTTTTTTTTTTTTGCACCTGTACTTATGGACACATTCATGGTTTATATATGCACAGTGAATTTCACTCGCAGTCAATATTTATACTGGATTTTTACACTTGCTTGCATTTTACTCACTATCGCAATTGATTATATTTTATTGATCTAGTTGCCATGCTGTACATTTAGCATTTTATTTGATCACGTTAGCATTTGTATGTTTTTTGTGAGCGCAGCACCATATATTGGTTTACTCGTATTATTTTCTTGGGTTGTGTTTGACCCCTGTTGGTGTTTGCTGCAAGCAAATATACCTTCTATTGTACATTGTAGTTAGCGCGGGAATACCCTTCGTTTTATTGATATATATATATATATATATATATATATATATATATATATATAACCTTAGTTAGACTTACCGGTGACGGTATTTCTACGAGCCTTTCAGGACAGCACCTTGGAGAGAGCGTAGCTCCACCTCTTAGACAGGAAACACTGCGTGACAACGCCCCTTTAAAAAGCAGCTGCTTCCACCATGCCATCAGTTGTTACCGAGAAATCCTCCGACATGCTGGAAAATATAATCAGACAATTACCAGGTCCTATAATTATACTTTACATATGATAACCAAGGGAGGGAAGTAGGCTGCTGTCCTGAAAGGCTCGTAGAAATACCGTCACCGGTAAGTCTAACTAAGGTTTTCTCCCTTCGCCTTTCAGGACAGCACCTTGGAGAGGATAACCGAGAAACTTACTTCAGGGTGGGACTACTGCCTGCAAAACCTTCCTACCAAATGATTGGTCCGAGGCTGATAGTAGATCCAAGCGGTAGTGCCTTATGAAGGTCGAAAAACTGGACCATGTGGCAGCCTTGCAGATTTGCTCAGGAGATGCCCCAGCCCTTTCTGCCCATGATGCCGCCACTGCTCGAGTAGAATGAGGTAATACCCCTTCCGGAGGTTCCAGACCCAAAGATATGTATGCCTCTTTGATGGCCTGCTTTAACCATCTTCCAAGGGTGCTTTTGGAAGCTTTACCTCCTTTGTGAGTACCTTCCATTAAAACAAAGAGTGAGGATGACTTTCTGATTTCCTTTGTTCTTTCCAGATATTTAAGCAGGCACCTCCTGACATCAAGGGTATGGAAAGCGTCTTCTCCTGCTCCCGAAGGTAAAGGACAAAAAGTAGGGAGAATGATTTCCTGTGTACGGTGAAAAACTGAAACCACCTTTGGTAGAAATGCTGGATCCGTCCTTAAGACTACCCTATCCTGTAGACATCTCATGAAGGGCTCTTTAATTGAAAGGGCTTGTAACTCACTAATTCTACGTGCGGAAGTTACTGCTACCAATAAAATAGTCTTTAACGTCAAGAAACGTAATGATGCTTCTTCTATCGGTTCAAACGGTGCCATAGTTAGACCCTGAAGAACTAAAGATAAATCCCATTTGGGAAAACTAACAACAGGTCTAGGCTTTACTTTTGCCATTGCCCTAAAAAATCTGATTATTAAAGGTTCCCCTGACAGGGTTCTTTCCAAAAAAACTGATAAAGCAGCTACCTGCGTCTTGAGCGTACTTGCTGCTAACCCCTTCTCCAATCCCTCTTGAAGAAATTCCAAAACTGAAAATGTGGTACGAAAATCAAAGTTTTTACTGGAACACCAAGAATTATAGATCTTCCAGACTTTAAAGTAAACGTCTCTCGTCACTTTTTTTCTACTTGCAAGAAGGGTAGAAATAAGCCTCTCTGATAAACCCTTCCGTCTTAAGATTTGTTCTTCAGAAACCAAGCTGTTAGTTTGAGGTAAGCTGGATCTGGATGGAGAATTCGGCCCTGACTCAACAGGTCTGTCCTGATTGGTAATCTCCAAGCAGGTTTCACTGAGAGGTTCATCAAGGTTGAAAACCAGGGTCTTTTTGGCCAATAAGGAGCTATTAATATTAGCTCCGTGGACTCCAATCTGAATTTGGCTAACACCTTTGGTATCAGTTGGAACGGGGGAAAAGCGTAGGACAGATGGAAGTCCCATTTGTGAGCTAACGCATCTACTCCGAGAGCTTGATCCTGTCTCTGAAGAGAGAAGAAGACTGGTATTTTTGCATTTTCCTCTTTTGCAAAGAGGTCCACTTGGGGATGACCCCAACTCTTGGAAATCTTTTCGAATAATTCCTGATTGAGAGACCACTCTGCTTCCCTTATTTCTTTCCTGCTGAGGAGATCTGCTAAGGTGTTTTCCGTCCCCTTTAGATGGACTGCTGATAGAGAGGCCACATTGTTCTCTGCCCATCTTAGGATCTGATGCGCTAGACCCATTAGGGTTTTGCTTTTTGTGCCCCCTTGCTTTGTTAAATATAATACTGTCGTCATATTGTCTGACAATATTTGGACATGTTGATTCACTAGAAATTCCTGGAGGGAGAGGAGGCTTAAGTGAACAGCCTTTAACTCTCTCCAATTTGAAGATCTTCTTGCTTCTGGTTTGGTCCAAACTCCCTGAACCGTTTTTTCTTCCAGGTGAGCTCCCCATCCCCAGGCGCTGGCATCTGTAGTCAGCCTTCTGGTTACCGGAAAGACCCAAGGAAGCCCTTTTGAAACGTTTCCTAGGTTCCTCCACCACCAGAGAGACCTTTTTGCTCTTGCCCCTAAGTTGAATTTCTTCTCCAGAGGTTCCTGGTATGACCAATTCATCAGGATATCCGATTGCAGAGGACGGGAATGCAACCTGGCCCACTGTACCGAAGGAATTGCTGCTGTCAACAGACCCAGAGCAGACATGGCTTGTCTTACAGAGATCTCTGCGTTGGATTGAAGTGTTATCAGGGTCAACTGCATCTTCTCTATTTTCTCCTGGGGTAGAAAAATTTTCTGTTCTATCGAGTCTATTTCGTACCCCAGAAACCTTACCCTTTGAGATGGAATTAAGTTTGACTTCTGAAGATTGAGAAGCCATCCCAAACCTCTTAAATGTGTTTGAACTGTCTGTAGGTTGACCTCTACTTGACCCCTTGAGTCTGCAAACAGTAGCAGATCGTCCAAATAGGGTACTATTGAAATCCCCTTCAGTCTCAGGGGCTCCAAAGATTCCGCCATCACTTTTGTGAATACCCTGGGAGAAGAGGAAAGACCGAAAGGCAGAGCCCGAAACTGCAGGTGCCAAAACTCCCCTCCCCCCAGATTGACTGCAAGACGCAGGAACCTTTGTGATGGGGGCGCTATTGGTATATGGAGATAGGCATCTCTCAAATCGATGGAAGCCATATGACATTTGGGGGTTAGCAAGTTCCTTACTGAGAAAATCGTATCCATCCTGAATTTTTTGTATTTTATGGATCGATTTAGAACCTTTAAATTGAGAATCAGGCGGAACTTTCCTGATGGCTTTTTGACCATAAAAATGTGGGAGTAAAACCCCTTCCCCTCTTGATCTTTCGGAACCTGGGAAATGACCTTCTGTTGCATCAGTTCCTGTAACAGAGACTTCATGGCCTGAGCCTTTTCCCGATCCTTTGGCAGGTTTGTGATGTAAAACCGACTTGGGGGGCTTTGTGAGAATTCCAATTGATAACCCTTTTTGATTAACCCCAGAACAAAAGGACTCTTTGTTGTTTTTTCCCAGATTGGTAAGAAGTCCTGTAGTCTCCCCCCTACTAGATGGTCATTGTTTTTTAGGGGTTTGTTCTGGGGTTCTAAAGAGTACCCCACCTCTACCTCTTCCTCTCTGAGAAGACCAGGGTCTCTTCTGTGTGTGGTCCTTTTCCTTATCGGTTTGTCGAAAAGGACGAAAATTTTTCCTCTGCTGTACCGTTTTCTTCTTCTGTGGGAAAGCTTTCTTCTTGTCTGCTGTCCTGTCAAGGACAGTCTCTAGTTCTGGCCCAAACATCAGGTCTCCTGAAAAGGGAATTCCGCACAGTTTTACTTTAGAAGCTGAATCCCCTGACCAGGTCTTTAGCCAGAGTGCTCTTCTTGCTGAGTTAACAAGCGCAGAGGACCTGGCTGACATCCTGATAGATTCTGCAGAGGCATCTGCCATATATTTTACTGCCTTAAGCAGGGTAGGGAAGGACTCCAATAAGTCTTTTCTGGAGGTACCTGCCACAACATGATTTTTAAGTTGCTCTAACCAGCACTCCAGATTCCTAGCCACAACCGTAGCCGCCATTGCTGGCTTAAGATTAGCTAGAGATGAGTCCCAGGCTTTCTTCAGTAGCCCATCTGCCCTCTTATCCATAGCATCTTTGAGAATACCCATGTCCTCAAAAGCTAAATCAGTCTTCCTAGATACTTGAGAAAAGGCAGCGTCTATTTTTGGTTTTTTATTCCACAATAGTTCCTCATTCTCCTCAAAAGGAAACCTCCTTTTGAGGGTTTTAGAAAAAAACTGTCCTCTCTCTGGGTTCTTCCATTCCTTTTTAATAGTGTCTGTTAACACTTTATGCACAGGGAACACCCTGTGTTTAATTTCCTCCAGCCCCAGGTACATCTTATCATGCACAGACAGCTGAGCCTTTTCTTCCTGGATCTCCAGGGTAGTATAAATTGCCTTGAGTAATTCATCCACCTCCTCAAGTGACAGCTTATATCTAGATGATCTTGACTCTTCTTCCACCTCCTCCTCCTCAGAATCAATGGTTGAGGGTGGAATGCTTTCCCTTTCCTCCTCCGACTCACTTTCCACCTGTCTGGAAGTGGACTGAGGGAAACTGGAGTGAGAACTCTGCTCTTGGCTGGAACTCTGGCCGTGCTTTACAAGGGAACGCACTGTCCCTAGGGCCTCTGCTAACTCCTTCCTCACAGAAGATAAGAGCTCTTTGCACTCTTGTGAGGATTCTTCTTTTACTAAATCCACAATGCAGGATTTGCACAGTGGTTTGGGCCAAGAGTCCCTTAAAGGATTTTTGCATGAGGGGCACTTTCTCCCTGTTCTCTCTGATTTGGCAGTAGCTTTCTGAAACAGAGAAACAAGAAAAAACCCAGGTCCTTTAGAACTAAGGCTTCAGAGAAAAGTAGTACCTCCAGCCAACACCCTAAGTGCCCAGAGTCTCACTCCTTTGCTGAACTGCTAATGGAAACTGTTACCCCATAGCAGACAGCAGCAGGTTTTGAATAACCACATCAAAGATAAAACACCCAGTGATATAAAAGGAAAGAGGTGCCACCGCACCTCTCCTACCTGGGCCTGGCCGGGAACCTGGGCGCCTGCATCCGCCATTGCGGCTGACGATTCCGCTGTCTCCATAGTGCAATCTGCAGCTGCTGCACTGTGTACTAGGCTCCATGTGCCAAACAAAAGGAAGTCCCGGCCAGAGGACCCGCCCCTTCCTCCTGCGTTCCAGCAGCAGGAACCAATCGCTGCTACGCCCCGCCGGAAGTATCCGCCCACCGGAACTGACATCACCTGCTGTCCGGGATTCGGCGCCGCCATGCAGAGGCCTGGCATGGACGCTCTTACTGAGCACAACCGCGGCCCCCCGAACACCCCGGGTGGAAAACTTCCGGCAGACCATTACTCCTGTGAGCCGGAGAAGGAAGGGACACCGGAGCACCCTCCTCACGTAAGGGAAGGAGCTGGGTTGGTCTGAGTACCCAAACGTGGAGGTCCTGCCAAAACCCTCTCCTTGGAGAGAGCGCAGCCCCTCTGGTTCCCCAAGCAGTGCTTCCACCATGGCGGAGGAAACACTAAAAACTGATGGCATGGTGGAAGCAGCTGCTTTTTAAAGGGGCGTTGTCACGCAGTGTTTCCTGTCTAAGAGGTGGAGCTACGCTCTCTCCAAGGTGCTGTCCTGAAAGGCGAAGGGAGAAATATATATATATATATATATATATATATATATATATATATATAGATCTATATATATATATATATATATAGATCTAAATATATATCTATATAGATATATATCTATATAGATATATCTATATAGATATAGATATATACATTATATATACACACACACACATATATATATATATATATATATATATATATATATATATATATATATATATATATATATATTATTATATATTTAAACCCCATTTTTTTCTATAATATCCACGTCACTGAAGATGCCTCCGGCTCCGCCGCTGGTCCAGGTGATCAGTCTGCAGCACCTGACCCCTCCATCCCCCCCTGGTGTCGGAGGACTTCATAAACCTCCTTGTTGGCAGAAATCACAGGAGCACTGTGCGGTCTTTGTCCGCCTGAGTTCTGCAGAACGTGACACGGAGGTCAGACCTCGCTGCTCTCGGCCACGATAACAGCAGCTGTCTAGAGACTAAATTAACTTCTCGGAATTAAACCGTCTGCGGGTGAACTGTAATACCTCCGACCCGAGGAGGGACTGGGACCCCTCTGCAGAATGTCCGTATTGTGAGCGGCTCGCCCGCTGGGAAACAGGTGATCTGCCCCAGAAAACGGGCCTTGTACACCTGCGTGCCGACCTTCTCCACCCGAAAACCTGCAATCATGGGAAGCAGGAGGTCACCCCCTCCCCCCCATAACTGTTTAATTAGATTTTAAAGGGCAACTCTAGATGAATACAAAGTCAGGACATTCTTCATGTAACATATCCTACGTATAGAGCGACTCAGTACCAGGACAGAATTATCCTAATGGGTTGCCCTACTGCAACGCACGTTAACGTGACACAATGCACCCCGGAATAAAAGATGCGCCCCAGCCTGAAATGACAGTCACATGATGAACCTTCCATGAGATTTTAGGGATTTATGCCTTCTGACTGTCCCTGATTTGTAGAGACTGTCCCTCATTTGTAGGGACTGTCCCTCATTTGTAGGGACCGTGTCTCCTTTGTAGAGACTGTCCCTCATTTGTAGAGACTGTCCCTCATTTGTAGAGACTGTCCCTGATTTGTAGAGACCGTGCCTCATTTGTAGAGACTGTCCCTGATTTGTAGAGACCGTCCCTCATTTGTAGAGACTGTACCTCATTTGTAGAGACCGTCCCTCATTTGTAGGGACTGTCCCTCATTTGTAGTGACTGTCCCTCATTTGTAGGGACTGTCCCTCATTTGTAGAGACCGTGTCTCCTTTGTAGAGACTGTCACTCATTTGTAGAGACTGTCCCTCATTTGTAGGGACCATCCCTCATTTGTAGAGACCGTGTCTCCTTTGTAGAGACTGTCCCTCATTTGTAGAGACTGCCCCTCATTTGTAGGGACTGTCCCTCATTTGTAGAGACCGTGTCTCCTTTGTAGAGACTGTCCCTCATTTGTAGAGACTGTCCCTCATTTGTAGAGACTGTCCCATTAGAGCCCCCCCCCTCATGTCATAGTCTCTCCCCCTTCATATCAGAGCCCCCCCCCCTCCATCAAAGTAAATGAGTTCTGCTGCATACAACAAGCAAGCTTCCAGCGCATAATGATTTCAATATTCAGCTAACACCCAATACCCATTCACATGGGGGGGGGGTCTTCCAGACTCTGATAAGCCCCCCACCTGCAGACCCCAAAAACCACAGGTCAGGGTTGTCAGGAAGAGGCCCGTTGATGGGGACAAGGTGCTTTGAGGTGGGGGGAGCAGAGCACCCCCCCATGTTGAGGGCATGTGGCCTGGTATGGTGCAGGAGGGGGGGGGCACTCACTCGCCCCCCCCCCTTTTCCTGACCTGCTAGGCTGCATGCT
Source organism: Aquarana catesbeiana (assembly GCF_042186555.1). Classification (NCBI taxonomy): domain Eukaryota; kingdom Metazoa; phylum Chordata; class Amphibia; order Anura; family Ranidae; genus Aquarana; species Aquarana catesbeiana. The sequence goes on along the minus strand of NC_133328.1, from coordinate 14,520,955 downwards.
CGGACAAGGGTCTGGTATGGATTTTGGGGGGGGGGGGGTTCCCTTAAAATCCATACCAATCCCGGCGATTAAAACAAAAAAGTAAAAAACGGCATGCCCTCCCTCCCCCCCAGTCCATACCAGACCCTTAGGGTCTGGTATGGACTGGGGGGGCCCCATGCCGTTTTTTACTTTATTTTTTAATAGCCGGGTGCCTGCAATTGTAACTGCGGTCATTTTAAATGGGATTTTCTTCTTTACAAATGTCAGTTTTGCTGTAGCATGTTCTGTATATGCTACAAATGCGCCACTTTACACATTAAGGGGGGCCCCCAGGCAAGATATTTAAAGGGATTTTCCATTTTCATTGTTGCACTTCAAGCATCATTAAAATCACTGCTCCTGAAAAAAACAATCTTTTTTTTTTTCTATTGATACATGTCCTCCAGGGCAGTACCCAGACCCCCATACCCCTTTTATGACCAATTACTTGCAAATAATGCCGTTTTTTTTCTTAATTTTTTTTATTCAGCTGTCAGCGGGGAACCCATTGACAGCTGATGACTCATCGGTTGTTAAGGACGCGGCGGCCAGCTTCCCGGCCCTGTCCCTTAACAACCAGCTTACACTGCGCTCCGATTGGGCAAAGCTTTGTCCAGTTAGTGCACAGAATGGGCGAGGTTTCCTTTCGGCAAACACCCGGCGAACAACCTGCAGATTCGGGTGTTCGACGAACGGCGGAACAGGCAAATGTTCAGCCCGAACCCATGCTCGGGCTGAACCGTTCGCCCATCCCTATGTGCCTCTAAAGTGTTTGGGTTTGGCTTGAAGAAAAGGTGGAAATGGTGGAAACCCTAGATACTCCATGGGATTGGACAGTTAACCATATTCTTGGGAATTGTGACTACTGATGAGCTAAGGATGACTAAAAATGGCCTTGTGGCCATATTAGTCAATGACTAATATGGGAAAGGGAATTCTCTGGTTGCAGCTAATTAGATCTGCTATTACATGGCAGTTACCTGTAGGTTTGGCCTTAATCTTGGCTCATCACTAATTACGAGTTACCTAACTCATGGCATGGGTTACTGAGTTGTATAACACATTCATGTATGCAGTTACAAAAGAACTGTTTAGTTAAGGAATTTAAGAAAGGAAACCTTGCCTCTGTGTATTAATGTAAGTAGCTGCATGGAAAATGGGTGCAATTGTTTAACGTTGGGTACAGCAGTAAGCCCTGCAACTTTCCAAGTGGAGAAAGAACCAGGATTACACATATGATCAGCCTATATCTAGGGAAATTCCTGTAGCAGCTGGCTAGGATTAGATGGACAATAAGAGGGCATTTAGAGCGTTTACGGGGAAGGTTCTTCCGGTATACCGGTCACTGGGCACCCATATCCCATTGGCCCCAGCTGTACATGTGACATCTTGCCGGAACCAAGATAGTAATAAATCCTCTGAAGTGAAGCATATCTAGGCTTTGGAGTTCAGAAATGATCTTGTAAAGCATCTGCTTAGTGATTTGGTGGGATGAGGTGGAGCTTCAGCTCCTTCAGTATACCAGTCACTGGGCACCCATATCAGAATAGGAAAAATGGTGGACAATTTCAAGGGTCACTCAGAGTGGTTACCGGGAAGGTTCTTCTAGTATACTGGTCACTGGGCACCCATCTCATCCCAGCTGTGCATGTGACCACTTGCTGAAACCAATGTAGCAAGGTCCCAGGCCTCCTTTGGTCTAATGAGGACCTCCAGAGCCAGAGATAGCTGACATCCTTCTGTATATGGTGGGTTGTGAGGCATTGTGGGTAGACTCATCCGGAGCCAGACACTTCTTGGATGCAAAAGAGATTTTATTTCTCTTAACAGAACTTTGGGAGAGAGGGTTAGGGCCAGGACAACCTTAGGTAGTTGCAATATTAATTGGCAGACTCCAGGACTTCAACAGGAGGACAGCCATGCAGGGAAAGGCATCCAGCAAGACGGCACATCTGCAGGTGTAGGAATGCTGTCTCTTATGGCAACAGTCTTTAACAGTCCCTAACACAAAGTGTGACAGTTCCTTCACTTCCACTACAATCACTTCTTGTAATTCTTCAACCCACTGAGCTCCCAGTCTCTCTCTCACTAGACTAGATAATTCACTGCCACTGAATACCTTGAGCTCCTCCAATCTTCACGGTAGTATCTTACTCAAGCGTCATCCCCACCTCTCTGCTGGGTCCCTAGCTTGGCACTCAAGATGCCTCCCAAGCTTCACCCCACTGGCCTGCTTGGTCCCTGGCTCAACACACAAGACTGCTCTGCAAGCGTCCCCTCCGCTGGTTGGGTCCCTGGCTTGATACCCGACTGAAGTTTCCCGATTCTTCACCGCCCTGGGTTGGTGAGAATGCTGCTCCGGTACTTGCTTCAGTTGCTCACAGTGGTCTCTGGTAATAAGGTGGTTAGTCCCTTAGTGGCGACAGCTTCCCCTCTACCTCCGACCACGACAGGTTCTCCGGCCGGCAGAACTGTCAATTCTGGTTGGACTGCAAGCCGCAATCCCAACCCTGCGCTGCTCTCTTGCTTCTGGATAGGCCCTCAGACAGCCTAGCAGCCAGATCTGCCCAGGATAGGCCCAATCTCCAGCCTAGCAGCCCGGGCAATACAACACACATCCACCCAGACAGCCGTCCAGGTGGCACAGAACACCGATCACCTGACTCCACCCAAATATATAGGTTCTCCCAGCAGGCCAAGGGATTCAAGAAAACCCCTGCCCATGGGCTGAAATACCCCATATACCCATAATCTGACCTTGCATTGCCCTTATCGTATCTAAAGCCACCAGGTACCCGGCCACCTAGCAGTAGAAGAGAAAAGTGCAACAATGCCAGACTTAGGGAGAAATCAAGGTAGCTACTCCTGGCAGCTAAATTTAGGAGTAACCCTGCCAAAACTCCAGGGTGCTAGACCAAGATAGTAATAAGGCCTCTGCAGTAAAAGCCTATGTAGGCTTAGAACCTGAGAACTGACCCCATAAAGCCTGAGAATTGATCTTGTAAAGCATCTGCTTATTGAATTGGTGGGATGAGGTAGAGCTTCGTCTCCTCTGGTATACCAGTCACTGACCACCCATATCAGAATAGGAATGATGGTGGACATTTGCAATGATCGGTCAGAATGGTTACTGGGAAGGTTCTTCTCATAAACCGATCACTGGGCACCGATGTCACATTGACCCCAATTGTGCATGTGACCTCTTGCTGGAACTAAGATAGTAATATGGCCTCTGAAGTAAAGCCTACCTAGGCTTAGGACCTAAGAATGCTCCCTAAAGCCTGAGAAGTGATCCTGTAAAGCATCTACTTAGAAAATTAGTAGGACGAGGTGGAGCTTTGGCTCCTCCGGTATACCATTCACAGGGCACCCATATCAGGATATCAATGATGATGGTGGACAATTTCAAGAGTCAGTCAGAGTGGTTACCCAGAAGGTTCTTGTTGTATATCAGTCACTGGGCATACATATCAGGATAGGAATGATGGTGGAAAATTTCAAGGGTCGGTCAGAGTGGTTAGGTAAGGTTCTTCCTGTATACTGGTCACTGGGCACTCCTGCCACCTTGGCCCCAGCTGTGCATGTGACCTCTTGCTGGAACCAAGATAATAATAGATCCTCTGGAGTAGGCTTAAGACCTGAGAAATTACCCCAAAAAGCCTGAGAAGTGATCTCGTAAAGCATCTGCTTGGTGAATTGGTGGGACAAAGTGGAGCTTTGGCACCTCCAGTATACCAGTCTTTGGGCACCCATATCAGGATCGGAATGACGGCGGACAATTTCAAAGGTCAGTCAGAGTGGTTACCAGAAGGTTCTTTCAGTATACTGGTCACTCATGTCAAATTGGCCTCAGCTGAGCATGTGACTTGTTGCTGGAATCAACCAAGATAGTAATAAATCCTCTGGAGTAAAGCCTATCTAGGTTTAGGACCTGAGAAGTGCCCCCATAAAGCATCTGCTTAGTAAATTAGTAAGACTAGGTGGAGCTTTGACTCTTCCGGTATACAAGTCACTAGGCACCCATATCAGGATAGTAATGATGGTGGACAATTTCAAGTGTCATGCAGAGTGGTTGCTGGGAAGGTTCTTCTCATATACCAGTCACTGGGCACCCATGTCACATTGGCCCCTGCTGTGCATGTGAACACTTGCTTAAAACCAAGATAGTAATAAGTCCTCTGGAGTAAAGTCTATCTAGGCTTAAGACCTGAGAAGTGACCCCATACATTCTGAAAAGTGATCTCGTAAAGCATCTGCTTAGTGAATTGGTGGGATGAGGTGGAGCTTTGGCTCCTCCAGTATACAAAGCATCGGGCACCCATATCAGGATAGGAATGATGGTGGGCATTTGCAAGGGTAGATCAGAGTGGTTACCGTAAAGGTATTTCTGGTACCCATGTCACATTGGCCCAGCTGTTCATGTGACTTGTTGCTGGAACCAAGATAGTAATAAGGCCTCTGGAGTAAGGCCTATCTAGGCTTAGAACCCAAGAAGTGACCCTGTAAAGCCTCTGTTTAGTGAACTGGTGGGATGAGGTGGAGTTTTGGCTCACCAACCCTTCAAAGCTGCTGAACAAGAGCCCCTTCTAGGACCAGGAACTGGCTGGATGTTAGGTGGCCCTCCAACAAAATAGTTTCCCTCTTTCTGATCTCAGAAAGTTGGGAGGTATGGTGACTGGGCTTACATCTCCTGCTCTTCACACTGTCCTATAAGCATTGCATTGGCCACGGTCACTGAAGCTAGTAACATGTTTGCACAGTGTGACTATGTGGTGATATATCTCAGTGCTTTGATGGTCTGTTGCATGTTATGGAAACATCTCCCCGGCACCTGGTCTGGGGAGGGGAGACACACGTTTAACAACCAATGTACGCTTTCTGCAACCGGCTCGCCTAGATGCCCTAACGTCTGTATGATGCTAGACCCCTTCAATGTGGGCAATGAGTGTACAAAACACGGACCATTGCACCACACAAGGACAACACTGTCACTGTGTTCTCCAGCCTTGAACTAGAGTCGTACTTAATGTTTCATTGGCAGCGGCTCCCGGAGTTTATACAAAACCGACTTCTCCTGTCCTGTCATAACACGATTCGCATTCCTGTGTCAGATTAGACAGGTATTTTGGGGAAATAATTAGGCTGAGCGTTGCATAGTGTGAGCGGCACACATCAGCAATGCTCTCATTTTGTGTTATGCTCTGCTGAGCTAATTCAGCATTAATATCTCAGGATTAAAGGTGAAATAAATTGTGCTTTAATGGGAATGCAAAACTGATCGCTAAAATCTCAGAGATGCTTCAGGGCAGCTTTCCTCAACCCTTTTATCATGGAGGAACCCTTAAAATAATCTTAAGGGAAGCCCTGAAAATAAATAAAGAATGTATCTGTTAACGGTACATTAGAAAGATCATGAAGTTGTAGATATAAGAAGAAACACATTAATAAGTAGTATTTGACACCTAGAATGGATCGTTTTTATTACCCTCATGCCAAATACAACAAAATAATTTTCCTAATGAAATGAGTAATAATTGCGGGCAGACAGTGAAAACTGTAGTGTCCTCCTACATTGGTTGTCAATTAAGAGGTGTCCCCTTATATTGGTGGTCATTGAAGAGGTGTCCCCTTATATTGTTGGTCATTGAAGAGGTGTCCCCTTATATTGTTGGTCATTGAAGAGGTGTCCCCTTATATTGTTGGTCATTGAAGAGGTGTCCCCTTACATTGCTGGTCAGTAAAAATGTGTCCCCTTACATTGGTGGTCATTGAAAAGGTATCCCCTTACTTTGCTGGTCAGTAAAAAGGTGCCCCACTATGTTGGTGGTCATTGAAGAGGTGTCCCCTTATATTGGTGGTCATTAAAGAGGTATACCCTTACATTGGTGGTCATTGAAGAGGTGTCCCCTTATATTGGTGGTCATTGAAGAGGTGTCCCCTTACTTTACTGGTCAGTAAAAAGGTGCCCCCTATATTGGTAGTCATTTAAGAAGTGACCCCTTATACTGCTGGTCATTGAAGAGGTGTACCCTTACATTGCTGGTCATTGAAGAGGTGTCCCCTTATATTGGTGGTCATTTAAGAGGTGTCCCCTTATATTGGTGGTCATTGAAAAGGTGTCCCCTTATATTGGTGGTCATTGAAGAGGTGTCCCCTTATATTGGTGGTCATTGAAGAGGTGTCCCCTTATATTGGTGGTCAATGAAGAGGTGTCCCCCTACATTTCTGGTCATTGAAGAGGAATCCCATTATATTGGTGGAGAGAAGAGGTGTCCCCCTTACATTGGTGGTCATTGAAGAGGTGTCCTGTTTCATTGGTGGTCATTGAGGAGGTATCCCCTTACTTTGCTGGTCAGTAAAAAGGTGTCCCCCTATATTGGTGGTCATTGAACAGGTGTCCCCTTATACTGGTGGCCATTTGAGAGGTGTCCCGTTATATTACTGGTCATTGAAGAGGTGTCCCCTTATACTGGTGGCCATTTGAGAGGTGTCCCGTTATATTACTGGTCATTGAAGAGGAGTTCCCTTATACTGGTGGTCATTGAAGAGGTGTCCCCTTATACTGGTGGTCATTAAAGAGGTGTACCCTTATATTGGTGGTCATTGAAGAGATATCCCCTTATACTGGTGGTCATTGAAGAAGTGTCCCCTTATACTGGTGGTTATTGAAGAGGTGTCCCCTTATATTGGCGGTCATTGAAGAGGTGTCCCCTTATAATGGTGGTTATTGAAGAGGTGTCCCCTTATATTGGTGGTCATTGAAGTGGTGTCCCCTTATATTGGTGGTCATTGAAGAGGTATCCCCTTATATTGGTGGTCATTGAAGAGGTATCCCCTTATATTGGTGGATAGAAGAGATGTCCCCTTACATTGGTGGTCATTGAAGAGGTGTCCTGTTTCATTGGTGGTCATTGAAGAGGTGTTCCCTTTCATTGGTGGTCATTGAAGAGGTGTTCCCTTTCATTTGTGGCCATTGAAGAGGTGTCCCCTTTCGTTGGTGGTCATTGAAGAGGTGTCCCCTTATATTGGTGGTCAGTGGACATTGCCCCCAGTAGATGGGTGTTCAGTGGAAGGAATGACCTATTGATGCTCTTTGAGTAGAATGCTCCTTATGTTGTTGGTCATGGTCGTGCCTCCTTTTCGATGATGGTTGCTGGTCTCATACCACTGGCTGTGTTGAGTAATGATAGTGCCAGAGCTATGCAGACACCCCCCAGGCAGGAGGTCAGTCTGCCATTGCTCACCGTTCAAGGAACCCCTATAAACCTCTTGAGGAACCCTAAGGCTAAACCAATACCTGGATGAGAAAGGCGGCTTCAACTTGGTAATGTCTTTCCAAAAGTCATTTTGAATCTTTTTAAATCTGCGGCTTTCATTAAAATAATTCCTGGTGATCCTGCCATGGAGGTTCTTGTTCAGGCACTTCCTGTTATAGGATGACAACACTCTCCCTGCCTCCCAATTGTGCTCCTGTGTTGTCACCCTGTCAAGCTGGATTCAGATGCAGACCACTGGTGGCCTATTCAACATACATTACACAGGCATGGTCCACTGTGGCCACCATCAGGAATCCTGACCTTAGAACTGCCTTGTAGCCATCATTGGAGTGCCTGTAGACAGGATGTGGCTGCAAAGAGGCTGCAGGAGATCAGCAACATATAGGATCCTTTCGCACTCAGTAAATTGCATCTTGCCATTCCTTATTGAATTCATTTATCGGTGTTATATCCACATGTTTTTTTTTGTTCTTTCATTTCACATTGTAAGGCAGAAACTTTCAGAATATAAAATATAAAACCTAGACCTTCTATTACCTGTACTGTAGACACAGCAGGAAGCGATCCTGCATGAAAGGACCTGATCTGAGCTGTAACCTACCAACAACTCAGAATGTAATGAAGCCAGAGGATCGGCATAACAGCCAGGAAGCCAGCATTTCCAGGGGGGGTTGCTCAGATATACCGGTCACCCATCCCTCTCTTCTGTAATGCTCTGCATTTTCCAATCACAGCCCAGGGTGCCCTCTAGTGGCCACATATGGGATTTACCTCTCCATTCACAGTGCAGGGAAAGCAAAGGATTCACTTTCGAGTGACCCTGTCACCCCGGGTCACATGTACAGAGGGAGCACCCTGAAAAATTACAGGCAATAGACTTACCTTCCCTGCAGCAGTGACAGTACTTGCCTAGGCAGAGGGTGGAGGAGGAAGCAGTGCTGGATCAGTAATCTGTATATAAGGTGACAGAGACGGAGTTCACGTGCGTGTAAAGGCAGGCGTCCCAATACTTTTTTGATGATATAGTATATATATATATATATATATATATATATATATATATATATATATATATATATATATATATATATATTAGGGTTGCACCGATACCACTTTTTTAAGACCGAGTACAAGTACGGATACTTTTTTTCAAGTAGTCACCGATACCGATACTTTTTTAATGTCATGTGACAGTGGCACTAATATGCAGCACTGATGACGTGTGGACTGTGTCAGTAGTTTTTTTTTTTTTTTTAATAATTTTATTTTTTACAATTTATTTATTTTAATTATTTTTTACAATTTATTTGTTTTTGTTTTTTTTTTTTTTTTTTGCAAATTCTTTTTTTTTGGGGGGGGGAAGTGGACGTGTATTTTTTATTTTTTTTTTATAATTGCCATTTTTTATTAAGTTTTGATCATTTCAATACAGAACTACAGGGCACAAATACAGGAAGGGATAATGAAATAAATTAATTTAAAAAAAAAAGGGGGAAAAGGGAAAAATAGTGAGAAATCAACAAACTTCTGTGGGCAGCATAGATGCATCCTGCAAATATCAAACATGAAGCATAGCCGATTAATAAAAGAGGCTGAAATACGGCTCTGTAAAAGTATGAACAAAATACAGTAGTAATACCTGTAAGCCCATAGACGGACCTCGATGATCAGTTAAACATACTATCAGGACAATAATTATCCTATAATTGCGTGGTCTGCATTTCCAGAGATAGAAGAGGGAAAGAAAAAAAAAGTAGGGGGGGAAGGGGTGGACGGTGTATATTTTATTATTTTTACAATTTAATCTTTTCAATATTTATTTATTACTTCTCTTTTTTTTTAAATTATTATTATTTTTTTTTAGCCCTGTTGGGGGGGGGGGGGGGCTTTGCTGAGAAATCAGGGGTCTTAACAGACCCCTGACATCTTTCTTTTTAAAAAGGGAAAGGGATTGAGGACACAGATTCCCCAGTGCCTTTCTCTGTAGCCTCAGCTGCACTGAAGATAAATGGACAGGAGAAAGCGGCTCCTCTCCATTCATAAACTGAAGCAGAGTAAACACAGTTTACAATGCTAAGTTATGAATGAACAGTGATCATTGACTGTGTGCATTCAAAAAAGGAAGGAGCCGGTAAATGAGCTGGGGAGCGGAGCACGGAGGTTGACTGGAACAAGGACGGGGAGCGGAGCACGGAGGGGGAGTGGAGCAAGGACGGGGAGCGGAGCACGGAGGGGGAGTGGAGCATGGAGGGGGAGTGGAGCACGGAGGGGGAGCGGAGCAATAAGAGGGAGCAGAGCAAGGAGGGGAAGCGAGGCATGAAGAGGGAGTGGAACACGGAGGGGGAGCAGAGCAAAGAGGGGGGAGTGGAGCATGGACGGGGAGCGGAGCACGGAGGGGGAGGGGGAGTGGAGCAAGGAGGGGGAGCGGAGCAAAGACGGGGAGTGGAGCAAGGTGGGGGAGCGGAACACGGAGGGGGAGTGGAGCACGGAGGGGGAGTGGAGCACGGAGGGGGAGTGGAGCACGGAGGGGGAGTGGAGCACGGAGGGGGAGCGGAGCAAGGAGGGTGAGTGGAGCACGGAGAGGGAGCGGAGCAATAAGGGGGAGCGGAGCAAGGAGGGGAAGCGAGGCATGAAGAGGGAGTGTAACACGGAGGGGGAGCAGAGCAAAGAGGGGGAGTGGAGCACGGAGGGGGAGTGGAGCACGGAGGGGGAGTGGAGCACGGAGGGGGAGTGGAGCACGGAGGGGGAGCGGAGCAAGGAGGGGGAGCGGAGCACGGAGGGGGAGCGGAGCACGGAGGGGGAGTGGAGCAAGGAGGGGAAGCGGAGCAATTAGGGGGAGCGGAGCACGGAGGGGGAGTGGAGCAAGGAGGGGGAGCGGAGCAAAGAGGGGCAGCGGAGCAAGGAGGGGAGCAAGCAAGGAGGGGGGAGCGAGGCACGAAGAGGGAGTGGAACCGGAGGGGGAGTGGAGCAAGGAGGGGGAGTGGAGCAAGGAGGGGGAGCGGAGCACGGAGGGGGGGCGGAGCACGGAGGGGGAGTGGAGCAAGGAGGGGGAGCGGAGCACGGAGGGGGAGCGGAGCAATTAGGGGGAGCGGAGCACGGAGGGGGAGTGGAGCAAGGAGGGGGAGCGGAGCAATTAGGGGGAGCGGAGCATGGAGGGGGAGTGGAGCAAGGAGGGGGAGCGGAGCAATTAGGGGGAGTGGAGCAAGGAGGGGGAGTGGAGCACGGAGGGGGAGTGGAGCACGGAGGGGGAGCGGAGCACGGAGGGGGAGTGGAGCAAGGAGGGGGAGCGGAGCACAGAGGGGCAGCGGAGCAAAGAGGGGGAGTGGAGCACGGAGGGGGAGCGGAGCAAGGAGGGGGAGCGAGCAAGGAGGGGGGGGAACGAGGCACGGAGAGGGAGTGGAACACGGAGGGGGAGCGGAGCAAAGAGGGGGAGTGGAGCACGGAGGGGGAGCGGAGCAAAGAGGGGGGGGCAGAGCATGGAGGGGGAGTGGAGCAAAGAGGGGGAGCGGAGCACAGAGGGGGAGCGGAGCAAGGAGGGGGAGCGGAGCACAGAGGGGAAGCGGAGCAAGGAGGGGGAGCGGAGCACAGAGGGGAAGCGGAGCAAAGAGGGGGAGTGGAGCACGGAGGGGGAGCGGAGCAAAGAGGGGAAGCGGAGCAAAGAGGGGAAGTGGAGCAAGGTGGGGGAGCGGAGCAAAGAGGGGGAGCGGAGCAAAGAGGGGGAGCGGAGCAAGGAGGGGGAGCGGAGCAAGGAGGGGAAGTGGAGCAAAGAGGGGGAGCGGAGCAAAGAGGGGGAGCGGAGCAAAGAGGGGGAGCGGAGCAAAGAGGGGGAGTGGAGCACGGAGGGGGAGTGGAGCAAGGAGGGGGAGCGGAGCACGGAGGGGGAGCGGAGCACGGAGGGGGAGCGGAGCAAGGAGGGGGAGCGGAGCAAAGAGGGGAAGTGGAGCAAAGAGGGGGAGTGGAGCACGGAGGGGGAGCGGAGCAAAGAGGGGGGGCAGAGCATGGAGGGGGAGTGGAGCAAAGAGGGGGAGCGGAGCACAGAGGGGGAGCGGAGCAAGGAGGGGGAGCGGAGCACAGAGGGGAAGCGGAGCAAGGAGGGGGAGCGGAGCACAGAGGGGAAGCGGAGCAAAGAGGGGGAGTGGAGCACGGAGGGGGAGCGGAGCAAAGAGGGGAAGCGGAGCAAAGAGGGGAAGTGGAGCAAGGTGGGGGAGCGGAGCAAAGAGGGGGAGCGGAGCAAAGAGGGGGAGCGGAGCAAGGAGGGGGAGCGGAGCAAGGAGGGGAAGTGGAGCAAAGAGGGGGAGCGGAGCAAAGAGGGGGAGCGGAGCAAAGAGGGGGAGCGGAGCAAAGAGGGGGAGTGGAGCACGGAGGGGGAGTGGAGCAAGGAGGGGGAGCGGAGCACGGAGGGGGAGCGGAGCACGGAGGGGGAGCGGAGCAAGGAGGGGGAGCGGAGCAAAGAGGGGAAGTGGAGCAAAGAGGGGGAGTGGAGCACGGAGGGGGAGCGGAGCAAAGAGGGGAAGTGGAGCAAAGAGGGGAAGTGGAGCAAGGTGGGGGAGCGGAGCAAAGAGGGGAAGTGGAGCAAGGTGGGGGAGCGGAGCAAAGAGGGGGAGCGGAGCAAGGAGGGGGAGCGGAGCAAAGAGGGGAAGTGGAGCAAAGAGGGGGAGCGGAGCAAAGAGGGGGAGCGGAGCAAAGAGGGGGAGTGGAGCACGGAGGGGGAGCGGAGCACGGAGGGGGAGCGGAGCACGGAGGGGGAGCGGAGCAAGGAGGGGGAGCGGAGCAAAGAGGGGAAGTGGAGCAAAGAGGGGGAGTGGAGCACGGAGGGGGAGCGGAGCAAAGAGGGGAAGCGGAGCAAGGTGGGGGAGTGGAGCAAAGAGGGGGAGCGGAGCACGGAGGGGAAGTGGAGCACGGAGGGGAAGTGGAGCACGGAGGGGGAGCGGAGCAAGGAGGGGAAGCGGAGCAAAGAGGGGGAGTGGAGCAAAGAGGGGGAGCGGAGCACGGAGGGGGAGCGGAGCACGGAGGGGGAGCGGAGCACGGGATTGGGGAGAAGCGGCTGTCAGATGCTTTATTGAAATCTATACAGGGAGATCGGTGATTGTAACTCCTCCCTCAGCACCGCACCGATCACCCCTGACTGTCTAGGCAGGGCTGGTTGCAAGGATTTTTGACACCCTAGGCGAAACCTCATTTTGCCACCCCCCCCCCGGCTCCACCCCTGTTCCCTGCCCATGTATACCCCACCTTTTTAATGAAGCGCC